>NW_016107379.1:7086305-7096221 GCF_001604975.1 Cebus imitator | reverse complement strand
AGTCTCACTCTGTTGCCCAGGCTGGAGTGTAGTGGCCCAGTCTCTACTCACTGCAGCCACTGCCTCCCAGATTCAAGCGATTCTCCTGCCTCAGCCTCCTGAGCAGCTGGGACCACAGGTGCGCACCGCCATGCCCAGCTAATTTTTGGATTTTTAGTAGAGATGGGGTTTCACCATTTTCTCCTTGCTGGTTTCAGACTCCTGGCCTTCAGTGATCCGCCTGCCTCAGCCTCCCAAAGCACTGGGATTACAGGTGTGACCACTGCCCCTGGCCCGTCTACTACATTTGTAATGATAAAGCTGCTCTTTAATAATTACATTTCAGAAGGCCATTTGGAAATAGTTTTTTTCTCACTGTCAGACTTTAAAAACACCAAGTGACCTGAGTTCTACACTTTTCTGTGCCAAAATGAAGAACATTAATAATAAACATCCGTTTTTCCTTAAGCCTATATATTTAAATCATAAATATATAAGTAAATATACACACTTATTTCCATTTAAAATATGTAATTGGTCAGATTCCAAGGGTTTATACACCTTCCTGGAAAAAAAGTCATCTACCTTTGGAAAATTCCTTGATAAGATTTTAGAGGTGTAGCCTCTAAAATGAAGTGTTCAATGAATGTTCAAGGAATGAATGAATTTTAGCAGCCTGTATCTTAGGTGCTGAGAGTACCTCAATTACATGGTATTCAACTACATACAGCATTAGGGCATATCAGACTAAAAAACGTCCTCTACAAACACTAACATTTATTAATCTATTTTCTACTTAAAATGAATAGATAATTTGACATGAAGCACACGTACAGTTTGTGGAAATAATTTCATTGGTAATAGGACCCTACCAGCTCATCAGAGCCCTACTGTTTTCTCACATGTACTTCCCTTCTCCTGGCAGCCTGCCCCCTTCTCTGGGACCCCCTCCCAACTCATTCCTGTGGACTTTCTGACTTGCCTCTCTCCCTTCTGGGAAAAAGTGTCAGCTGCAGCACTAATAATCCAGCACATGCTAGGACTGTCCCTGAGACAGCTGTCTACTGCCCCTAGGCACTTGGGCAGTGGGTCTACTTGGAGCCAGAAAGTTAGTAACTGGTCTTGAAGATACAAACAGTGTCATGGTCTATGACTTTGTGACATCATCCAAACATCACAAAAGGCTGCAGAGGAAAGGGTTTGGCCTTTGAGTCAGGCAGACCCTGATTCATACCGAGTAGCTGGGACTACAGGCATGGACCACCACACCCTGTGGTGTTACACTTAATATGTGTGTAACTTTGGGCAAAGTACTACATGTCTCTAGAGTCGGCTTCCTCATCTGTGAAATGGAAATAATACAGGAATACTGGGAATAACAAATGAGAATAAATGTATTTAGCCCTCTGTAGCTGCTCAGCAACACAGCTTCCTCTCCCACTACCCCTTTGCCTTTCCAGAGTTGAAAGATCCATAACAAGGAATCAAAGGAGTGTGAAACAATGACTCAAGTGTTAGAGGAGAAGATCTAAGAATGGACGAAGGAACAGTAAATGTTTCAAATGGAAAAGGGAACATTTAGTTTGGCAGGGAGGACAATAACTATGGCTACCATTTGTCAGTGCCTACCACCTTTCCTGGCATTTAAAGTAGTTATGTCTAGTCTTCAGAATGGCCCTGTGGTGAGGTATGATCATGAGCCCTATGTTATAAAGTGAAGAGGAAAAAGATTTTATAACTTGTCCAAGATCATCCAGCGAAATGGAGAAGTGGAGATTCTCAGTCTGATATGACTCTTTGTACTAGCTTAAGAACAGACTCTCAGTTGGATGCGGTGGCTCATGCCTGTAATCTCAACACTTAAGGAGGCTCCGAGACAGATGGATCACCTGAGCCCAGGAGTTTGAGATCAGCTTGGACAACATGGCAAAAACCCACCTCTACAAAAAACACACACAAAAAAACTAGCCAGGTACGGTGGTCCATGCCTGCAGTCCCAGCTACTCTGGAGGCTAAGAAGGAAGGATTGATTGAGCCCTGGTCATCAAGGCTGCAGTTAGCCATGATCACACCAAGAGAGGGAACAAGGAAGGGGGCTGTCAGCCACTGGTATCAGAGACATGCAGAGGCCAGAGAAGACAAATGCAGAATCTTGCTTTGGCTGGGACTTGTCAGAAGGGGAATCTCCAGGCCTCATGTGCCTTACGTGTGGGCATCTCTGAAGGCAGGAAGGACTCCATTTTCCCTGGAGGAAAATGGGCCTGTGAGCACGAGGCTGAGGACTGACTCCTGGGGGCCACACAGGCAGGCCTGAGCACCTTTCCCCTCCTCACTGAAGGGGGCTTAATATCTGGGGCACCGTTGACTCCATCCCTTTCCTTTTTCCTGTATGTTCTTTTTTTCCCCCCAAGATAAGGTTTCACTCTATCACACAGGCTAGAGTGCGGTGGTATGACCTCAGTAGCTGGGACTACAGGCATGTACCACTACACAGGCTAATTTTTGTATTTTTTAGTAGAAATGGGGTTTCACCATGTTAGCCAGGCTGGTTTCAAACTCCTGACCCCAAGTGATCTGCCCACCTCATTTTCTCTACATGTTCTAATGTTGTTTCAGAGATCCCCTTTGCCTCACTCTGGCCATTCTAAATATATATATATTATATGTTTCATTTATATAAATCCAAATAAAAATATTAAAATTGCAAATGAGATATTTTTGGCCTTGATCTTTGAATCTCAATGTTTTCTTATCTGTAGAACAGGTGTGCTAACTCCTATAACTCTGGCCAATGCCCAAGTGGTTCTTGGCTGCTTCAAGCCATCTCAGGTCTGATTTTCACACAAGCTCAGTAGCTTTGGGCTAGAAGGGTACTGCTCCCCCCTTCCCCCCTCAACTCTGCTGCCACTTTGAATAGAAGTCAAAGCTTTCACTTTCTTGCCCTTACTTTGATTCTTCACATTGCTGAGGAGCAGTGACTGGAGCTTAATCTGATTGTCTATAATCTGTCTCCTCTATGGAGCTTCTGAACTATTCTTTCCCATCTCCGTTATTTTTGAGGTAACCAAAACAGTCTCTCTCCCCACTGCCTTTTTTCTTTTGTAAAGACTTGGAAAGGATCAGTTCCGGAGGCTCGAGCCCTGTTCTGACTTTCACAGAGGCCTGCCACTCTTTACACTCACAGGTCATCATTCTGAGCAATAAATTTTTTCTGAAGAGTAGTCCTGAAGGTTCACTAAAAAGCTGCATTTGTATTTAACTTAGAGAACTTTAGTCCATGTTTCTGGACTCTATACCTGATTTTGAATTACTGGACTTAAATTATTTGACTTACAACGCTGATATATCTTCTAAATGAACCTAAGCAAAGAATACCAGCCCTTACATCACACTCCCCGCAAGATAACAGGGAAAGACACAAAGCCACGCCGAGGAGGGGCCATGGTTTGATATTGTCCAGGGAGTGTCTCTTGGCCTCAGAAAGCTGCCACTTCCTGCAGTTCCAGCCCTCGGCTGTGGTCCACTCTGAGTAAGTGAATTCCTCTGTTAAAACTTGCACATAGTAAGGAGATGGCATCACCAACAGCCAGAGAAGTCAGTGGTCCTGATCCATCCAGAGACAAGGTGAAAAGGCAGGCTGGGGGAAAAAGCGGAACCGGCAGATTAGGCCAAGAGTGTAGCATCATGAAATGTGATGTCTTCATGAGAAATGCGAGGAAATAAAGCATTTTCTGTACATATCTAAGCTGTATGAGAGAGGCCCCACTTCTTCTGAGGAAAGCATACCAGGGAGGTCAGAACTTGGGCCAACCCTATGACTTCAAAGGTAGAATATGGCACATGGGCCAAACAGGATGTATATCATCACCAAGAAGTATGTTCAGACAATCGGGGTCTCATGGCTAAGGACATGTTACAAAGATGCCCTCAGTCACCTGCCCAGAGAATAAAGCAGGGCCCAGGTAGGGAAAGAAATACAAGGATACTGATCTTTAGCTGCTGGCTTCCTGGGGTCTTGATGTCTTGGAGATGAAGGGTAATGGGGGAGCCTGAAGGGCAGTCTTTGGGGGTTTCAGCTGACCCAGTCTCCTTCCATCTGCATCTTGGAGGCCACTCCTCTAAGAACTACGGGCACATACCTGGTGGGCAGAGAAGCTGAGCCACTTGGTCAGGTCAACACTTTCAGACCTCATTCTGCTTGGTCAAGTTTATGATCATTAAGTCTAAAACATCTGCCTTTTCTCCTTATGCAACTGTTATACCTGGGTGTCTGGAGAAGCCACTCCAGGTAAGGGTACAGCAGCCTGTCCTTACTATGGAAGTTTGGCTTGTGGCCACAGCTGTTTGCAGAGTGCCCACAAGACATGGTCCCGCCTCTTTTCTCTGAGGGAACTACCCTGTCTCCCCTGAGAGGAGCTGAGTTCTAGAATATTGCTATAGGAGAGATTTGGTTTAAAAAGTTCTTTAAGTCAAGCTATTTCTGTCTGTGGTAGAACCCTGCATCCAGGACAGAATAGATGGAGGCAGTGGGGTGCTGGTAAACCAGCTTTCTGGAAGAAAAAACACCACCACTACTGATTCACAGCACTTGTCAATTTTAATGGTGTAAATACCTCCACCATGATCAGATTTCAGGCTACCAAAGGTTTAAAAGTCAGCTAATAAATATCCTGAATATTTAACATAGGCCAGCAAGAGCTGGCTCCAGCAGATCCAGGACTCTGGGGAGCTCAGTTGCATAAGGCATCTTTTTCTCTGATGTTTTGAAATGTTATGAGCTTACCGAGTTCTTTTATTTTTTTCTTTTTTTTTTGAGACAGAGTTTCGCTCTTGTTACCCAGGCTGGAGTGCAATGGTGCGATCTCGGCGCGATCACTGCAACCTCTGCCTCGCGGGTTCAGGCAATTCTCCTGTCTCAGCCTCCTGAGTAGCTGGGATTACAGGCATGCGCCACCATGCCCAGCTTATTTTTTGTATTTTTAGTAGAGACGGGGTTTCACCATGTTGACCAGGATGGTCTTGATCTCTTGACCTCGTGATCCACCTGCCCCGGCCTCCCAAAGTGCTGGGATTACAGGCGTGAGCCACCGCGCCCGGCCCCCGAGTTCTTAAACTTCAGCTACAGAATCAAAACAGGGCAGAGACTTTCTGAAACTGTCCTTACCCCCACCAAGAGCTGAGGCTTTCATTTTAGTCCTTAAAAGAAGAATCCAAAAGTGGCAATTCTTGTTCTCTTTTCCAGATATTTTGAGTGTCACAAATTAGAATGTCATGAGGAACTTCAGTTAGAAGGAATGTAAGAGCCAAATCTACTTGAGTTCTCAGGAATAAGTCTATACAACATGGTACCAGGGGATACATGGGGATAGCATCTTGATATCACCTCTTAACCATGGGCCTGGACAGTGGCAAAAGATGGGTGGCTTTGTAATGCTGAGCAGTGGGAAGAAGGAGTTTTAAAGAAGGCTTCAGGACTTCATGTATCTTTTGAGGAGAACTGATAGCAGGCTTCTTACCTCCAGTATCTTGGTTCCAAATCTTCACCTTGCAATCATGTGATGAGGTAGCAATTAAAGGCATCAAGGCCAGTGCTCTTGGTAGAAAGACACAAGATGAAACAGTCTGGAAATGCCCCCTATACTCACATATTCTGTTTCGAGTCTGTCGTAGGTCCCACAACTGCAAAGTAATGACATGGACCAGCTCATACTTACTTGTCTAGCTTCATCCATGAATATCCATCTACCCCCGCTCCCACAATGCACCTACTCCCTCCACTTACCTGCTCATGTAGCTACCCCTTATCTTCATGCATCCACAGACCCAACGACCCATCCATCCAGTGATTATTTTAAGCCTCAACTATGTCTCAAACAACCCTGCTTAAGAATGTGTCAGAAGGGTTTTTGCCTCTTTAATGGTTAGAAAATTCAAAGCTCCCAGTCCTACAGCATGATGGAACAGCATGGGGTTGTTTGCTTTCATGGCAACTCAACAGCTGCCTTATTTCAACCTCTTGATATCTGTGCGTCCCGTGGGGACTCTGTGGTTAGAGGCACCCCATAGGTATAAGTACATCTAGGTGGAGACATTCTGATTTAATGCCTAGATGCTGACCCTTGATGTGGGAAGACTAGTGTCTACAAGAGGGAAGTGCCAGCCAGTGCTGCCAGTCCCACTCTCATTGACACAGATCAGACCACAGCTGGAGAATAATGTTCAGGGAGGAGAGCAAATTGAATTATGTCCAAAAAGATAATGAAGTTATTGGACAGCATGTTATCCAGGGAATAGCTGTAGGAGCTGGAAATGTTTCACTTATAAAAGAGATGCTACATTCAAAGGCTGTGACACCCCAATCTACCATTTACTAGGGATGTTGTCTTGTGTGAGAGATGTCAACTTGCCATGCCTCTATTTCCTTGTCTGTAAAATGGGAATTATAGTAGTACCTAACTCATGGGGTTGTTTTTAAGGATTAAATGAGATAGCACATGTAATATGCTCAGCCTGGTGCCCAACACACAAGAAATGTTCAATAAGATGGGAGCCATAGGCAATGAGAAGTGGCTCACGCCTGTAATCCCAGAACTTTGGGAGGCCGAGGCGGGTGGATCACGAGGTCAAGAGATCGAGACCATCCTGGTCAACATGGTGAAACCCCATCTCTACTAAAAATACAAAAAATTAGCTGGGCATGGTGGCGCGTGCCTGTAGTCCCGGCTACTCGGGAGGCTGAGGCAGGAGAATTGCCTGAACCCAGGAGGCGGAGGTTGCGGTGAGCCAAGATCGCGCCATTGCACTCCAGCCTGGGTAACAAGAGCGAGACTCCGTCTCAAAAAAAAAAAAAAATTAGCTGGGTGTGGTGGTGTGCACCTGTAGTACCAGCTACTCAGGAGGCTGAGGCAGGAGAATCACTTGAACCCAGAGGTGGAGGTTGTAGTAAGCCAAGATCGCACCACTGCACTCCAGCCTGGCGACAGAGTGAGACTTCATCTCAAAAAGAAAGGAGCCATAATTGTTCTGTTTGAATACTAGATGACCCTTTTAATGGATATTCTACAATGATAAATCTAAGGTACATTGGAGGAGGTTAGACAATCTACCCCAAAATTAACTGCAAGGCAGGCATATGAGTAAGCGTTGGCCCTGGACCAATACTGGAGCTCCAAATTTCCTAAAAAGCTTGAGCTTCCCTTACTGTGGCCATGTGTATAATGGGAATAAACCTGGTTCTTCAAACAGTCCCTCCCCTCTGCAAGCTCTGCTGATGTCTCTGGAGTAGAGACCTCAGCAGGCGGGTTCTGCGTTTAGCTCTTCTCTATCTTGACTCTCATCCCCTTCCTCTTTCCTACTACCACTTCAGAGGGCCCAGTTTGATGAATGTTTCTTTCTTCCTTTCTTTTTTTATTTTATTTTATTTTTAAGAGATGGGATCTCTCTCGTTGCCCAGGCTGGCCTCAAACTCCTCGGCTCAATTGATCCTCCCACCTCAGCCTCTGAATAGCTTGGACTAAAGGCGTATGCCACCATGCCCAGCTAACTTTTTATTTATTTTTTTTATAGAGACAGGTTCTTGCTCTGTTTCCCAAGCTGGTCTCAAACTCCTAGGCTCAAGTAATCCTCCGCCTTGGCCTCCTGTATGATTTTTTTTTTCTTTTTGAGATGGAGTTTCGCAGTCACCCAGGCTGGAGTGCAATGGCACGATCTCAGCCCACTGCAGCCTCCAACTCACTGGTTCAAGCAATTTTCCTGTCTCAGCCTCCCAAGTAGCTGGCATTACAGGCACGTGCCACCATGCCCAGCTAATTTTGTATTTTTAGTAGAGATGGGGTTTCATCATATTGGTCAGGCTGGTCTTGATCTCCTGACCTCGCGATCCACCTGCCTTGATCTCCCAAAGTGCTGGGTGTGAGCCACCGTGCCTGGCCAGAATATTTCTTAAATGAAGCACGTGGAATGCAAAGGATCACTCAGAGTATGCCTTTGAAAGAGGCCTGAGCCATTAGCAGAGCCTGCCTGTATAGCGCAGCGACAGGCACGAGGCCAGAGTAAGCGACCTATTCATCAGCAACCAGATACCTGGACCCCAGACAGTCTCCTACCGTGGCTTCACAGCCTTCTCCTCCAAAGCCATTGCTGCAGGAGATACACTTGTGTCCATCCATGCTGACTTCACAGTAGGTCTGAATGTGCTGCTTTGCAGGAAACATATGAGCTACCTGCAGCCCCCGACTGTCCCATAATCTGAAAGAGATTAGGGCAGGAAATTAGCTTGCAGTAAATGTGGCTGAAATACACCCATATTGTCCCACTACCATAAAAGTCTTGGCTCTTTGCTGCGTAAGCCAGTCAGATTGGAATGGCATGATTTGCCTAAAAACAGCAGCATGAACCAGATTAATCTCTGAGATTCTAAAGCTGGCAGGAAGTAACCAAAGTGAACGACATCTGAGTTCTTTCTATTTTGAGATCAGTTAATAGAAATTGAGACCAAGCATCTTAATTGTACAAGTCAATTTGTTAATTTGGCCCTTTGAGACACTGCTTTCCATGGACAAAAGGATATTTCTGTGCCTGTGACTTAAATTTTTAAAAAGATACTTATTATTAGATGGAACATCAGTCATCATTCAGAATCAGTTACAAAAGATTTACATCCGGGTCATGGCCAACCTTGGCTATGGGGTCCACTGGGGAGGGTTTTGTTTTGCTTCTTATTTCATTTTTCCCTCTTTACCCCATTCCTACCATTTTCTCAGGAGAATCTCTTCTGAGAACCAAAGTTTCTCTTTGTGCTCTCCGGTCTAAGAATTATCGACTTTACTGACTCCCCTGATGCTGATTTAAACCCTGCTTCCCCAGGGAGGGCTTCAGCTGAGAGCTGGGTGACTGAGAACACCAGGAGCCATGCAGAGGTAGCAAGGAGAGCCAGGCAGCCCGACAGGGTATAACAAGCAAGTGACTGATTCTGGGGTTAATCTGAACACGTTCACACAGCAGGAGCTGGCCAAATCAGATGCTTTGAAACCATCCAGAACAGGGGCTCTTACCTGGCCTGATCTTGTGGCATCTATTCTCTACCTTAATGATCCATGGGGCCAGAGCAGAGAGGCCCCAGCACCAGTGAAGTTCAGAGGAAAGGAAGGCTCTGGGAAGGGCAGAGCCATGTGGAGAAGCAGAGTGGGAATGGAGCCACGTATACATGGGAGCCACAAACCTCACCAGAAACACTTTCACTGCTGCTCAGTAAGCCCACCTGAGGGTTTTATCTTCAGAGGTCTGTAGTATGTATGGTTCTCTGGGGACCCAGCATAGGTGAGTGACCTAGAAAAAGCAAAATGTTCAGAACTTCTCCACACCAAGTCATTCCTCTGCTGTAATTCCTGCCAAATGTGCTAACTAGCATCACTGTGCCTCTTCTCAAGGATTCTGAACTAGCAAAATCATTTACAGGGATCTTAGGTTTTACAGATAACCTATCAGTCATGCTCTACCTGCATCTCTCAGGTTATCAGCACCAAGGTAGCAGCTGGGCCAGTTGTAAGCACCAAAATACATACAGACGCCCTTAGAGTGCCTGAAACCCCAGCTGTGTGGCAGCTAAACAGCCCCTGTTGTAAGGTGGGCTCACTGAAACTCTAGCCCCAACACCTCATGGGGATCAGGAAGAGCATTTGTGTTTCTCTTTATCCTGCAGGCCCCTTCTGGACAGGCATAAAACAGTTTCCAGGCCAGGCACGGTGGCTCAAGCCTGTAATCCCAGTACTTTGGGAGGCCGAGGCGGGTGGATCACGAGGTCAAGAGATCGAGGCCATCCTGGTCAACATGGTGAAACCCCGTCTCTACTAAAAATACAAAAAACATTAGCTGGGCATGGTGGCGCGTGCCTGTAATCCCAGCTACTCAGGAGGTTGAGGCAGGAGAATTGCCTGAA
>NW_016107379.1:7082528-7086233 GCF_001604975.1 Cebus imitator | reverse complement strand
TTATTTTTATCCTAAAACTACCTCATTTGACACTCCAGCCTGGGTAACAAGAGCGAAACTCCGTCTCAAAAAAAAAAAAAAAAACTGTTTCCAAAATAACAGGATTCTCTTTACTTCCAGTAACCTCCACTAACATAGAGGGCATGGGGCAAGCAGATCTGACCACTGGCAGTGGTCTTCAAAATTAGAAAAGATAACTGGGACTGAAATTTGATGACCACTAAAGAACATTTACTATGGGTCAGGCACAATGACAGGTATTTCACATCCAGTATCTCAATTCAGCCTCTGAAGAACCTTAGCAGGTAATAGAACACTCCCCATTTTATAAATGAAGACACAGACACTCTAAGAGATTAAGTAACTTCCTTGAGATAACATAGCTCGTAAATAATAGATCCATGATTTGAACCTGGGTATGACTGACTCTAAAGGCTCTGCAGTTTATACCATAATCTGCTACTAGAAAACAATTGGTCCTTCAAAAGCAATGCAAATTCTACATAAAGCAAAAGGTAACGCTTACTTCATGATGTTATACATATGAACATACAATAAGCATAAGCTGTGAGCTCCTAGAAGACAGGAACTATGTCCTTGGTCACTAAACCTGTTCCTAGCACACTGTCTGGCCCACAGAAGAAATGGAATAACAAAAGAAATAATGAAGACACCTTCTTAAATTCCAATATAAGTGAGTAAAATCATTGTCTGGAGCAGAAGACTCAAGGGACCATCTAATCTAATAACCCCGAGAGGCCAGGGTCTCACATCAGGTTAGGGGACAGCAATCGGGACCCATGCTCTAATTCCTGCCCATGGGCCTCCTGATCTCTCCCCCCACCTCCACCGGGGCCTTTCCTTTACCCCATGCTCCTTCCTGCCACCCTGTTCTGTACCGAGTTTGAGTTCATACCACGTTCCTGGAGACAGATGCTCTTTCCACAGTCTGTCCTGTCACCACATCCCACAGAAGCAGGGTGTTGTCCCGGGAGCCAGTGCACAGCTGTGATGAGTCTTCGGAAACAATGGTGAGAAGACAGCCTGTGAGTAGGGACCTGAACGGGGGTTTTCGGAAAGTACAAAGGTGTTGGGAAGAGCTCCGCTTTGTTTTACCTGGACTCACAGCCAATCCAGTGACCACCATGGAATGGCCACACAGTTGCTGCCTTGGTTGCGATGTATTGTGCAAGTCCCACATCATGACCATCCTGTCACGAGAGGCGCTGAAGAACTGGCTGGATTTGGGAATACAGGACACCTACTCAGGGAAAAAACAACAAAATTGAAATAGCTCTAGTGTGCTGGTTGGACTGGACTTTAAATTGGGGGAAAGATGGGTCTGCATAACTCCCTCCCCACACACACTTCATTTGAGACAGAGTCTTGCTCTGTCACCCAGGCTGGAGTACAGTGGCACGATCTTGGCTCACTATAGCCTCTGCCTCCCAGGTTCAAGCAATTCTCCTGCCTCAGCCTCCCAGGTAGCTAGGATTATAGGCACGCACCACCACACCCGGCTAATTTTTATATATTCAGTAGAGATGGAGTTTCACCATGTTGGCCAGGCTGGTCTTGAACTCCTGACCTTAGGTGATCCACCCGCCTCGGCCTCCCAAAGTCCTGGCATTGCAGGTGTGAGCCACTGCGCCCAGCCCCACACACACTTCTTAAACGAGTAATACCTAAGCTTGAAATCTATTATTGTAAAGCTTGGGCCGGTCTGAATTTCCACCTTTTTCAATGTTGTGCTACCTTTTACTTTATGTAGCAGTATTCTTCCTGTCCTTTGGGGTAAGGTTAAAAATCTTGCCCCCATCTCTACAAAAAATACAAAATTTTGCTGAGTATGGTGGCGTGCGCCTGTAGTCCCAGTCACTCAGGAGACTGAGGCAGAATAATTGCTTGAATACAGGAGGCAGAGGTTGCAGTGAGCTGAGATCACGCCACTACACTACAGCCTGGGTGACAGAGCAAGACTCCGTCTCAAAAAAAAAAAAAAAATCTTGCCTTCTCAGATCATGTCACCTTGGTGGGGATGTCCCCCTCTTGGGCTCCGTATAGAAATTCCTTTTGCACTTGATCATCACCACACCCTAAAAACGGGTACTGTACTGTTATGACAGGTGATTCTGTTGTGCTGATGATGAATTTGAAGTGAATGTGTTCCATTTCATGCTTTTTACCTTGAATACAACTTTGCTCGATATTGTTATCATCCCAACTCCTGCTCTATTTGTTTACATTTGCCTGATATATCTTTGCTCACCTGTTTTTCCTGTTCTGATCTCCTCCCTCGTGTTTCTTCTTTTAAATTGTGGTAAAATATATATATATATATATAAAACTTGCCATTTTAACCATTTTTAAGTGTGCAGCTCAGTGGCAACAAGTACATTCATTGTTGTGCAACCATCACCGCCATCACCTCTAGAACTTTTTCATCATTCCAAACTGAAACTCTATACCCCTTAAACAATTACTCTCCATTTACCTCTCCCCGCAGCCACTGACACCCACCATTATTCTGCTTTCTGTCTCTATGGACTTGACTATTCTAGGTACCTCATATAAGTGGAATCATACGATATTTGTCCTTTTGTGTCTGGCTCTTACTTAGCATAATGTTTTCATTGTCAAGCTTCATCCATCTTGTAACACGTATCAGAATTTCATTCTTTTTTTTGTTTTTTTTTTTTGAGACAGGGTCTTGCTCTGTCACCCAGACTGGAGTGCGGTAACCTGGTCTCAGTTCACTGAAACTTCCAGTTCATGGGCTCCAGCAATCCACTTGCCTCGGCCTCCTGAATAGCTGGAATTATAAGCATGCACCACCATACCTGGTTAATTTTTGTATTTTCTGTAGAGACAGGGTTTTGCCGTGTTGCTCAGGCTGGCCTCAAACTGCTGGGCTCAAGTGATTTGCCTGCCTCGGCCTCCCACAATGCTGGGATTACAAGCATGAGCCACTGTGCCTGGCCTATTTCATTCCTTTTTAAGGCTGAAAATAACCCATTGTATGTATATTACCATATTTTGTTTATCCATGAATCTGTCAAAGGACATTGGGTTGTTTCCAACTTTTGGCTATTGTAAATAATGCTGCTATTAATATGGGTGTACAAATATCTGTACTATCTTTACTTACTGTTTTACTTTCAATCTTTAAGCTGCTGTGCATTAGATATGTGTCATTTACTTATTTATTTATTTACTGAGACACAGTCTCACTCTGTGGCCCAGGCTGGAGTGCAATGGCATGATCTCTGCTCACTGCAACCTCTGCCTCCCAGGTTCAAGCCATTATCCTGCCTCAGCCTCCCAAGTAGCTGGGATTACAGGCACGTGCCACCCTGCTTGGCTAATTCTCTTTTTTTATTTTTAGTAGAGCTGGGGTTTCACCATGGTGGCCAGGCTGGTCTTGAACTCCTGATCTCAAGTGATCTGCCCACCTTGGCCTCCCAAAGTGCTGGGATTACAGGTGTGAGCCACCATGCCCTGCCTAGGTATGTCTCTTTTAAACAATGTATAGTTGGCTTTAGTTTTTAACTCAGTAAGAGTACTTTTTCAATAAGTAAATTTAGGCTGGGCATGGTGGCTCACGCCTGTAATCTCAGCACTTTGGGAGGCTGAGGTGGGCAGATTACCTGAGGTCAGGAGTTCGAGACCATCCTGGCCAACATGGAGAAAACCCATCTCTTAAAA
>NW_016107379.1:7080896-7082378 GCF_001604975.1 Cebus imitator | reverse complement strand
AAAAGATGGGGTCTCACTATGATGGCCAGGCTGGTCTTTAACTCCTGACCTCAGGTGATCCACCCACCTCAGCCTCCCAAAGTGCTAGGATTACAGGCGTGAGCCACCATGCCCGGCCAAACTGTATATTTGTTTTAGATTTATTTTTCCCTCTCTTTATATTTTTAATGTAAAGAATACATAATTTAAATTCTTCTCATGATATCTCTATATATGTATTAATAACTTTAAAATTATATTCACAATTTATTAACTTCAGAAAGAAAACAGAAATTTTTTTTCTTTAATTAGCACAATTATATTACTTCTGGCTCATTCCCACGTTTGTAGGAACTCTCCTGGATTTTTATCCAGTCTATTATCATATTATTATTTTGCATTTTATACATATAAATTTTTAAAATAATTAAAACAATTACATTTCCTCTCATAACCCTAGTTTTGCCAATTCTTTAGATATAATTCTGTGTTTAATTGGATTGAAGCCTCATACAGTGAATTCAGTTTGCAACTTCTTTAATATTCATTGGCTTTATTATTCATCATTCATTCACATTCTTTAATAATATACCTTCAACTACATTATTGAGGAATGCTTTACATATGGCAAGATTTTACAAATTTAAGCATGTCTTTCTAGGCTGGGCACGGTGGCTTATGTCTGTAATCCCAGCACTTTGGGAGGCCGAGGTGGGCAAATCATGAGGTCAAGAGATCAAGATCATCCTGGCCAACATGGTGAAACCCTGTCTCTACTAAAAATACAAAAATTAGCTGGGCATGGTGGCGTGCGCCTGTAGTCCCAGCTACTTGGGAGGCTGAGGCAGGAGAATTGCTTGAACTCGGGAGACAGAGGTTGCAGTGGGCCAAGATCGCATCACTGCACTCCAGCCTGGTGACAAAGTGAGACTTCATCTCAAAAACAAACAAAAAGACAAAGAATGTTCTTCCATTGACTTTCCATATGAACGGCATTCTCCCCACATAAAGATCTTTCCTTCCTTCCCTCCTTTCTTCCTTCCTTCCTCTCTTCTTTCTCTTTTTCTCTTTTTCTTTATGTCTGCCTTTATTGTCTTTCTCCTTCCTTCCTTCCTTTCTTTTCTTTCTTTCTCTCTCTCTCTCTCCTTTCTCTCTCTCTCCCCGCTCTCTCTGTCTTTCTGCCTGGGTCTCGCTATGTCACTCAGGCTGGGGTGCAATGGCACAACTATTGCTCACTGCAGCCTTCATCTCCCTGGCTTAAACAATCCTCTTGCCTTAGCCTCCCAAGTAGCTGAGACTATAGGTGTACATCACTACAACTGCCTAATGTATTTGTATTTTTATTTTTAGTGGAGACAGGTCTTGCTGTGGTGCCCAGGCTGGTCTTGAACTCCTGAGCTCAAGCAATCCTCCCGCCTCAGCCTCCCAAAGTGCTGGGATTACAGGAATGAGCTACCCTGCATGGCCAATTTTTACTTTTTAATTATATATATATATATATAT
>NW_016107379.1:7057514-7080111 GCF_001604975.1 Cebus imitator | reverse complement strand
GACGGGGTTTCACCATGTTGACCAGGATGGTCTCAATCTCTTGACCTCGTGATCCACCCGCCTCGGCCTCCCAAAGTGCTGGGATTACAGGCTTGAGCCACCGCGCCCGGCCTAATTATTTTTATTTAAAGAAAACAGTATACAGTTAACCTAGTTTCGTGGCAAGTTCTTTAGCCTTTGCCTTTTTGAGCTTGGCGATGCGAGCCACAGACTTGGGACCCAGGACATTGCCTCCCCAGTGACACCGGATCTCATCGTATCTGTCATTATAATTGGTGCGGATAGTTTCCACCAGCTTAGCCAAAGCACCTTTGTCTTCCAGATTAATGTGTGTGAAGGCGACAGCGGTGCAGGTCTTCCTGTGTACTAGACATCCCAGTCTTGCCTTTCCCTTGATAATGCAGTAAGGGACTCCCATTTTACGACAGAGGGCAGGCAAGAAGACAACGAGCTCAATGGGATCCACATCATGAGCAATCACCACCAGCTGCGCTTTCTTGTTTTCCACCAACGTGGTGACGGTGTTGACTCCTGCTCGAAGGACAGGTGGTCTCTTCGTGGGGACGTCCCCTTTGCCAGCCGCTTTCTTCTCGGCCCGGGCCAACAGCCTCTGCTTCTTCTCTTGCTTGGTCTCTGGTCTGTACTTGTGTGCCAGCTTAAGCAGCTGGGTAGCTGTTTGGCGGTCCAGGGCTTGGGTGAATTGGTTAATTGCAGGAGGCACTTTCAGCCGCTTATAGAGGATGGCTGTCTGCCACTGCAACCTGATATAGCGGGGCCATTTCACAAAGCGGGTGAGGTCTCTTTTGGGCTGGATGTCTTGTCCAATGCCAAAATTTTTAGGCCTTTTCTCAAATAGTGGATTCACCACTTTCTTGGCCTCCTGCTTCTTCATGACAGCAGGGGCCGGAGCCACCTTCTTCCCCTTGGTCTTCTTTCCTTTCGGCATCTTGGGCGGCGGGAAGAGCTAATTTTTAAATTTTTTGAGGAGATAGGGTCTTGTTATATTGCCCAGGCTGGTCTCAAACTTTTGGGCTCAAGCAATCCTCCCACCTTGCCTTGCCAAAGTGCTAGCATTACCGGCATGAGTCACTGCACCTGGCTTGTCTTATTTTTTCAATTTCTTGTTTCATAGAGTACATGTTCTCTTAATTTATAATGAATAAAAAGTATTAATCAAATTTTGTCTCTGCTTCTTGAGTAGTTCTTCCTTCAAAGTGTATTTTCATCTGACATTACCTTGTTATATGTATATCTTTTTTTTTTTTTTTTTGAGATGAAGTCTCGCTCTGTAGCCCAGGCTGGAGTGCAGTGGTAAGATCTCGGCTCATTGCAAACTCCACCTCCCAGGTCCTTGTTCAAGCAATTTTCTTACCTCAGTGTCCCAAGTAGCTGGGATTACAGGCATGAGCCACCATGCCCAGCTAATTTTTGTATTTTTAGTAGAGATGGGGTTTCACCATGTTGGCCAGTCTGGTCTTGAACTCCTGACCTCATGTTCTGCCCGCCTTGGCCTCCCAAAGTGCTGGGATTACAGGAGTGAGCCAATCTACGCATATAGGCCTCACTTTAGATCCTTTCTTCTTGTTAATCTTTTCATCTTTGAATGAGGGCAAGTCCAATCTTTGGTAATAAGTCCAATAAGGCTTGATATAGGCTCAAGTATTACATGCACACACATACACACACATGCATGTGCACACACATATACGTGCGCACATGTACACACACTCACACACAGTCAATTATCTCTCATTTTCTTTCCTTTTAGTCCAAGGTCTACTATAACTTGATTTGTCATCCTGAATATCGCTGGTTGATTATGTCTTGTCTGTTCAGTACTCAGTCCTTCAGCTCTTTTGTGTGTGGTATTTGTTTGTTTTGAGACACGATTTCCACTGTCACCCAGGCTGGAGCTCAGTGGAGTGATTATAGTCACTGAAACCTCAAACTCCTAGATGCAGTTTTACATTGTCTTGTTTTACTGGTAAACAATCTATATCTTTAGTCCTCATCTTTCTAAACAAAGGCTGCTGGGAGGACCATTCAGGATCAGCTCTTTTAGTGAAATCTGCACTCTGCTAAATATCTGGGAATAAGTATACTAGAGCATGGTGTTCTCTATCAGAATAGTTCAAAACACAATGTATCTGGCAAGCAAATATCCTATTGTATGCTATGGGATTGTGTGTGGCTGATGCCTAGTTTCATTATAAATGAAGTGTGCATCTTAATTTTTGATTCATTTGTATGCAAATGACTTTTGCAATACATTGCATACATTAGGTGGACTTCACAAAGAGGAATTATATAAATTGACTTCTCTATCATTTTTGCTGGAAGCTTACTCTAGTCTGCAGTGCTATCTAACAAATTAATTTTTACTTCACTTTTATTGAATTTTTATTAAATGTCCCCAACTAGACTAGAAGGGTGTTGAGCACAGGGATTTTGTCATTTTCCTAGCTATCGTAAGTACAGGTTAAGCCTTCAGTACTGTCCCTGTTGAGTCAGGATACGTCAGGGAGAGCTGTTATCAGCTGTGTTCTATTTACTACTATGCTATTACAGGCTTAATAACAAAAGAAAAATTGCGTTCGAGAGGCCTGCAACAATAACTAAGTGAATGGTTTGCTCTGTTTCTCCTGGAATAGGACTTCGCAGCATCAAATGAAACCTTTGCATTTTTCCTTAAGACTGAAGATTCAATCACCCTTAATATCTAAAACTATTAGTTATCCTTTATTCAGTTCCAAATTGCCTTCATAATAATCATTTGGCAGTTACCTTGGTGATCTCATGTTCATGTCCTTTGAACCTTTTCACCACATTTCCAGTTTTCCAATTATAGGCCACAACTGTCTGAAGAGAGTCAAGATTTTAGTTTCATTACTCAATTCTTGTTAAACTGAAACTAGCCTCCACTTCATTCCCCAGCTTCCTTTCTCTCTTCTCACTTACTCCCTCTCTGTTCAGGAAACTGCTTGAAGCATTACGCCTTTACTGTTGTGTCCGCCCCTCCTCACATGCCCCTCTTTTGAGTTTCTTTTCTTTCCTCCTGGTTGTTCTCGGTCTCTCCCTCAGACACTGGACCACTGCTGTAAACTTACTGATGGGTTTGGGCAACATTCCCCAAGAACTGATTCCACTGGAGATTCTGGTTGTAGATGCTGACGGAGAATCTAACCCTTCCACATAGGGTTAGATTTGTCTTCTCTATTGTACTGTATTTTTTTGTTGTGGTTTTTTTTAAAAAAATTTTACCATTTTAGGCTGGGCGCGGTGCCTCATGCCTGTAATCCCAGCACTTTGGGAGGCCAAGGTGGGCAGATCACCTGAGCTTGGGAGTTCAAGACCAGCCTGAGCCTCCACCTCCCAGGTTCAAGCAATTCTTGTGTCTTAGCCTCCCCAGTAGCTGAAATTATAGGCATGTGCCACCATGCTGGCTAATTTTTATATTTTTGGTAGAGATGGGGTTTCGCCACATTGGCCAGGCTGGTCTTTAACTCCTGTTCTCAAGTGATCCACCTGCTTTGGCCTCCCAAAGTGCTGAGATTACAGGTGTGAGACACCGCCCTGGCCCATTATTAGTATTATTAACTACAGTTAGAATTCGCAGTTGTGCTACCAGTATCCCAGCTGTAAGTGCTATGATAGATCCAAATACGAAAGACAAACGTGAGATGGGAGGCAGGAGGACAAAACCATAGGGGAGTCACGATGCATACCAGTGTAGAGAGCATGAAAGAAGAGATTAGAAAGTTCCTTTTGCTGACAATTAACTCCTCTGTCTCCACGTAGATGTAATATGGGATTAGTGGGAAGTATAATTTTTGCCATTTATAGAAAGCATGTGGGTGGCCAAGCATAGCGTTAAGGATCTCACCTCCATTCTTTGATTTAATCTTTACAACCAACAATGAAGTAGCATTATTATTCCCACTTGACAGATAAGACTAAGCTCAAAAAATGTAAAGGCTTGTCCAAACTAATGGAAAGCAGCCAAGCAGGGATTTAAATCCAGTCTTTCTAACTCTAAACACATATTTTTACACTCATCAACCCTGCTCCAAGAAATGCAAATCCTATACTTCCTTTCAAAATATCTTCATTTCCCTGCAATAAAGTTCGTTTCCCAGGAAACATGGCAAACCCCACCTTATCTTTCCCTCCAGAGACACAAAGGTCTGAGTTCAAAGCAGCAACGACAAAGACGGTATCCATGTGAGCTGGGCTATACTCTTGAAAAGCTTTGGTTTGAATTCTCTCTTCTATAATTTCTTCAGGCCTGCTAAAAACAGTATGGAAAATGAGAGACCCAATGGCGTGGGAGAGGATGGGGCTGCGGTGAGGTGGGATGGGGAGAAGAATGTGGGCTAAGAAGGCAATTCAGGCTAGACTAAGGAGAAATATTTAAAAAGGAGAAGAGAAAGGAGACTCACTGACATTGTCAGCAATGGTATTATTTACTCTGAAAATGTGCAGAATGACTGAAGGGTTGGAATCCGATAAAGGGGAATCCTGAAGCCAAGAAGCCAGGAGTCTTTCTTTGCTCACACTAGTGATTAATCTTAAAAATTTAGGGCCCTTCTGTGTATGGGTGCAGATACTAGCTAATACTGTTGCTTTCTTTTGAGACAGAGTCTCTGCTTCCCAGGCTGGAGTGCAGTGGCGCACATGGCTCACTGCAGCCTTGACTTCCTGGGCAAACAATTCTCCCACCTCAGTCTCCCAAGTAGCTGGGACTATAGGCTTAAGCCATTATGCCCAGCTAACTTTTGTACTGTTTGTAGAGATGGGGTTTTGCTGTGTTGCCAAGGCTGGTCTCCAACTACTGAGCTCAAGCAATCTGTCCACATCGGGCTCCCAAAGCGCTGGGATTACAGGCGTGAGACAGCACACCCGGCTTTGGCTGTTTCTTATCCAAAAGAAAACACACTAAACTATTCAGGGAAGGTCATCAACATTTGCCCTGGGCCTTCTCTTTCTTTGGCGGGGAGTTTTAATGAGGCATGATAAAACCTGGGATCCCAGGGGAGGATTGCTGTACCTGTGTTTATAAGTGCTGTGTTTGAGTTTGCTTTGCAGTTTCCCCATCACGGAACAAAACCGACACGAAACTTTCTGTGGAGGAGCTGGTTTCAGTTGGCACCTGAGTAGCAGCATCCCTTGTGGCTGCTGGAAGTTGTGTTCCCTGTTTAATAAAAGGAAGAATACATACTGTTAATTTTGTTAGGCACAATAATGGTAGTATGATGTTAAATCCTTTTTTTTAGACGAATTAATTGTATGCTTTTGATTTTCCTCCTCACCCTACTTCACCCTTATGGCCCTAAGGTTGCAGATACACAAAAACAAAACTGATTTTAAAAAAGACTAAGAAGTCCTTTTATAAGTAAAACACAGAACTGCCATATGGTCCAGCACTTCTCCTGGGTTTACAGCCAAAAGCACTGAAACAGATGTTCAAACAAAAAGTTGTGCACAAATGTTCACAGCAGCACTGTTCACAGTGGCCAAAAAGTGAAAACAACTCAAATCTTCAACAGATGAGTGAATAAACATCATGTGGTCAATCCACACAATGGAATATTACCCGTCCATTAAAAGGAATGAAGTACTTGTACATACTACAACATGGGTGAATCTTGAGAACGTCATGCTAAGCAAAAGAAGCCAGGCACAAAAAGCTACAAATTTTATATTCTATTCTATGTATATGAAATATCCATAGTTGGCAAACCTATAGAGACAAAAAGCAGATTAGCAGTTGCCAAGAACTGGGATAAGGAAGAGATTGGAGAGCGACTACTTAATAGATACAGATAGAATGTAATACAGAATATCTTAATAGGCCAGATATACTTTAGATATGTGTCCCCTCCGAATCTCATGTTGAAATTATATCCCCCACTGTTGGAGGCAGGGCTTAGTGGGAGGTGTTTCGGTCATGTGGGCAGATCCCTCATGAATGATTTGGTGACATCCTCCCCCCCGGGTAATTAGTGAGTTCTCACTCTATTATTTCCTACAAGAACTAGTTGTTTTAAAAATGCCTGGCACCTCCCCCCTCACCTGGTTCCTTCCCCTCTTGCCATGGGATGCCTGCTCTCCTTTGCCTTCTGCCATGGTGGAGGCTTCCTGAGGCCTCCCCAGAAACAGATGCCCACATCATGTTTTTTCTACAGCCTGCAGAACCATGAGCCAAATAAACGGCTTTTCTTTGTAAATTACTCAGTCTCAGTTATTGATTTTATTTTGGAGACGGAGTTTTGTTCTTGTTGCCCAGGCTGGAGTGCAATGGCCCGATCTCAGCTCACTGCAACCTCCGCCTCCCAGGTTCAAGCAGTTCTCCTGCCTCAGCCTCCTGAATAGCTGGGATTACAGGCATGAGCCACCACGCCCAGCTAATTTTTGTAGTTTTAGTAGAGACGGGGCTTCTTCATGTTGGTCAGGCTGTTCTTGAACTTCCAACCTCAGGAGATCCTCCCACCTCAGCCTCCCAAAGCATTGGGATTATAGGCGTGACCCACTGGGCCCAGCCCTCAGTTATTTTTTTAAAGCAATACAAACAAACAAAGAGGCAGAATTTCCTTTTGGGGTGATGAAAATGTTCTAGAACTACACAGTGATGATAGTTGCACAACATTGTCTCTATATACTAAATGTTACTAATCAGAAATTTTATGTTATGTGCAGTCTGTCACAATCAAATAAATCCTAAGAGGATGTAATTAAAAATAAAAAATAATTTACACTACTGAAGCTTCTTGAAAAAGAAAAGCCTTAGTTATTTCAAAGGTTATAACCTTCCTTGGTTGCTGGATAGTTTTTTAAAAAAAATAATTTCACTATGGCACCTCTCAGTGTGCCAGAATCATGAAATAGATGTTCTAAGAATGAGATGCTAGAAATAATGGCATTAAATGAGACAATATAGGTAATGACTTAGACTAGCAGTTCTCAAAGTGTGAGCCATGGATCATGGGGGATTTCTGAGAGCTTTTCAGGGAGTCTGGGAGGACTTCCCTTTTCCATCTACATCTCTTGGTGAGGCCCTTCTCGCCTTCCTTCCCTCCCTTTCTTTCCTTCTTTCTCCTCCTTCTTCCTTCTCCTTCCTTCCTTCCCTCCCTCCCTCCCTCTTTCTTCCTTCCTTCCTTCCTCCTTCTTCTTTCTTTCCTTCCTTCCTTCCTTCTCTTTCTTTCTTTCTTTCATTTCTTTCTTTCGCTCTCTCTCTCTCTCTTTCTTTCCTCCCTTCTTTCCTTCTTTCTTTCTTTCAAGACAGGATCTCACTCTGTCACTCAGGCTGGAGTGCAGTGGTGTGATCTCGATATAACCTCGACCTCCCAGGCTTTGGTGATACTCCCACCTCAGCTTCCCAGGGAGCTGGGACTACAGGCTTACACCACCATGCCCCACAAATTTTTTTGTTTTTGGTAGAGATGGGGTTTCGCCATGGTGCCCAGGCTAGTCTCCAACTCCTGGGCTCAAGCAATCCACGTGCCTTGGCCTCCCAAAGTGGAGGCCTTCTTTTCTTTTTATACCTCAACATAAACAATATACTGTAATAGACTGTGTTCAGAAGCAGATATCAGAGTCCAATTGTCTTCTGTTTAAGGCAAACATTAGAAATTTGCAAAAACATAAAGCAATATCACTTTTTCTAACTAAATATTTTGGTTTTGGAAAGTATATTTGTTTTTCATAAAATGATGTTTTATGTTAATATGCAATAGGTTTATTGTTGTTATTTCAAAATTAACAAGTAAATGTCTTTAAAATTTCTGATTTTTTAAAATTAATTAATTCACTTAATTGTTTATTTTTTTTGAGTTGGAGTTTCACTCTTGTCACCCAGACTAGAGTGCAATGGCATGATCTTGACTCACTGCAACCTCCGCCTCCTAGGTTCAAGCAATTCTCCTGTCTCAGCCTCCTAATTGGGACTACAGGCGTGTACCACTACATCCAGTTAATTCTTTGTGGGTTTTTTTTTTTTAATTTATTTTTAGTAGAGATAGAGTTTTACCATTTTTTGGCAAGGCTAGTCTCAAACTCCTGACCTCAGCTGATCCAACTGCCTCAGCCTCCCAAAGTCCTGGGATTATAGGCGTGAACCACAGCACCAGGCCTCATTTGTTTATTTTTAAATTTAACAAACCCTGCATGTGGCATTCAATCTCAGTTTTAATGTCAAACAATGGTAGCAGAGCAGGATTCAAATCCAATCTACAACCTACAAAAGCAAAACCTCTTTGGGGGGGTCCTTAATTTTTAAGAGTGAAAAGAAGTTCTGAGGCCAAAATGTTTGAGAGCCAGTGACTTAGAATTTAAATCATGTTAATATTGGATTATATATTGGAATAAAAAGAATAATGAAACATCTTCCAGATTTACTTGTATCATTCCCCCCAACTAAATAATGCTAGAACTGAAAAGAAAGAGAATGAATTATGCATTCAAAGATGTTCCTCCACTCACTCAGGAAACGCCTCCAAAGCACCTTATCTGTACAGGTCCTATACCAGTTGCTGGTGAAACAGAAAAAAGGAGAAACCTGAAGATGTGACCAGCATGAACATTTACTGGGACTGAAGGAACCTAACTAGGTACCAGTCTCAATCACTCCAGGTCACATGTCCTCTGCAACTGGCTGCAATATCAAAGAGCTGAGGGAAGTATGTGGGGCACTAGGAGTGCCCAGTCCCCATTTCTTCTGGGGTTCTGCTTAAAATTCTAGGAGATGAATTTCTTATGGGCATGACCAGCCTACTTCTAGGAAGAACTGTCTACAGGAAGAACTGCTTACAGGAGGGAACAGCAGCTAAAATGCACCAACTTCATATTCTCATTCATACCATTAACATTGAAAACTAGAGCTTTCCAGAAGGATTTCAGCCTACATTTTGAGAAGTTGCTAGAATTGACCTCTTGACAAGAATAGGTAACCAATACAGAAAAGCACAATGCAATGGAAACAACGTGAGTGGCATCACGGGGCCTAGGCTCTCCCCGAGCCCTGCCTCATCCCACTATGTGTCCTTGAGCAGTTCCATTCCCCACTCCGGCCTCAGCCTCCCCATCTAGAGAATTAGGACACTAGATGAAATGATTTTTAGTAGACTATGTGTATAATGAGAGAAGGACTTTCATTATTCATCTTTGTACCCCAAGTGGCTTGCATAGTACTGGACAACAACAACACTTGTGAAGTAGTGAATCTGAGGTCCCTTCTACTTCAAATATTCCAGGATTTTCTATAAGAGACCACAAGAGGTACTGAGAGGCAAAAATGCAGGATAGTTTTCAAAAAGTTTGGGATGTGGTATTGTTTATAGATAGATAGAGGGTGCGGGGCTTCTTATCTGCCAGCCTAACCTATTTTTCAACATTGTCATCAAACTAATGGCAGATGCCATCCATAGATCTAGGTCACTGGAAATTGCAGGTACTATAAATGGACTGGCTCTGCTCAAAACTGATTGGTATAGTCAGAGAGCCATACTTCTCAAGTAAAGCATATTCACGGGACATTCTAAGGAAAAGATAACTTCTAGAATTACTTACCCCCAAACCAATACGATCTTCTTGGTGAACTGCCCTATTCAATAATTTGTAACGTGTATCCTTTGGAAAATAGTTCAAGCAGCCACTTCTTAATCTCTGTAATTAGTGGAAAGCCACTCAAGTTAATCTCTTTTCTGTCTAAGCATGTTTGCCCTGAAAAGAGATTTGCAAGGTAAATATAAGACCTGGTTTATTAAAGAGATGGTTAGGTATAGTTTTCCCTCACAAAGAAATGCTTTACAAAATTCCAAGATTATCTCTCTCACATTTCCACAAGTCAGGAAAGTATACTATAATGTTAATTATATATCTATTTTAAATATGCAAAATATATTTTAATACATCATTTAATATTTTTATTTTGCTCATAACACAGTACTTCTGTTCATCAAAAATCTTGAGTTGACTGCTTACTTCAGAGTTTACTGCTTTTGTGAAAAAGGCAATTTCTCCCATTTTAAATAATTATACTAGAATTCAAGATGGAAGAGCTTTTCAAAATCACCATATATAAACCATTTATTTATTTCAAGATCTGCAGAATAAGGGTAGAAATATTATTTGCTCAAAATTATAACTAAGACCATTTATTTAAAGATCTGAAGATTAAGAATAGAAACATTATTTGCTCAAAATTATAACTAAGTAAATCTCTTGACTTCTAGTCTAGAATTCCCATTATAAATGCCTACAAAGAATAAACAGTTTTATCCCATTTTAATAACTCAATTTTAAGAATTCAAATTCTAAATATTGATTGACAGTACAGCTTATTCTGAGAATTAAAGGCAGCACAGAATAGTCAGAACATTGGATTAAACACATTAGTGTCTGCACTAGATGGAGCTAGTTCTGAATTGTAGCCCTACTGTGGCCTCAGACAAGTTTTTGAACCTAAGTCTCACTTGCCTATGTGTAAAATAGGATAACTCTATCATTGACTTCAGTGAAGATAAAAATAGCACTTAAAATGTACCAGGAACTGCTCTATATGTTTTATATTTATTAACTCATTTAATCTATTCTACAAGCCTCCAAGATACATATTGTTACTACAGGTTAAGCATCTAATCCAAAAATCTAAAATCCAAAATCCTCCAAAATCTAAAACTTTTTGAACACTGACATAATATTCAAAGGAAATACTCATTGGAACATTTTGGATTTTTTTTTTTTTTTTTAAGACAGAATCTTGCTCAATTGCCCAGGCTGGAGCGCAGTGGTACAACCTCGGCTCACTGCAACCTCCACCTCCTGGATTCAAGTCATTATCTTGCCTCAGCCCCCTAAGTAGCTGCGATTACAGGTATGTACCACCACACCCGGCTAAGTTTTGTATTTTTAGTAGAGACGAGGTTTCACCATGTTGTTCATGCTGGTCTCGAACTCCTGACCTCAAGTGATCTGCCCGCCTAGGCTTCCCAAAGTGCAGGGATCACAGGCAAGAGCCACCGTGCCAGGCCACATTGGAGCATTTTGGATTTCAGGTTTTCAATTAGGGATGCTCAACTCTTACGTATATAAAGCAAATATTCTAAAATCTGAAATTTGAAACACTTCTGGTCCCCAGCATTTCAGATAAAGGATACTCATCCTGTATGACCATTTTGCAGATGAGAAAAGTGAGGCACAGAGCTATCAAATAGCTTGCTCAAGTTTATACTGCAAATAAGCGGCAGAGCCAAAAGTTGAATCCAGGCAGTCCAACTCCAGAGGCCCTGTTCTCGACCAGCATATTATACTGCATCTCCATAAAGGCTAGTGCATATAAAGCCTTCGATTTAATCTGGCAAGCTGTTAAAAATAAATTATGATTACTAACATGATTGCAAGATTAACAGTGATAATACTGGCAACAGTAATTTCACCATTAATACTGTTCATAATGCATGAATATTAAACACATATACCAAATATACACAGAGAACATATACAAATGGATATATGAATCTAAATGATATTAAAGTTGAAGCCAATTATGGCCTCTAATCAGAGTGATTAATCCCAATGAGGCTAAGAATTCATTATGTTATATAGCAAGGCAATTTAAAAGTCTCAAAAACAAAGTATATAAATTTGGGTTATGTCTACATTGTTGTAACTTATTATGAGTTGACTAAGAAATAAAAATACTACTAAGTTATCTTCCACTATTTTTATTATGAACATGTAATATTCTTGAGAGGAGGTATACTGTCTGTTTCATTTTTCTCTCTCTGCTTTGACCTTAGCCTGGGAGAATGAACACAAGGCAGATGAATACCTGTTGAATGAATGAATGGAATAGTAAGATGAAGCATCGGCTTGGTAGGACTCTTTTTAAGGACCCAACAACATAAGGGTCCTTTAAACCTGCCCAACGACGTATCCTTTAGAAAGCAGTCACCCTGTTTCATCCCAGACTACAGACCCAGAAAGGTTGGAGAGGACATGCGAATATCTATAGACTGATGGCTCTGGATGTCCCTGTTGGTTCTAGCTGGAACCAGGTCTCAGTCTGAATCCCAGCACTTATTTCTATTCCAATCTGCTTTCCAAAGGCCTTGGGATATATCCAGTCATCACTCTAAACCACCCTAAACATAAAGCAGAGAATTATCTTTTAACTCTCCAGTGCAATATTCCTTGATCTACACCAGTACCTATCCAACTGTTCTATTCCATGAAGGAACTGGGGCTCACAGGGTTGTGACTCGCTGAAGGTCAAGGTCACGGGGACAGAGCTGGGTGGACTGGACCTTATTTCCCTGGTTCCCTGTTCATGCAAATACTGATATCCTATCTCCCTCCCTCTCCCCAAATCTCCCTCTGCACACTTCTGTCTTACACTCTGGAAGACCAAGGCATCTTTAGCTGCCAAAACAATGCTCAAAGAAAGAAAAGTATGAGTAGAAACACCTGGAAGCTGGCCTGGTTCGACCCTCTGGTGGTACAGATAGGGGAAACTGAGGCCCAGAGAATAAGACGGTCTTGCCCAGAGTCACATAGGGGGTCAGTTCTAGGGCAGCACGCTTAAGGTTGCCTCAAATTTTGGGGACGACTTGCGTGCACTTTTCCTTTCTGTCGCTTCAGATCGCAAATGCTCCTCTCCCTGCTCATTATGAGAACGACTAAAGCTTTTTTTTTTTTTTTTTTTTTAAGAGAAGCGGAGTCTCGCTCTGTCTCCCAGGCTGGAATGCAGTGGCGCGATCTCGGCTCACTGCAACCTCTGCCTCCCGGCTTCTAGCAATTCTCCTGCCTCAGCCTCCCGAGTAGCTGGGACTACAGGCGCGTGCCATCACGCCCGGCTAATTTTTTGTATTTTAGTAGAGACAGGGTTTTTACCGTGTTGCCCAAGCTAGTCTCGAACTCCTGAGGTCAGGTAATCCATCCTCCTCGGCCTCCCATAAAGCTAGGATTACAGGTGTGAGCCATCGCGCCCGACCTAAGCTTATTTTGATGTGTCTGTGGAAAGCGGCGAGAAAAGTCCCCCAAGATAGGAACCTAGCGCCACCCAGCCCAAGGTTGGCCTTCATAACCGCTCTCCGCTTCGGCCAAAGGGCAAGGGCTGCCCGCTCCCAGTCTGCTGCCGTGCCCCTTTCTCCCACCTCAGGCTCAGTACCCACCGATGGACTGGGTGGAGGGACTGGAGCTGGGGCCGGCGGGAACCCGGAGCCGGGGGGCGTGAGCAGCCTCCGAACCCTACAGCCTCCCGCGTCTCCGCCCCTAGCAACAGGCGCAAGTCGCTAGGGCGGGAGTCCGGGCGAAAAGCCTCCGGGCACCCTCGCCGGCAGCGGAACCGCAGTTCCGCTCCCCTAAAGCTGGGACGGAACCGAGCGCCGGGTCCTACTATCTTAGTGTAACAATGCGCTGATGAGGTCCAGAGAAGAGGACGCTTGTGCCCAAGACCACGCTGCCAGAGAATCTAAACAGTCCAAGGAAAGCGGGTAATAACTTTGTAATCGCTACGGAGAAAGCACTTAATAAATATCATCTTTTAAATTATTAGTCGCTCAGATAGACGTGTTGCCGTATTTCTTTGGAGTTTCCCTGATTCCAACTAGAAATTCCTCCTTCGGACACTCCCCCAGGCCCCCACTTACTCCCATATTCCTTTCATTATTTTTTTCATCGAACCATTACAGCCTAGTACCATTGCAAGAAGAGACCCCTCAGTGTCTTCCTGAGATCCAAATGGGAAGACAGTTGTAGAAACTAACAGTTTTTGCAGCTGCAGTCGCATTGCTTCCAGACTAGAGTCTATTCATCTCTGTATTCCTGGTGCACAGTATGAGGCTTGGTATATAGAAGGGGCTTATTGAATGTTGGTTGAATGAATGAATGAATGAATGGCAGAGATCCTAGCCAATATTTATTTATTTATTATTTATTTATTTTTGAGATGGAGTCTTGCTCTGTCGCCCAGGCTGAAGTGCACTGGTGCGATCTCGGCTCACTGCAACCCCGCCTCTCGGGTTCAAGCGATTCTCCTGCCTCAGCCTCCCAGTAGCTGGGATAACAGGTGCACGCCTCCACACCGGGCTAATGGATTTGTATTTTTAGTAGAGATGGGGTTTCACCATGTTGGCCAGGCTGGTCTCAAACTCCTGACCTCAGGTGATCTACCTGCCATGGCCCCCCAAAGTACTAGGATTACAGGCATGATTTGTGGAGTTTCTGAAAGTTGGGTGCCTTCGAGGGGGTGGGAGTGATGAGAGAAGTTTGCCTCCATGGACTGGCTATTGGGTCTGTTTTCCAACCCAGGGAGGGGATCCCCTCCATTACATCCCTGATGGGGTATCTGTAGCCCTAGTTGATGCTTGGTCTGTGATGATGCACTCGTTACTCTCAAAGTTAGTGACCTATTGTTGGGAGATTTCCTTCTGGCAGGAGAAAGTATCTACCCCTATGCTACTTGAAACTCTGATCTTCGTTTAGAGCCGAGGGCTTTCATTACAAACTTTGTCCCTTTTCCCCACAACAGATTGGCAAGCCACAACCAGGATAAACGTACTACTTTGTCCTGGGACACTGGGATAGGCTCAGTGCAGCTGCAGAGTTGAGTTACTAGATCTTTGCCCCCCAAGATGATCCTGCTCTGGGCATGTGCATCCCTCTGAGAGAGATGCTTTAGGCTTAAGGCACAAAAGACTTCCAAACAGGTACCTGTAGCCAGTCCTGTACCTGTAGCCTCTCCCTGAGCCACACCTGTATATCCACCTGCCCATCTCCAACCAGCTGTTTAAAAAACATCTCATTCTTGACATGACTCATACTGGAAACATCATCTTCCTCCCAAACCTGTTCCCCTTCTTTTCCCTCTAAGTGCTGGGCACTACCATTCACTAATCACCCAAGCCAAGGACGTAGGAGTCATTTGTAACTTTACCCTCTCTTCCTTGTTCAAGAACAATCCCCGAGACTTCTCAATTCCACCTCCCCAACATTATAAAAATATAAATCTGTTCACTTCTCTCCACCTACCACTTGGATTCAGGCCAACATCAGAGAGTGATGGATTAAAAATGACCACAAATTCTTTGTAGCTTTTCCCATCAAGGTTGGCTTTGAAATGTGTTTTGACTGACAGAATGCAACAGAAGTGACATTGTGGGACTTCTGAGTTTAAGCTCCAAAAGGCCTTGCAGTTTCTGCTCCCATCCTTTTGAAACACTCCCACCATGGGAAGAGGACCAGGCTAGTCTGTTTGAGAGACGTGGCCCTTCCAGTAGCCAGCACCAAATGCCAACCATGTGAGTGAAAATATTTTAGACCAACCAGCCCAAGATGAACTATTTGCATGACTGCAGCCACGTACGTAACCATCAGAACAACCCAGCTGAGTTTTTTTTAAGTTGCCATTTTAAGCCATTAAGCTTTGGGATGGCTTTTTAGATGCAGTAGATAACTGATATCCAAGGTGAATTTCAAATTCCTTCATTCGGTCTAAAAAGCTTGGTATATTTCTTTAGCCTCTTCTTCCACCTCTGCCACTCACACTATACGTTTCAATGGTCTAAACTACTTGCAGCTTCCTGACATGTGTTAGCTGTCCCCTTTGAATCTGTGCACATGGTGTTCCCTCTGCCCAGAGCATTTCCCTTATATCCTCTTTCCCGTCTTTGTCTGGCTAACCACAATCATGCATTGCTAAACAACAGGGATATGTTCTGAGAAATGCATTGTTAGGCAATTTCATCGTTGTGTGAGCATCATCGATTGTGCTTACACAAATCTCGATGGTAATGACTACTATACACCCTTGAGCCTGTTGCTCCTAGGCTACAAACCTGTATGGTATGTTACTGTACTGATTATACCGTAATGCTGTAGGCAATTGTAACACAATGGTAAGTACTTGTACATCTAAACATTGAAAAGGTACAGTAAAAATAGTGTTATAATCTTTTTTTTTTTTTTTTTTTTTTTTTTTTTGTTGTTCTTTTTGTTGCCCTATTTTTTTTTTTTTTTTTTTTTTTTTTTTTTTTTTGAGATGGAGTCTCAGTCGGTCGCCCAAGCTGGAGTGCAGTGGCACGATCTTGGCTCACTGCAACTTCCGCCTCCCAGGCTCAAGTGATTCTCCTGCCTCAGCCTCCTGAGTAGCCAAGATTACAGGTGCATGCCACTATACCCGGCTAATTTTTTTGTATTTTAGTAGAGACGGGGTTTCACAATGTTGCCCGGGGTAGTTTCGAACTCCCGAGCTCAGGCAATCCACCGGCCTCGGCCTCCCAAAGTGTTGGGGTTACAGGCATGGGCCATCACACTCAGCAGTGTCATAATCTTATGGGACCACCAGGTACATGCAGTCCATCATTGAACAAAATGTTATTGTGCAGCATATGACTTTATTTATCCTCAGCTTAGAGGCCATCTCCCTCTCTGCCCCCCCGGTCTTCCCTAACCATTCCTCCCCTTCTCCAGTCTGGGTTAACTATTCTGTGTTTCTAAAGCTCCCACACTTTCTACCACATAGTATAATTTTTCATTTACTTCTCTCTCTCACTCAACTGCAAGCAACAGAGGCAGTGACTAAGTCTCATTTACACTCGTATTGCTGCTGTCTAACCCAGGGACTGCCACAGCACTGCAATAGAACTTTCTACAATTATGGAAATGTTCTATATCTGCATTGTCCAATATGCTAGCCACTAGCCCTGCTAGCTACTGGGAACGAAATGTAGTTAGTACAACTGAAGAACTCAATTTTAAATGTTATGTATTTTAATTAATTTAAATTTAAATAGCCACATGGGGCTAGTGGCTATGGTATTGAACAGTGTAGAGCTAGCATATAGTAGGTGGTCACTGAATATTTGTAAAGATTAAAAGGGAAAGACAACGTGACAGACAGGACACAAGACAGAATGTTATGGGTATAAGCAACATGATTTCATGTCGACCTCTCCTGGCCCCTCACTTCACATTCCCTCAACTTTACACTACCAGTGCCTTTGTCTTAGTCCATTTTGTGCTGCTATAATAGAATACTATGGACTGGGTAATTTATTCTGGACAGACATGTATTTGGCTGATGGTTGGAGACTGGGAAGTCCAAGATCGAGAGTCTGCATCTGGCAAGGGCCTTCTTGCTGCATTATGGCATGGTGGAAGACATCACATGGTGAGAGAGCAGGAGCTAGAGAGGGAAAGGGGACAAACTTCTCCTTCTGTCCGGAACCCACTCCCACAATAACATCATTAATCCATGCATGAGGGCAGAGTCCTCATGACCTAATCACCTCTTACAGCTCCCACTTATCAGTGTAAATTAGTTCAACCATTGTGGAAGACAGTATGGTGATTCCTCAAAGACCTAGAACTAGAAATATCATTTGACCCCAGAAATCCCATTACTGGGTATATACCCAAAGGATTATAAAACATTCAACTATAAAGACATATGCACACCTATGTTAATTGTGGCACTGTTCACATTAGCAAAGACTTGGAACCAACCCAAATGCCCATCAATGATAGACTGGATAAAGAAAATGAGGCATTTATACACCATGAAATACTATGCAGCCGTGAAAAAGGATGAGTTCAGGTTCTTTGCAGTGACATGGATGAAGCTGGAAACCATCATTCTCAGCAAACTGACACAAGAACAGAAAACCAAACACCACATGTTCTCACTCATAAGTGGGTGTTGAACAATGAGAACACATGGACACAGGGAGGGGAACATCACACACCAGGGCCTGTTAGGGGGTGAGGGGCTAGGGGAGGGATAGCAAGGGGGTGAGGGGTATTGGCAAAGGCTAACATTAGGAGAAATACCTAATGTAGATGATGGGGGGATGGAGGCAGCAAACCACCATGGCACATGTACACCTATGTAACAAACCTGCACGTTCTGCACCTGTAGCCCAGAACTTAAAGTATAATTAAAAAAAAAAAAAAAGCTCCTACCTATCAACACTGTTACAATGGGAATTCAGTTTCCAGCATGTGAACTTTGGGGGACACGTTCAAACCACAGCAGCCTGCGGCTCTGCCTTATTTAAATATAATTCTAGTTTTTGGCTCTTTATGGTCTGAGTTGGTTGTTCCCTCCTGGACTTGCCCAGATTGATAACATCCCTCCTGCACAGAGGCTGGTCTGAAGAGCCCTCTGGAAAAGAGAGCTGGTCTCATCTAGTTTAATCTGGCCTGAGCAGAGAGGACTCTATCACTGGGAAACTTGGACTTCATCATAGAGGACCCATGTGATCTGAATTTGTCTGCACCAGCAGGCCGCCAAATCCCTCTTAAAAGCGACGGTTAAAGCTGGTCGTACTGTGAAAACACCCCAGGAGGAAAAGAAGCCACAGTGTTGGTAGTCTTATTGCTATTCCTGGAAATCATGCAAACCCCAGTCAGATGACTTCCAGCCCCAACACCAGAGATGTTGGATCAGAGTCTAAGAAGGAAGGAAGAATGGACACAGGGCTAGGCAGAAAGGGGCTGCGCAGGGCCAGGCCAGGGCCCCATCGGGCAGGCAGAAAAGGCTGGGCCTGCCACTGAGGAGCAGGCCTGAGGGAAAGTAAAGGCTGGGAAAGAATAGTCCTTTCCAAAAGACTTTTCAAAATGTTCATTAAAATAGAAAAGGTTAGGCCAGGCCTGGTGGCTCACACCTGTAATCTCAACAGTTTGGGAGACTGAGGAAGGAGGGATCACTTGAGGCTAGAAGTTTGAGACCAGCCTGGGCAACATGGCAAGACCCTGGTCTCTACAGAAATTTTTTTTTTAAGTTTTTTTTTTTTTTTTTTTAAAGATCCAAACCAAATGTTATAAATCAGCAAGTGAAAGGGCAGGTTAGAGAGCAGGTTGTACACATAATCCCAATTTTATAAAATAAATACATTCCAGCTTGTATCATACAGTGGGAGCTAATGAATGCTTTATCCTCTGTGTGAGGACTTGTAAGTATATTTGTGGCAGGTTTTCACACAATGTAAATCGTGTGAGGTTCTTTGAAAATTGGAGGAGCAGAGTTCATGGCACAGAAAGACATCTTGCACTTGCTAGTCCTCTGTCTGGAAAGGTCCTCCCCAGATGTCTTCATGCCTTGCTTTTTCCAGTGCCACGTGCCCAAAAGGCCCTCTACACCATCCTTTCTCTACCAGCACCCCCATCATGCTCTCTTTCCTATAATACTTGAATCTTTTTCATAGCCCTTATCACTACTGACATATTGCATATCCATTTGTTGTATTTTATTTGTTCATAAAAGTAGACCTTTGTTCTTCTTGACTGTTGTGTCCCCAGTGTCTAAGGCTGGGCACACAGGTAGGGGCTCAATAAATCTGTTGAATGACTAAAATGTAACAAAGGTGCCCATTCTTCTCTCTCCAGCTCTGAGTGCCTGAAGTTTAAGTACAAGCCCTGCCCAAGCCCATGAAGCCTCCAGAGGTCCCCTAAGAGCTCTAAGCAGCTTTCAAACTTTTTTGACCTCATAAAGAAATACATTCATTCTCCAGGGTGCATGTATATATGTATATTTAGGCCAAAGACAGAATTACAACAAATGTGGTTAAATTATCTTATTGGCTTTTATTAGCACTTCTAGAATCAGGCAACATCTCATTGTGTAAAACCATGTTCCAATAAGCTGAGCAGAGGAGATAGGCTTTATAGGTAGAAAAGAACTGAGAAAAACAGAAATAAGGAACAAAAAGAGGATTCCTCATTTCAAAGTTACTTTCTTTTTAGGGTTAAAACAGAGAGGACTTCCTTATCATGCCAGCTAAATCTGTCTGTATAGTTTGGGACTTTTAATATGCTCTNAAATAGGAAGATCCCAGGTAACTCCAAGTCTCAAGAACCTCTTGGCCTTTTATGATATAGTCAGCCAGTCTCCCTGACCCATAGGATTTATTTCTTTTTTCTCTTCTGATTTCATGGAAGTTCAGATAAACAACTTAGTTTTGGTTTGGTGAAGTGGAAATTTAGCATGAGTGACTCCATTTTCTTTTGGTCTGGTCTGGTGGGGCCTAGTATGGAGCCCAGTCCAAAACAATGGCTTCCCATTCATTTTGTTTAACTATATATATGTAACTGAAACAATAACAAAAACCTTACTAAGTGTATGTTTTCTGTTTCCTTCCTTCCTTATTTTCTTTCCTTCTTCTCTCACTCTGTCGCCCACCTCCCAGGCTGGAGTGCAGTGGTACAGTCTTGGCTCACTGCAACCTCCGCCTCATAGGTTCAAGTGATTCTCCTGCCTCAGCCTCCCAAGTAGCTGGGACTACAGGTGCATGCCATCAAATCTGGCTAATTTTTGTATTTATAGTAGAGATAGAGTTTCACCATATTGGCCAGGCTGATCTCAAACTCCTGACCTCAGGTGATCCACCCACCTCAGCCTCCCAAAATGCTGAGATTACAGGCATGAGCCACTGTGCCCAGCCTTTTCTTTCTTTTTTAAAAAGATGCTGATCTCCACCCCTTGAATTTGTCGACATGCCACGTAATAAAGGGCTGCCACTGCCTCAGGGCAGTGTTTCTAGGGGCAATCAAGGGACTCCTTTGCATACTAGTCAAGGGGTGATTGCCATAAATGCAGCTTCTTAGCTTCACCCCAGACTTAATGGTTGAAAATCTTACTGAAAAGTGTGCGTGTTTTACAACTCCTTCTCTTTCCCCTCTTGACCATCCCCTGTCCTCCAATGATTCTGAAGTCTGATAAAGATTAAGAGCCACAGCAGGGGAGTTTGCGTATCCCAGACATGTGTACTGCAGGCTTGATGAACAGATAGGGAAAGGGCAATTCTCCAGTTCCAGTCCAGCTTGGCTCATAAGTGGTGAAACAGATGAACCTGACTTAATAAAAGTAAATCCACTCCCACCTTAGCCCTTTGCATTTGCTGATGCCTCTGCCGGAAAGCAACTCTGGTGATACAGGGGCTGTTTTCCAGATTCTGGACCTGGTAGGGCCAATGACTTCTCTAGGGCCACACCCAGTGAAGCCTCCCCGCCACCCCGCCCCAGCTCCACATTTCCCTAAGGATTTTAACCCTTGTTCCTCCCCCTGCCTTGCACAGTCTCTTTTCTTTTTTTGTTGTTTTTCTTTTTCTTTTTTTTTTTTGAGACAGAGCCTCCCTCTGTTGCCCAGGCTGGAGTGCAGTGAAACAATGTCAGTTCACTGCAACCTCTGCCTCTTGGGTTTAAGTGATTTTCGTGCCTCAGCCTCCCTGGTAGCTAGGGTTATAGGCGTGTGCCACCACGCCCAGCTAATTTTTGTGTTTTTAGGAGAGATGGGGTTTTACCATGTTGGCCAGGCTGGTCTTGAACTCCTCAAGTGATCCTCCTGCCTCAGCCTTCCAAAGTGCTGGGCTTACAGGCGTGAGCCACCGCTCCCGGCCACGTAACCTCTTTACTTGTTAGCCTTCACACAAAAAGTACCTCGTGTTTTCTTTGTTTTCACCGTAAGGTTTAATGGTTCCCCACCCCCAGTCCTTAGAAGGAACAAATTCTAACCACAATCTCTAATTACCGTGGCCTATTTCCCTCCCCACCCCCAGGGGAGGGTAGATGCTGTTATGAGGCTGTCACCCTCTCACTGGGATGCACTGGAAACTTCTTTTGATGCCAGGAAAGCAGCACCCCCATCACCAAAAAACCTCACACAGTTTACATTCTGAAACCTGCTACAAGAATATTTACAGATCCTCACACATATAATAACACTTATTATCCCCTAGTGTATATCAGACACCCAGACTAAACACTTTGCTGACAAGATCTCATTTCATTCTTGAAGTAGCCTCTAAGGTAGATAGTATGATTATCACCTCTATTGCAGAGATAAGAAAACAGACACAGAAGATGTAAGTAAGCTGACCAAGATCCCATAGCTGTAAGCCGCATAGCTGGGATGAACCAATGACTGTATTTCACTCTGTGTCCTCTCTAGTCACATGGTGTAATATTTGTCTATCTGGGGTGACAGTGTGTCCCCATTGGATGATGACACTACTCTGTGCTGCTCTGGGTAGCTCTGGGGCTGTTAGCTGTCCTTACCCCTCAGGGGTTAAAGCAGTAGCGGCTGAGAAGGAAAGGGTTCTATCTCCTGTGTGTAGCCATTGCTTAGAGAAACTTCAGAGTAGAGGTGCTAGAGCCCCTGTGAGCCATGGGATGTAATGTTTCTCTTTCAGTTTAGCTACTGCCTGTGTTCAGTTCTGATGCCCTCAGAATACTCTCTGACACCTGAAGGCCTGGGGCCTTCCCCCTTTGAGAGAGTGCCCAGCTTTCTGCCAAGACCCCTAAGAAAGAATTTGAGGTTGACAGCCAGGTGCAGAGGTTCACATCTGTAATCCCAGCACTTTGGGAGGCTGAGGAGGGAGGATGGCTTGAGCCCAGGAGTTCGAGATCAGCCTGGGCCACATGGCAAAACCCCGTCTTTACAAAAATTACAAAATTTAGCTGGGTGTGGTGGCACGTGCTGTAGTCTCAGCTACTCAAGAGGCTGAGGTGGGAGGATCGCTTGAGCTGGGCAGGTCGGGGCTGCAATGAGCTATGATTGCACCACTACACTCCAGCCAGGGTGACACAGTGAGGCCCTATCTCA
>NW_016107379.1:7050945-7057475 GCF_001604975.1 Cebus imitator | reverse complement strand
AGCAGTGTTCTTCTTGTATGCCCAGACAGATTCGACTAGATACCCAGGAGAAGGCTCAATCTGGGCTCAGACTATTATATCAGATCCTGGGGGGAAAAGCCCTAAACAGCTCAGGTACTTGTTAGCGGTTTTTCTTTCTGGGGTGGGGGTAGGTGGATTTTTCTTCCACATGATTATTTGGATATTTTGTTTTCTTCAAAATAAAAATGCATTACTTTTTTCAATGCTAATTTAAAAAGAAAACTCAAATATTCAAATTCAAAAAGTTTGGATGCAAATACTTTGGGAAAATCAGCCTAACAGAGATGTTTTTCACTGGGTCTCAATGTTCAATTTTTAAAAAATTATTAATTATAGGAACCTTAAGTCACACTGCCTAGGTTCCAATCTGATGGCTACCAATTAGTAACTGCGACTCTTGGCAAGCCACTTAACTTCCATAAAAATGGGATCCTAATAGTACTTTCCTCGCACTGTTAGTAGACACTTAGTGATTGCAGCTGCTGTGTTCCAGGTATTGTTTTACATACTTAGTGCATTTACTCTTCAGCCATCTGGGAGGCAGGTACTCTAAACTCATTTTACAGCTGGGGTTCCCACCCAGTGAGCCCCCAAATGGGATGTGAGCCCAGGCAGTTTGTCACCAGAGGCTTGCTTTAAACTACACATCTAAAGCTGCCTCTCAAAAAGGGCAGTAGTCAGGATTTCATAACAGAACGCTTGAAAAGCGCTCAGCAGAAGCCTGACGCTTAATAAGTGCTCAATAAAGTTTCCTACGGTCACAGTAATATTTGGAGTTTTATGTTTGTTATAGAATAAATACGCATACAATCGCGATTACATTCAGCAGGGAATTTAAAGAGACCCGCTGCCCCGGGCGGGGTGGGAGCGCGGGTGGGGTGGGAGGAGGCGCAGCGGCGGGGCGCGCGGGCGCACCAGGAGGGCCGGGGGCGGGGTCAGCTAGGCCCCGCCCACCGCCACCTGCGACAGGTGGAGCGCGCGGCGCGGGCGCACGGCCATGTCCTCCGAGGGCACGGAGCCGGGGCCGGGGTCCGGGCCCGGACCGGGGCCTGAGCCGGGGCCACTTTGTCCCGATCACGGCCAGGCTCTGAGCTGGTTCTGTGGCTCCGAGCGACGTCCCGTTTGCGCCGCCTGCACGGGTCTGGGCGGCCGCTGCCGGGGGCACCGCATCCGCCGGGCGGAGGAGCGCGCCGAGGAGCTGCGGGTGAGCGGGCGTGGGCGCCGGAAGGCGAGGGCTCCGGAGGGACCCAGAGCGCCTGGCAGGACCGGGCAGGGACTGGGGAGCCTGGGGCCGGGCGGACTCGACAGCGGGTCCCGGAGCCCAGGCTTCTCGGTGGCTTTGGCTATAGGACTAGGCGGTTAAGGGTGTGGCCTCTGAAGTCAGGCTGGCCTGAGTTCGAATCCACTCCCTGTGAGTCACGTAACTCTCTGAGCCTCAGTGTCTTCATCTGTAGTTTGGGGACAGCAACAATAATAATAGCGCATATTTATTAGAGTTGTGAGATATAAATAAGATAGTGGGTAAAATGCTTAGCGATTAGGGGATCCAGGCTCCCCAGCCCCCTTCCCTTGTTCTGTTGTGGGGAGCTGGGGCTGGCGTGGGACAATGAAAGACTCAGCTGCTCCAGTTTTCAGTGGAAGGTGTGCGCCAGCTCCCGCCCCTGTGGAAGCTGACACTGATAAAATCCAGCGCCTCCTTATCCCTCAATCCCTGGACCCAAAGCCCCACTTCTCCTTTCTTCTCTTCCCCCTGCTCCTTCCCCCTTCTGGCTTCAGGTGCAGTGATCTCTTTTTCACTTTCAGGATTGGCCTTGACTGTACTTCAAGCTGGTTTCACCTGGATAAACGGAGGGGGTGGGGATAATATCAGGAGGTTCCCCTTCACCCAGGCTTTCTCCCCACCTCCACTTCCAGCTCGGCTCCAGGATGGCCACCTTCTGGTCATCACCATTCTCCTGAGCGGCTGAGATTGGCGGAGTCCAAGTCACCTTGGGGCTTCTCTGTGACCCCTGGGGATTTCCTTGCAATTTGATTCAACAGCTTGTTTCTCCTAACCCCACACTGGAGTTCAGCCCTGCTGTGGGGCCTGAGGGCTCTTCCTGGGGACTTCTCCTATTCAGACTGGCCTATAATAAACACACCTTACAGGGTGCTGGGCTCGGGAGGGGTTCAGTTTTTCAGCAACGCCCAAAACCTCCTGGTTGGTCCTACCTGTTACCTCTGTCAGCAACAGTGATGGTGAAAATAAACCTGGATAACACGGTGTAGTCAACTTGCCTAACAGACAAAATCTTTGCAAATTCCAAAGTACTTAAATATCTGTCATCTCATTCTTGACCATTGCCTTTGAAGTGGTCCTACCTACAGTTTATAGATGAGGCACCTGAGGCCCAGAACAAAGCAGTAATTCCTCCAAGCTTCCTAAAGTTCAGGGGTGGGACCCAGGGAGTCATTGACTAGGCAAGAGGAAACTGCTGCTTTGCTTTGTGGTTGGAGGGAGGAAGTGATGCTAATGGGGGTGAGAATTTCATGGAAACCTTAAAAGTAGCTATCAGGACTGTATTTGAGTGGTGGAAAGGATGAGGCTGGGGCAGGTGGCAGGCCTGGTGCTGGGTTCGGCTGTGCTCTAACCCCAGGGAGTCTTCCTTGAACCCCTCTGAGGCCCTACGCATATTTATCTAATTTGCCTGAAGAGAGGTGGGTCTTTACCCTCTCTTCCTCCAAATTAGAGTAGATTTCTATCTTTTGTACATTCCTTCCTCTGTCCCTCCAGTCAGCAAATAAATCTCAGCCTAGGGCAAGATTGTTACCAAAACCCCCACCAGTTCTACCGCTCTCCGACCTCTGGATTCCTACTTGTTGGGGGAGAGATTTACAAGGGCTTCCTGGAAGAGGTCACTGAGTTGCCTTTTGGCAGATGGAACTGAGGCAGAATTCTTAGGGGAAACAGTGGAGGGACTGCTGCTTGGACAGGCTCTGGGTATCACCTCCAAAAAAGGAGTCAAAAGCAGGGCCCTAGCCCATACCTCCTTGGGCAAGTCACTTCTCTTTAGGCCTCAGCTTTCCCTTTTCTTTTCTTTTCTTTCTTTCTTTCTTTTTTTTTTTTTATTAAGACAGTCTTCGGGCCGGGCGCGGTGGCTCAAGCCTGTAATCCCAGCACTTTGGGAGGCCGAGACGGGTGGATCACGAGGTCAAGAGATCGAGACCATCCTGGTCAACATGGTGAAACCCCATCTCTACTAAAAATACAAAAAATTAGCTGGGCATGGTGGCATGTGCCTGTAATTCCAGCTACTCAGGAGGCTGAGGCAGGAGAATTGCCTGAACCCAGGAGGCGGAGGTTGCGGTGAGCCGAGATCGCGCCATTGCACTCCAGCCTGGGTAACAAGAGCGAAACTCCGTCTCAAAAAAAAAAAAAAAAAAAAAAAAGACAGTCTTGCTCTGTTGCCCAGGCTGGATTGTAGTGGCGCTATCTCAGCTCACTGCAATCTCCGCCTTCTAGGTTCAAGAGACTCTTTCACCTCAGCCTCCTGGGTAGCTGGGGCTCTAGGTGCATACCATTACACCTGGCTAATTTTTTGATTTTTTGGTAGAGACGGGGTTTCTCCATATTGGCCAGGCTGGTCTTGCACTCCTGACCTCAAGTGGTCCGCCTGCCTCGGCCTCCCAAAGTGTTGGCATTGCAGGCATAAGCCACCAAGCCCGGCCAGTATTCCCATTTCTAATACTCCGCTGAGCTCATGGATGCTCATAGTTTTGAGAGCCATGAACTGCTGAACCGCTTGTGGTCAAGGTAGTGGTGTTCATTCATTCAAAAGATATTTATTCGGGGCCTTCTATGTTCAGAAACTCTCTTTGAGGCACTAGGACATAGAGAAATCAGACTTATGGTGCTTCTGTTCCAGTGGTAGGGGGACAAATACCCAAAAAGGTAAACACATAATATATAGTCAGCGAGTTGTAGGTGCAGGGGAGAAAAATAAAGCCAAGTAAAAGATTGGGTGAGGCGGGAGATGGTCAGGGAAGGCCTCTCTGAAGAGGTGACATCTGAGTGGAGTTGGGGAGTGGCGCGCATGTGCGCGCGCGCGCACACACACACACACACACACACACACACAGAGACTGGTGGAAACGGAACAACAGGTGTAAAGGTGCTGAGGTCAGGGGAAGTTTGGTGCATTTAAGAAACAGAAAGAAAGCCAGCGTGGAGAGTGGTAAGAGGTGGTATTGGAGAAATAAGCTGAGTCACATCAGGTTGGCTAAGCTAAGAAGTGTGATGTCATTGTGAGTGTACTGAAAGCCATTAGAGGGTTTTGAGCAGGGGCATGACCTGGTCTGATTTCCTTACAAAAGGTGGCTCTGGCTAGCTGGGGGTTAAGGGTGCAGAGTGCCCAGTTAGGAGGTTCTGACAGTGGTTCTTGTGAGAGATCATGGCCATCTGGATAGAATAACTGGAGGAGAAGTGACCAGAGGAAAGAGAGAGAGACTTTGGAGTTGGGGCTGATAGGACTCACTCATGGAATTGATGTAGGGTTGGAGACAAACGCCTGGGTTTTTGGTCTGGGTAACAGGTGAATGATTGATTGATGGTGCTGCTTAATGAATGGGGATAACTTGCAGAAGAGCAGTTTGAGAAGCATGTTCTGTTCATGGACAGAACAAAAGGTATGGACAGTCAGGGAGCTGGGTATGTTGGAGGACCAAGAGTGTGTGCCAGAAAGTGATTATAATGGGCTGAGCATGGTGGCTCCCACCGCAGAGGCGGGAAGATTGCTTGAGCCCAGGAATTGGAGACCAACCTAGGCAACATGGCAAAAGTCCATCTCTACACAAAATGCAAAAAATTAGCCAGGTGTAGCGGCACGTGCCTGTAGTTCCAGCTACTTAGGAGGGATGTGAGAGGATTGCTTGAGCCCTGGAGGTCAAGGTTGCAGTGAGCCTTGATCATGCCATTGCACTCAGCATGGGCGACAAGCAAGACCCTATCTCAAAATAAATATATAAATAAATTTAAAAAGAAACAAATGGCCAGGTGCAATGGCTCACACCTGTAATCCCAGCACTTTGGGAGGCCAAAGTGGTCAGATCACCTGAGGTCAGGAGTTCAAGACCAGCCTGGCCAACATGGTGAAACCATGTCTCTACTAAAAATACAAACATTAGCTGCATGTGGTGGCATACACCTGTAATCCCAGGTACTTGGGAGGCTGAGGCAGGAGAATTGCTTGAACCTGGGAGGTGGAGGTTACAGCAAGCTGAGATTGCGCCACTGCACTGCAGCCTGGGCAACAGAGTGAGATTCTGCCTCAAAAAATAAATAAACACAAGACAAAATGGACTTTAAGGCAAACATATGCAAACACATTACTAAAGATAAAGTCACTTAGAGAATGTGCAGTTCACCAGAAGCATATAATGATTCTAATCTTAAATGTTTCTCAATAATATAGCCTGAGAATATTCATAAAGCACAACTTTTAAAAAGTCATTATAATGATAGACTGTGGGGTTCTGGCATAAAGACAAAAGTGAGGTCACAGAGGGGATGATGGACAGTAAAAGGTGGTACCACGAATGTGTTGGTGGCCCCAGCTGAGCCGTTGCTGGAATAGGGATCCTAGAGTTAGGGAGAAGGACAGGGCATGGTGGGGAGGGTGTGGATCCTTGAAATGGAGATTTTGGAGGTGGTGCAGTTTTTGAGAATGATGAGATCTGGGCTATGACCATGGGAGTGGGTGGCTGAGGTGCGGTAACATGAGCAAATCACTGGGGTGGAGTGAACGGCTCATGTACATGGACCAAGATGCCACGAGTGTTGTTTGTGTTGCAGAACAAGATTGTGGACCAGTGTGAGAGGCTGCAGTTACAGAGTGCTGGCATCAGCAAGTACATGGCAGACGTCCTGCCAGGGAAGAATCAGAGAGCAGTGGTAATTCCTCTTCTTTCCTCTCTACTCGGCCCCCTCACAGGATAAGACCCTAGCCTTAGGGACTTGGGCAAGTCTAAGGTCCCTTACCAACCTCACAGGCTCATCGTGCTACTAGCAAAGCTGGATGTCCAAGAAGGTTGGCTTCCCACCCCTCAGAGACACGGTTTTGCCATCTGGGCAGGGTGGACTTGTTCTTGTACCATACCTGGTGCAAAGACTCTGCTAGCAAATGACTTTCTTGGGTATCTTGGCACAGGGGATCAAGAAGGGTAGTATTCTTCTACCACCTAGTTATTTTCTGCTCAGCTCCAGAATTATAAAATAACCTAGAGACTTTTGCATTGAATATTCTCTATGACAATCTTTTGAAGTAGGTGGCAGTAACATCCCCATTTACAAATAGGAAAATGGGGTCCTATTTGTAAATGGGGATGTTACTGCCACCTACTTCTGGCAAGGCCCGCACAGCCTCCTGGCAGTCGGTTCTATGACCTGGATCTTCTGTCTCCCAGGCTGGTGCTCCTTCTGCTACCTCCCACTGCTGATTCTTTTTTTTTTTTTTTTTTTTTTTTGTCTTTTT
>NW_016107379.1:7048875-7050795 GCF_001604975.1 Cebus imitator | reverse complement strand
CCAAGTAGCTGGGATTATAGGCACCCACCACCATGCCCAGCTAATTGTTATATTTTTAGTAGAGATGGGGTTACCATGTTGACCAGGCTGGTCTTGAACTCCTGGGATCAAGCCATCCTCCCTCCTTGGCCTCCCAAAGTGCTTGGATTACAGGTGTGAGCCACCACGCTTGGCCTCCACTGCAGATTCTTTATTCAGTGGACTCATTCCCACTACTGTGTCTTTACTCTCAAGTATGCCCCTCAGGGGCAGAGGCTATGAATATCGCTCTGCACATCCCCTCCCTCCTTTCCCTATAGTACATGGAGCAGACTTGGCACTGCTTTAGTCAAGGTTCTTTTAATTGCATGGAGCAGAACCCAGTTGAACAAGCATAAGCAAAATGGGATGTTTCCTGACAGGACACTAGGGGTCCCCTTAGGCCCTAAAGGGAGCTAGACCAGGAACCAGAAAGCAGCTAGGAGGCCAAGCGGCTATTCAGTGCCCATCTGTGCTTTGCTTTGCGTAATGGTCTCCATCTTCCTCCTCTGCCCTCTTCCCCTCTCCTTCCTTATCCCTTTTATTTTCTGGTCTTACTGCACTGGCTATGACCTTAGTACTGTGTTGAACAGAAGCTAGTGTGGCAAATACTTTTTTTTTTTGAGATGGAATTTCGCTCTTGTTGCCCAGGCTGGAGTGCAACGGTGTAATCTCGGCTCACTGCAGTGTTGGCCTCCCAGGTTCAAGCAATTCTCCTTCCTCAGCCCCCTGAGTAGATGGGACAACAGGCGCCCACCACCACGCCCAGCTAATTTTTTGTATTTTTAGTAGAGATGGGGTTTCAACATGTTGGTCAGGCTGGTCTTGAATCCCTGACCTCAGGTGATCCACTTGCCTCGGCCTCCCAGAGTGCTGGGATTACAGGCGTGAGCCATCGTGCCCAGCCAAGTTTTATTATTTGAGCAACTTGCAGGATGGAGCAGCCATTAACTGGGGTGAGGAAGGACTGCATGCGGAGTGATGGTTGGCGGAGGCAGGGAGGGGAATGATGGTTGGCAGCGGCGGGGAGGGGAGTGGGGGAGACCAGGAGTTCAGCTGTGGGCATGTTAAGTTTGAGATACTGATTTGACATCCAAGTGAAGATGCTGAGTGGGTAGCTGCATATTATGAGCTGGGAGAGGGCTGGGTTGGAGATATAAATTTGGAATTTATCAGTGTTTAAATAGTATTGAAAGCCATGGGAGATGATGACATCACTAAGTGAATGAATGTAGACACAAAAGAGCAGTGGTTCAAAGACTGAGCCCTGGGGTACTTCACCTCCTATTGAGAAGACAGGAGGAACCAGCAAAGGGGACCAAGAAATCAGCTAATGAAATAGAAGTAAACTAAGAGAGCAGAGTGTCCCAGAATGGGTTCCAGGGAGGTGGGAGAGGTCACTGCTCTCCAATGGTGTGTATGTATTTAACTATTTTATCACAAGTATAGATTCACATGATTACTGCTACAATTAAAATACAGAACAGCTCCATCACAAGGACTCCTTGTGCTACCCTTTTATAGCCACACATACCCTTTCCTCTCCCCTCGTATTATTGTTAATACAAAATTTCTGAATTTGGATTGCTAATCTCAGTAAAGCGTTTTTTATTTTTGTTTTAGGATTTTTGCATGTATGCTCAGGAGTGAGCTTAGTCTATGAATTTCATTTCTTGTGCTGTCCTTATCAGATTTGATATCAAGGTTATGTAAGCCTTATTCAATGGATTGGGAAACAGAACTCTTTTTTCTTAAGGGTTTACTTAAGATAAGTTGTTCTTAGTTTTGATCAAAGTTGCCATAGGTTTGACTATTTTGTTAGTCTTTAGAACTAGCTTCTAGTATTTTTGATCTGCTCTTTTGTATCTTTGTCTTAATTTCATTATTCTTTCCTCTTCTTTT
>NW_016107379.1:7029914-7047245 GCF_001604975.1 Cebus imitator | reverse complement strand
AAAAAAAAAAAAAAAAAAAAAGAAGAGCAATAGTGAATGAATGTCATTGAACACGTAATATGGCAGGCTTTATTCTACTTAGTTTATATATATTAACACATTTAACCCTCACCGTAGCCTTATGAGGTAGGTACTGTTATTATTCTCATTTTACAGATTAGAAAATATAGGCATAGGGAAAATAAGGAATATGTTCCAAGTTCCACAGCTAATGAGTGGAGCAGTTAAGATTTAAATCTAGACACTATCTCTAAGGCTTAATTTCCTAACCACTATGTTATATTGCCTCAAGAGAACCCTAAAAACTTGGAGTCTTACCTTCTGCATTCACTTGCCATTCACTTAGCTACTCTCTCCTCCCTGTAAGGCAAATTGTGGGTCTCAGTCTTTTCTGTAAAACAGGGATGATTGCCCTGTGCACTGTACAGAGCAGGTCTTCAGGGACAGGGCATAGGGAAAGTGGCTGGCTGTCCCTGATGTTCTGATGTGAAGGAGGCAGTTCTGTCTCCACTTGTCTGGCAAGAGTGCAAGGGCAGCTGCTTTATGCAACAGGTGCCCTTGGGGAGGATGGGTTGCCAGGTGCCATCTGGTATAAGGGAATGGGATTAGACTGAGAGTCAAGAAAATTGGATTCTAGTCTCAGCTCTGCCACTGAATTGCCATGTGAGTGCTACCAAGAGATTTTTTTACTAAGTCTGAAAAAATTTCCTGGGTGGGCACAGTGGCTCATGCCTATAATCCCAGCACTTTGAGGGACTGAGTTGGGCATATTGCTTGAGCCTAGGAGTTTGAGACCAGCTTGGGCAACATGGTGAAACTCCATCTCTATTTTTAAAAAGAGATATTAAAAATAAAAAATTTTCCCATTCAGTCAATATTTGAGTACCTGCCACATGCCAGGCACTGAGCTAAGAATTACAAGGAGACACCTGTTAACTTCATTGTCTGAGAATTGATTTCAGGCCTTTTCTGTGGCAGATAAAAATTCTACCACAGAACCAGTTGAAACGGACAGCTTTAGGAAGTCATCAGTTTTTTTCCCTCAGACATGGTGAAATATCAACTGGATCCCTGCTGGTATCGATCTTGCTGATGGGATGACTTTTTAGGCCCTCTGCCCTGCAATTCTGTGATTCTCTGACCTTGATCCTTTGATCTTGTATTCCCAATTGTGATGTCATGTCTGTATCTCAAAATTCTTTACCCTAAACCATATTTGGGAAGTCTTAGGGCTGAGATGTCAAAGCAAAAGGGCTTATATGCTATTATTTCCATCACTAAGTCGTGGCAGACGTTGCTAATCAATTTCAGCACTCCTGTCCACTGAGCCTAAACCCACTTAATCCTGACTGGGGCTTTGCAGGGACCACCCAACTCCTCATTTTATCCCTCATCAGAGCATGGCCAGTGCAGCAAGGGAACTGGTTATCCAGCGGTTGAGTCTGGTGAGAAGTCTTTGCGAGAGTGAGGAGCAGCGGTTACTGGAACAGGTGCATGGCGAAGAGGAGCGGGCCCACCAGAGCATCCTGACACAGCGGGTGCACTGGGCCGAGGCGCTGCAGAAGCTTGACACCATCCGCACCAGCCTGGTGGGCATGCTCACCCACCTGGATGACCTCCAGCTGATTGTAAGTCGGGCAAGGATGAGGGCATGACCAGCTGGCCAGGCTCCCCAAATGTCTGAAAACATCAAGAATGTTTGTTGGTATGTGGTGGGTGGAAATGAGAATTTGGAGGAGGGCTGAGTGACCAAGATTCTTTGCTTGGCCAAACTTTAGTCAGGCTTCTGAACCCTCTCCCTGGCCCATCTGTGCACTTCATTATAAAAACCAGTTTTTGCAAAAGAATCTTGCAAAGTCAATGTAGCCAGAAACCCCTATCCTTGACATCTGATCATCCTCGATATCTGATCAGGTTCCTCATCCACCACCATCTCCCAGGTGATGTCTGATCACTGTGTTCTGTCTGCAGCAAAAATCCTGTTAGGTAGGTTTAGCCATAATCTCCCTTACCCCCAGTGTTTCCTCTTCATAATTTTCCATCCAATAACCCCCTGCCCTGCTCCTTAGCTATACATTTCTACCTGCCCATGCTGTATTCAGAGTTGAGCCCAATCTCTCTCCCACTGCAAGACTTCATTTTAAAGAGGTCTTGAAGAAACTCTGCCTTAATGTGCTTTAGGGATTACAGGGAATAAAATTAGGTTTTTTGGGCACTGATAATAGTTTTCTTTTGATAGTCAATGTGTACTGAGTGCCTATTACATGTGAAGCACTGTGCTATGGGGCAGAGTAACCGGATGCACCTGCCAGCTGCTCCCAGCCTTATAAAGGAGATGAATACACTAACTGACAATTCGGGTATGGAAGGATATGTACTGCTGTAGAGGAAATCACCCATGCTAGGGTCTGACAGTCCAGGCTAAGGGAAGGCGGGGTCAGAGAAGGTTCCAGGATGAAGTGACTTAGAAGCTGATGCCTGAAAGATAAGAAGAATAGCTGTGTCAAAGGAAGTGAGGAGGTGGAGAGAGTTCAGAAGCACGTAGAGAGAACACTCTGCTCTGGGGAACTGACGAGGGCTCTGATATGAAAATACAGAGCTCATCCTTAATCCTACCACTCAGAAATCACCATGATTCATATTTGGTACATAGCCTTTCAAAGTATTTTATATGGATAGGCAGCTGCCTGCAGTTTTGAGAGGAGAATGTGGCATCTGAGTCACAAGCAGAGGACGGAGAATGTGGAACACCTGAGCTGTCCCACTGCCTCTGCAAGTAGGGCAATTTTCATGACTGCCCGCAACAGTGCATTCATTTCGTCACAGCTTCCATGGACAGAGCACGCTCTTTCACAGACACTGGGACAGTCACAATAGAAAACTCAGAAAGAGTCACAGCCATCCAGAAACTGACAGTCTTCATGGGGGATGCTGTCGGGTGAACAGGTGATGGTCCTGAGTGGAGTTGAGTGGAATCCAGGATGCCCTGGGATATAGGGTAGAGTGACTCACTCTGAGCATGTGTTATGGGGTGTGTGTGTGTGTGTGTGTGTGTGTGTGTGTGTATGTGTTTGTGTAGAACAGCTTAGAAAGCTTTATGCTGGTCTTAAAAGAGTAGAAGTTTTTATTGTAGAGTCCACATGGAGCCTTTTATGGTAGTTAAATATGTCCTAGCATTGACTACCTGCTGAGTTTCTGGTGCCAAGCCTGACTGTGTTTTCTTTTCTCACAGCAGAAGGAGCAAGAGATTTTCGAGAGGTGAGTATAGACCCCATGATTTGACTGGGTAGTTTTGGAGACCCTTAGGCCTCTACACACTCCACTGCCTTCAGGCCCTGCTGCTCTTGGGAGAATGCACAGAGTGTGCAGCTGAGTGGTTTCCCTGGAGCCCAGCTCTGTGGACAGGGTATCTCTGCCCTTGGCTTAGAGAACTGCTCAAAACACATGGGAAGGCAGTGGAATACTTAGTAATCCAAGACTCGCCACTGCTTTCTTAAACTTCCTCTGTAAAAAGGTAGTCACCCTGTTGGAAGGTTTTACCACCTCCATCTGCAGATGAAAATGTTGAGACTCTAAAAGGGGAAGGGACCTGCCTAAGCCTGGAACCCAGGGTTGGACCCATCTAACACCTGCCCCAGTACTGTCGCCTCTGCCTCACTCCTCCTTTCTCTGATGGAGGAATCTTTGAAACCTAAATCAGCATCAACACTCAAATTTTGCATTTTAACTCTTCAATAATAAAATAATTTCACCAGTTCCTGTGTGGGTTCTAAAAGACTGAGAGCCAAGCCCTGAGCTAGTGGCCAAGAGGACATACTTTGCTAGGCAGAGTAATTCACAAACCTTCTGTGTGCAATTTCAGAGCTTATACTTAGGGAACACAGTCCATTCTTCTTGTTTATTTACTTATTTATTTTTCTATATTTCAGTGGGTACAAATAATTTATTTTTATATTTAAGTTTCGATAGCAATACATGTGCATGAGAAAAAAATTCCACCGATATAAAGCCATTTAAAATGAAAAATAAATCTTGCTAGGCATGGTATCTCACACCTGTAATTCCAGCACTTTGGGAGGTCAAGGCAGGAGGATAACTTGAAGCTGGGAGTTTGAGACCAGCCTGGGCAATACAGTGAGACCTGATCACTACAAAAAAATAAAAAAATAGCCATGTTTCCTGCTGAGAGCCTGGTTCCTCAGAAGGCTGAGACAGGAGGATCACTTGAACCTGGGTGGTTGAGGCTGCAGTGAGCCATGATCACACCACTGCACTCTCCTGGACAACACAGTGAGACCATATCTCCAAAAAAAAATCTCCATTACCCTTTCCCAATCCCATTCCCTGGCAGTGATGGGTTTGAAAAGATGTGCATTTGTGGACTTGCTATGTATAGGCATTGGAGGGTATGTGGGGGTTTTTTGGTTGTTGTCTTAAAAAAAATTTTTAGGCTGGGCACCGTGGCTCATGCCTGTAATCCCAGCACTTTGGGAGGCTGAGGCGGGTGGATCACTTGAAGTCAGGAGTTCAAAACCAGACTGGGCCAACATTGTGAAATCCTATCTCTACTAAAAATTCAAAAATTAGTCAGGTGTGGCGGCGTGCACCTGTAATCCCAGCTACTTAGGAGGCTGAGGCAGGAAAATTGCTTAAACCTGGGAGGTGGAGGTTGCAGTGAGCTGAGATCGAGTCACTGCACTCCGGCAACAGAGACACCCGTAATCCCATCACTTAGGGAAGCCTAGGCAGGCAGATCACTTGAGGTCAGGAGTTCACAACTAGCTTGGCCAACATGGTGAAATCCCATCTCTACTAAAAATACAAAAATTAGCTGGGTGCGGTGGCACACACCTGTAATCCCAGTTACTGGGGAAGCTGGGGCAGGAGGATCCCTTGAGCCCAGGAGGCGGAGGTTATAGTGAGCTGAGAGCATGTCAGTGTACTCTAGCCTGGGTGACGGGAGTGAAATCCTGTCTCAATAAAAGTAGGATCATTTTATACCTGTTGTTCTAAAACTTGTTAGCCTATCTGGGACATGTTTCCCTGTCCATACATTTAGATTCCCCTCACTTCTTTGAAAGTCTGTGAAGAATTGCACAGTGTAGATGGATCACATTTATTTTACTGTCTCCTAATGCATGCTCGGCTTGTTCCCACTTCTCCACTTGTACAATCTTTTCACACTTCTGCCTGTCTTCTCTATCTCCTTTGTCTTCATCTTTAATACATTGTATCCTTAATATCAAGCTGATCTCGTTTTTGAAAAAAAAATTGATCTTTAATTTTTTTATTCAAAAGATTTAGAACTTAACAAAAAAGTTACAAAGGTAATGAGCTTCACCTAGAAAATAGCAATTGTTAACATTTTGCCGCATTCACTCTCACTCACTCTGTCTTCCTATTTGTCGAGCATATATGTTAAAAACTTATTTTTTAATTTTTAAAAATAATTTTAAAAAAGAAAAAAAAAACTTTTTTCTAAGACGAACTTTCACCATGATGGCCAGGCTGGTCTTGAACTCCTGACCTCAGGTGATCCACCTCAGCCTCCCAAAGTGCTAGGATTACAGGCGTGAACCACCGCACCTGGCCAAAAACTTATTTTTTTATGGTTTATTTGAGGGTAAGTTCCAGAAAACATGAACTTTTCTTTCAAAATACTTCAGCATGTTTCTTCCAGAAACAAAGACATTGTCTTATATAACCCTAGCATAAAATTGAGGAAGTTTAACATAGATATAATTCTATAATCCAATACACAGTCTATATCCAACCATTACCAATTGTGCAAATGTTCTTAGCAGTGTTTTATTTCATTTTCCTACTTCAACTGGTCCTTTAAAGTCTAGAATTTTTCTTTAGCTTTTTAAAAAACATTTTTAAAGAGTCAAGGCCAGTTTTATAGGATTTCCCTCAATTGGGGTTATCTGATGTTACCTTATGATTAGATTCAAGTTATACAGTTTTAGCAGGAATACCTCATAACTGATGTATCTTCAATTCATCATATTTGGGGGCCCATGATGTCCCTTTGTCCATTACCAAGGATGTAAATTTTGAGTACTTGGTTAAGGTGATGTCCACCAGGTTTCCCCATTATAAAATTATACTTTTCCTTTTATAATTAATAAGCAGTCTGTGAGGAGACACTTTCTGCATATATATCCTGTGTCCCTTCAGACTTTCTCCCATAGTTTTAGCATCCATTGGTCATTCCTGCCTGAATTATTCCTTTATTATTTGCTTGTTTGTTTGTTCACTTATTCAATATTAATACAGACTCATGGATTCTTATTTTATTCAATGCATTATAATCTGTCACTGCCATTACTAACTTTGTCATTCAGACTGTCCTAGATTTGGCCAGTAGGAGCCTCTTCAAGTTGGATCCTGTGTCCTTTTGAAAAGTTCCCATTCTTGGAGCACTGTCTTGCTCTCTGGCACAAGAAGCACAAGAAGATAACCCCGGCTTAACTTGTGCTTTTCCTGCCCTGGAATCAGCTGCTTCTCCAGGGGTCCTGGTGGTTTTTATTGGAGAATAATATTTAGAAACCAAGATCTGGGCATTAAGGATACTCAGTGACCTTGTTTCCAGGTCTCAGTGTACAACAGATGGAACTAGGAAGAGAGAGCCAGAGAGCGTGTATAGCTTTTTGATGCATACGTTTGTATCACAAGTTTTTTTTCTTTTTTTTGACACAGAGTCTGCTCTGTCACTCAGGCTGGAGTGCAATGGTGCAATCTTGGTTCACTGTAACCTCTACCTCCTGGATTCAAGTGATTCTCATGCCTCAGCCTCCTGAGTAGCTGGGATTACAAGCATGTGCCACCATGCCCAGCTAATTTTTGTAATTTTAGTGGAGACAAGGTTTCACCATATTGGCCAGACTGGTGTTGAACTTCTGACCTCAAGTGATCTGCCTGCCTCAGTCTTGCAAAGTGCTGGGATTACAGGCATGAACCACCATGCCCAGCCTATATCACAACTTCTAATTCCAATGTAACACCTCAAGGTTTTCCTTTGCCCTCTCCCTTTCTACATTTGTACCTCTTGTTATTTTACAGTGAGGACTCCAGCTCCCAACAACATCAATATTTGCTCAATCCTATAATACATACAAAGTTGTCTGAGCATTGCTAAGCCCATACTGCTGTTGACAGGCCTATTCACAGAGTTCCAGATTTGTCTGTAGTTCTTTATGCCCCTAGGCTGAGGGAATATACTCTCAAAGCACTGTGTTCAAAAGTTGTCAAGCCCCATCTAGCTGAAAACTCACTTATCTGAGAAGTGCCTTACTGGCTCTGGTGTTTCCATGCTGGTGGCCGGGCTCAACTCTGACTGGACACTGCAGCAGATGCTGCCGCACCGTCTGGGTGTTCTGATCCCGACCGGGGCCTGCTGTCTTCAGGCCCTGTTTCATTTCCACCCCTTTGGGGCCATGAGTTTTGTCTTCGGTACCATAGGGAAGCTACGTCAGGTGCTTCACTGTAGACTTTAATGTCTACATTCAGTCTCAGATTTGCCCTGGAATGACAGCTTAGCACCGCTGACATCAGCTCCTCTTTCTTCCCCACCTATTGGCGAGAGCTTCTGCCTTCTGAGAAGATGGCAATAGACCCTCTCTTGTCCTGATCACAAGGCGCCTTTGTTACTAGAGCTTGCTTCCAGAATTTCCAAGGCTTTGTTCACCTCATGCCTCCCAAGCCAGGACAGTCAGTGACAGTCTTGCAAAGAGCTATCAGGGCACAGGCCCCACCTCTGTGCCCCCCTCCATTTATGGGCAGAGCCATAAGATATGGGGAGAGAGCGTGTGCGCTCAGAACCACTGCCGGATCTCAAAGCCATCTTCAGGATTGGAGGCAGGAGGAAAGGTCTTTCTTAGCACCTGGGGCAAAGGGCTGCAAAGCTCCATGGTAAATCCCTACTTTGTCCTCTATTCCTTTGAGATTTCACTTCAGGTCAAGGAAAAAATTACGTTGAATGCTGCCTGGGCTTCATCCCAATTTTTTTCTATTGTTGCAGGGAGACAGGACTTGAATCCAGCTCCCCATTTTAGCTCTGAATATGTTCTGTCCTGTCAAATGAGAGAACCACTACCTCCCAGATGATAGCAAAGTTGAAGTGCAATTCTATAGAGAAAACAGCAAGCCCAGGGCCTTGCTGCTGTTTTCAACTTGGCAAGTTGAAATGGCAGTTTCAAATGAAACTTTTCAACTTCTAGGCATCATATTGTCCCAAATTGCCTTTCCAACAAAACCCAGGCCCCACTGTGAGCTGAGGAGAGAGTTCTTAGGAGCACAGTGGCATGACTCATTTGTGGCTGGGGTGGTAACTGATGGCCCTTTTTTCCCTCTAGTGTTCACATTTTTAAAGTAGAGGAGTGGCTGTACCCTCTGACAAAACCCAGGGAAACATGACTGCCGCAGCAGGTCTGGGAGGGAGGTGAGAGATTTTCTGGGCAAGGGTAAGATGCTGAGGTAGAAAGACTACTGTGCAGGGGTTCCAGAACCCCAGGCCTTAGCCCAGCTCTGCCATTAACTTACTGAGAGACCCTGGCAAGTTACTTCCCCTGCAGAGCACACAGCCTTCAATTTCTAATACTGGCACCAAGAACACATCTCCCTGTAAACTGTCTACCAGCTTGGCTGATATTGAGGTTTCTGGGGGCACAGGGGAAATGCCCACCTTCCCTTTTGGCCCAAGCCCCTTTGTGGGGCCTGAATGCCACTGGTTTTTTTTTGTTTGTTTGTTTTTTTCTTCTTGAGACAGGGTCTCACTCTGTCACCGAGGCTAGAGTGCAGCAGCATGATTTCAGCTGACTGCAGCCTCTACCTCCTGTGTTCAAACAGTCCTCCCACCCCAGCCTCCCAAGTAGCTGGGACTACAGGTGCATGCCACCACACCCAACTCATTTTAAATTTTTTATAGAGACGGGGTTTTACTGTGTTGTCCATGCTGGTCTCAATCTTCTGGGCTCAAGCAATCCTCTCCCACCTCAGGCCTCCCAAAGTGCTGGGGTCACTGCACCTGGCCCTAGCTGCCAATTTTGGTGTCACCCTGATAGAAGGATTTTACTTCTGTCCTTGTCCTCACCCCATATTGATCCAGATATATTTCCAGAATCATCCTTAATCTCTGTTTCTGTTTCTCCCCATATAAGGACTGAAGAAGCAGAGGGCATTTTGGATCCCCAGGAGTCGGAAATGTTAAACTTTAATGAGAAGTGCACTCGGAGCCCACTACTGACCCAACTCTGGGCAACGGCAGTTCTTGGGTCCCTCTCAGGTTAGGAGCAGTAGAGCCCAGGACCATTAGGACAACTGGGCCTCTGTCTGTCTGTCTGGGGTTCACTCCTGGTTCACACTGGGGACCAGGGCATCTGAGATGGCAGCTTAAACCAGGCATGCTGGATGCAGGCTGGTCAGTAGGGCCAAGGTTCCAGACAGGCCTGGGGCAGATGGGCAAAGTCCTTCCCATTTTCAGACTATCATGTTCTGTGGTTGGGTCTGAGATAAATCTCATTCCTATAAATCATGTCTTCCTTATATCCTGCCCTACCAGGGCAGCTCAGTATTATTTATTGGAAACCTGGGGTTTAAGAAAATATAAATGAGGGCCCACTGGAGAACATCTGGACCAAGAATCAAACTGCCTAATTTGCCTCACTTACTCACTTTACACGCACTGACTCAGACCAACTGTGGGTCCCACCCTGTGCCACACGCTGGGGCCACAGAGGTAAGCATGACATGGTCTTCTGCCTCCAGGAATTCCCATTTAGCATGGGGGTTCTCCAGAGCAGGCCTTCTCCAAATTACATGGAAGCTTCCATCCTCCCAATGGTAGCTTTTGCACAATTCATGGAACAGTTAGGTTAATAGACTGATTTTTTTTTTCAGTTTTAATCCTCCCTCCTTATATTATCCTTATGATTTTGGCACAAGATGTAGCTTGTCTACTGTAGATTCTGGTATCAAACGATGCCTGATTTACCAGCAGTTTAGTTATTGGCTGGAAATTGCATATCTCATGCTTCCTAGCTTCCTGAGGCTGTGTTTCTAGGACAAAACCAATCTGGAGGCCACAGATATGAACAGGTAGAAAGCAGCATAATCAGTGCTAGGCATAGGAACAAAATGCTTTGTCTTCATTTTGCCCCTGACACCGACTCAGTGTGTGAACTTGGGCAACTCACTTCTCTCTGGGCCTTATTTCTAACAGAGTTTACAGATGAGGGTCTTGACCAATAATAACTGTTGTTATCAGGGCTACAGTTTATAGAGCACTTACATGCTGGGCACTTTACATGTATGATTCTGTTTAATTCTCATGATCGCTCAGTGAGAAGTCCTATTTTGACCCCCATTTTGCAAATGTGCCTCAGAGAGAGTAAATGGCTTATCTGAGCTCACCGTGCCAATGAGTGGTGAGGAACTTTTTGCTACCTGGCAAGACCAGGTTAGGGCAGGGGTGGGCCCTTGGCAACTCTGATAATTCTTTCTGGCAGGTACAGAGGACATACGGATCGATGAGAGGACAGTCAGCCCCTTCCTGCAATTGTCAGATGATCGAAAGACCCTGACCTTCAGCACCAAGAAGTCAAAGCCCTGTGCAGATGGCCCGGAGCGCTTTGACCACTGGCCCAATGCCCTGGCTGCCACCTCCTTCCAGGATGGGCTCCATGCCTGGATAGTGAATGTCCAGAACAGCTGTGCCTATAAGGTGGGCGTGGCCTCAGGCCACCTGCCCCGCAAGGGTTCTGGCAGTGACTGCCGTCTGGGCCACAATGCCTTCTCCTGGGTCTTCTCTCGCTACGATCAGGAGTTTCGTTTCTCACACAATGCGCAGCACGAGCCCCTGGGGCTGCTGCGGGGCCCAGCCCAGCTGGGTGTGCTGCTGGACTTGCAGGCTCGGGAGCTGCTCTTCTATGAGCCAGCCTCTGGCACAGTGCTCTATACCTATCATGGGGCCTTCCCTGGGCCCCTCTTCCCAGTCTTTGCTGTGGCCGATCAGACCATTTCCATCGTTCGCTGACCTCTGGCCACAGGAAGCCAGGTCCACCTTCCATCACCCTTTCAGGCCATGTTTTTACTGAGTGTCCTTTTCCCAAATGATGTATGTGGTGTTTCTAAGGGAAACAGGGCCCACAATCAGTGGGCAGCTTTAGGAGGGATGGGGATCTGTTTCAGATCTAGGCACAACCTGTAAATCACAGGTGTCCAAACTTTTGGCTGCCCTGAGCCACAGTAGAAGAAGAATTTTCTTGGGCCACATAAAATAACAATAGCTGATGAGCTAAGCTAAAAAAAAAAAAAAAAAAAAAAGTCTGTATAATTTTTGTGATATCTGCCACCACAGATAAGCAAAAAAGCCCTCGAATTCAAAGAGTTGGACATTGCTGCTTTGAATGCTGGGTATCTGTGGGGAACCTGCCACTACTTCCTGGGCCTTAGTCTCCCAAATCCACCATGTATCTGCCCCTCTGAGGGTGTCTTCACTTTGTCTCTGGCATCCAGCATGGTGCCTGGTACATAGCAAGTATGCAATAAACATTTGGCAGGTGAGTGGATGGACAGGTGGAGAGGTGAATGTAGGTAGGTGGATGGACAGGTGACTGGGTGGATGTGGTGGTCTCTGGAGAAGCACTGCCATTCAGCCGCCTGCTCCAGCTTTGCACGTGAAGAAGTGCTTCTCTTCACAGGCAGAGAAGGCTGGCCAAAGTTTCTGCATCCCATTAATTCAGTGCCTCTGTCTTTTTCATGACACGGCACATAGAGAAAATATTTTTTCTAGCACACAAGGGCAAACTGAAAGGCTGCTTCTGGCCAGAGGACTCTGGCATGGGGGACTGTGTCCTCCCCATTGTCCTGCCTAGGCTCTCAGAGGACCAGGGGGTTGTGTCTCCAGGTAACCTGACCACAGCCACATCATCAGCATCTGTCTCACACCTGCCAGCTGAGCCCCAGCCTGTGTCCACCAGTAAAAGCAGGGATGGCCTTTTCCCTTAGAGCAGCTGATAAGTTTCCCTACCTGATGGCCCCCTCTGACATAAACTGCACACCTGGGGTGAGGGCTTAAAGCCAGAAATTGCTGAGGGAGCCAGAGGGCCAGCCTTAGGGCACATGGACATTATTAAAGGTCTTAAAAGCATTAAAGATTTATTCCGTGTTCTTTGTTGGTAATTAGGTGTATACTGTATGCTGGCCCATCTTCATACCCTTATCGCATTCTTGGAAATAAGTGGGTGGCAGCTCAGCGTAGCAGAAAGAGCCTGGAGATGCTATCAAGACCCAAGGCAAGTTCCTTTATGTTTGCCTCTGTGAGGAGTTCACCCTAGAACAGCGGTCTTCAAACGTTTGTCCAGGAACTCTCTTCTAAAGCAATCTTACCTACAACTTTAGGCTCCTGGGTCCAAAGAAGATGAGAGGCAGAGCCCTCCCCACTTTGTTTGGGAGCCATAGAGTAGTTTGAAAACCACTGTTTATTTTTTATTTTTATTTTTTGAGACAGTCTCAAAGGGAGGCCGAGGCGGGTGGATCACCTGAGGTCAGGAGTTCAAGACCAGCCTGGCCAACATGGTGAAACCCCATCTCTACTAAATATACAAAAAATTAGCTAGGCATAGTGGTGTACACCTGTGATCTCAGCTAATCAGGAGGCTGAGGCAGGAGAATTGCTTGGACCTGGGAGGGGGAGGTTGCAGTGAGCCGAGATCGCACCACTGCACTCCAGCCTGGGCGACAGAATGAGACTCAGTCTCAGAAAAAAAGAGGAAATTACTGTAGCCTGGCCTTGGTGCCAGTCCCAAGGAAGACTTTGGTCAAGCCCCAAAGAGATCTTCCCTGCCTTTGCCTGGGCACAGCCCCAGCTAAAAAATCTGGGGCAAAGCCAAAGCTCTACTTGGCCGGAAGAGCTTGAAGGCCTGAAACACCCTCCCTCAGGAAGCCTGGGGTCAGTGCTTAGTTTGAAAAGCAGGATGCTAAGCCATCCTGCAGGGACACTGTCCATTAGCACCACATAGTACGAAGGGGAGAATTTAAACAAGGAACCCCATGACAGTCATGAGAAGAAATCCTGTTGACCTATGCCTGCTTTGTGTTAGTAATGTGCTGTTACTTACATGCACGGATAACCCTCAAAGCTACCTCGTGGAAGGCCCCCCAGGCCATGTCTCCCCCAATCCACCAACTCAGCTTCTCACAGCAGCCTTCATTCAAGTTCATGGGCCTGCTGCAGGAATGCCCTCCTCATTTGTCTGCTCATCTAAAGCCACCCCCCAATGCCACCCCTCAATTCAGCATCCACTCCAGAGCCCTCCCTGGCTGCTGGCACCAGAACACACTGCCAGGTGTGTGCCTGTGATTTTAACATGTGGCATCCCCTGGCAATGGGCAAGGCACAGAGATGTCCAGCAAATACCAATTAGAAAGGTGTGTGGGAAGGTAGGGAGGCAGGAAGAGATTTCTTTTTTTTTAGAGACAAGGTTTCGCTGTTGCCCAGGCTGGAATCCAGAGGCACCACCGTAGCTCACGTAACTAAACTCCTGGGCTCAAGCGATCCTCCTACCTTAGCCTTCTGAGTGGCTGGGATTAAAGGTGTGTGCCGGTACACCAGGCTAGTTTTCAAATTTTTTGTAGAGGTGGAGTTTCACCATGTTGCCCAGGCTGGTCTCAAACTCCTGGGCTCAAGTGATACTCCTGCCTCAGCCTCCTAAAGTGAGAAAGGAAATTGAAAACCCAACTTACTTCTTCAACCTCCAGTTGTTTCCCCCTCCCCCCAAACCTATTCCCTATACTCCTGTCCAGTCCTTGTTCCCAGTACTTTCCTACCTCCACGCTAGTCTCTGTGACTGGGATGCCCTTCAAGGTTGACATTCTTTAGGACACCTCCCCTATTCGCCCAGGATCTCTACTGTACCATGTCTCACATGACAAGGATCCCCATCTACCTGCAACCTGGCAGTTACACCAATGGGCTTTGAAGTCAGATGTGCCTAAATTGGAATCCTGGCTTTTTTACATGCTAGCTGTGACCTCATGCAGGTTGCTTAACTTCTGCATTTCAGTTTCCTCATTTGTAAAGTTGTGGAGGGGGCAAACCACCTAGATCCAGTGAGGTAGCTTTGGGGGTTATACGAGCATATAAGTAACATCACATTACCTTGCCGGGCGCGGTGGCTCAAGCCTGTAATCCCAGCACTTTGGGAGGCCGAGGCGGGTGGATCACGAGGTCAAGAGATCGAGACCATCCTGGTCAACATGGTGAAACCCCGTCTCTACTAAAACTACAAAAAATTAGCTGGGCATGGTGGTGTGTGCCTGTAATTCCAGCTACTCAGGAGGCTGAGGCAGAAGAATTGCCTGAACCCAGGAGGCGGAGGTTGCGGTGAGCCGAGATCGCGCCATTGCACTCCAGCCTGGGTAACAAGAGCGAAACTCCGTCTCAAAAAAAAAAAAAAAAAAAAAACTTATCACATTACCTAACACCAAGCAGGCATAAGCCAACAGGATTTCTTCTCATGACTGTCATGGGGTTCCTTGTTTAAATTCACCCCTTCATACTACATGGTGCTAATGGACAGTGTTCCTATGGACAGCTTAGCATCCTGCTTTTCAAACTAAGTGCTGACCCCAGGCTTCCAGAGGGAGGGTGTTTCAGAAGCTAAACGAGAGGCCTTAGGACCTCTGCTTCTACTCCAGCAGTTTTTCAGTGTTTTTAGTTTTGCATAATGGGGTTTCAGATCTCCCATGACAAAAGGCCCCTGCTGCTAAAACCAAGTTTGAAAGTGCCTGGTTTTGAAGCTAGTTGGACCCTCTGTGTGTCCTGGTGGATGTGAAGAGGACTCCTAGTGGAAAAGGGACACAGGTGTGAATAAGAATGAGGGAAGGCAGAGGCTAGGAGCTGATTAGTGGGGCAAGGCTGAGAGCCCAGCACTCAAACTGCTTTATTATCAGAATAGGTGATGAAGGCCGCAGGGAGACCAGGAAAGTCCAGAGCTTTGGAGAAAGAAGGGGCTCCCTGTCTGCAGGGTTTGTTTTGGGTTTTCTCCACGGCCTAGGGCCCAGCCACTTCCCTCACCAGCCTCAAAGTCCTGGGGTTGAGCCCCCTAGGTGGTCAAGGGCAGGCAGGAGATGAGCCAGAGTGGGGAGGATGTGTTCTTTAGGCACAGAATCCCTGACCATGGGGTCCACTGCCTGTGGGCCAACCACCAGGAAGCTGTGCAGGCCCGCAGCCCGAGGCCCCTGGTAATCACAGAGGTAATTATCCCCAACATGGGCGGTCACTGCAGGTTCCATATGAGCAAGACGCAAGGCCTCCTGGAAAATGCGAGGGTCCGGCTTGGACCAGCCAGCATCCTCAGAGGTCAGCACAAAGTCAAAGTACTCACGCAGGCCAAGACCTGCCAGGATGCCCTCTAGCCGTCGGTCAAAGTTAGAGACTACTGCCAACCTCAGACCCCGTGTACGGCACCCCCTCAGGGTGTCCTCAGCCCCATCCAGCACCTGCCAGGTGCAGGGGCTGCTGAAATCTTCATACAGCTGTTCGGCGATGGGCGCCACAGCCTGAGCATCCCGGACACCCGCCAGGTGGAAGGTCTGCAGGACCACGTCCAGCCACCACTGGCGGGAGGTGAGGCCGTGGCTCAGGCCGTAGTTGGGGAAGCTGCGGCTATGAGCCTTGTACGCCTGCCTGAAGCCTTGTTCCAGGACTGAGGGTTCCACCTCCAGTCCGTGGGCCCGGCCCTTGGCAGCATACTCCTCCCCTACGGGGTGGCGGAGCCTGAGCAGCGTGTCCTTCACATCCCACGTCAGCAGTCGTATCTGCAGCCGGTGTGCCATGGAGGAGGCCAAGTCCACCCCAGTTCTGCCTCAGGTCCCACGGTGGGTCCCAGGGAAGCGGAGCTGGATAAGATCACCTCTCCACAACCTAAAAATCACCTCTTTCCAGGCCTTGCGGGTCGGATTTGCTGGCTAACAAGAAGCACTTGGGAAATGTCTTCACAGCACAAGGTCCTAGAATAAAAAACAGCAGGTAAGGTGGAAGCTCAGGCCATGACATCAGACAGACTGGGTTCAAATTCTGGTGCTGCCAATGGTGTGACCCTGGGAAAGTCACTCTGAATCCACAACAAATTTCTGAGCACCTTCTGAGCTAGCTGCTAGCATATAGGACAGATTTCCAGCCCTTATGGCATTTACAGGCACTGAAGAACAGGGATACAGATATTAGGCGGAGAACTACAGAAACACTTAAATGAAATGAAGTTAATATATACCATAAGGATATAAATCTAGGGACTGCATCTAGTCTATGTAGTCAGGGAATGTCATAAGCAAGTGAATTTTCTTTTTATTTATTTATTTTCAGACAGGGTCTCTGTCTCCCAGGCTGGAGTGCATGGCTCCATCTCCCAGGCTCAGTCAATCCTCCCCCTTCAGCCTCCCTAGTAGGTGGGGCTACAGGTGTGTGCCACCATGCCCAGCTAATTTTTGAATTTTTTTGTAGAGATTTGGCAGGGGGAGGATCTCACTATATTGCCCAGGCTGCTCTCCAACCCCTGGATTCAAGCGATCCCCCAACCTTGGCCACCCAAAGTACTGGGATTACAGTCGTGAGCCACCGCTCCTGGCCCTGCAAGTGAAGTTTCAATGGAGATCAGAAGAATGAATGTGCAAGAAGCAGAAGTAGTTGAGTGCTGCTGTCAGTGGAAATAGCACGTGCAAAGGCCCTGAGGCAGGGCAAGGAGTCTGGTGCTTTGGGTAGACAGAGGCCAGCTCAGGCAGGACCTTGTATGTCAGGACATAATTATTATGGTTGCTATTATCATTATTAGCGATGTCAAAGACAGAAGGGGTCTTGCAGGCCATCTGAACAATATCCTGGCCACTGGGCAGAGAAGACTGAGCCAGAGAGGAGCAGGTACTTGCCTAAGGCCACAGTGAGTCAGTGGCATAGCCAGGACCAGAACCCAAACTTCAGACCCTCCGGCCAGTTCTTTTACTGTACCATGAGATATATTTGGATTTTAAAAAATTGGTGGTGGGGTGTTGCGGCTCACGCCTGTAATCCAAGCACTTTGGAGGCCAAGGCGGGCGGATCACCTGAGGTCGGGGGTTCAAGACCAGCCTGACCAACATGGTGAAACCCCGTTTTTTGTTTTTTGTTTTTTGAGTCGGAGTTTCGCTCTTGTTGCCCAGGCTGGAGTGCAATGGCGCGATCTTGGCTCACCGCAACCTCCGCCTCCTGGGTTCAGGCAATTCTCCTGCCTCAGCCTCCTGAGTAGCTGGGATTACAGGCATGCGACACCATGCCCAGCTAATTTTTTGTAG
>NW_016107379.1:7026191-7029854 GCF_001604975.1 Cebus imitator | reverse complement strand
GACCTCGTGATCCACCCGCCTCGGCCTCCCAAAGTGCTGGGATTACAGGCGTGAGCCACCGCGCCCGGCGAAACCCCGTCTTAAAAAAAAAAAAATTGGTGAACCTGTACAGCACAGCAGAAAAGACAGGACAGAGCAGGCTGTCTGTTTCTAGCCCTCTCTGAACCCCCGTTTTCCATCTTTACTGGAGGTAATAACACTAGCCTAGGAGGAGAGCCGAAGAGAGATAACTGACTCAAGGCACAAGAAACAAATGACTCGGCCTGCTGTCCAGAGGCTGCTGCAGCTTCTTTCCCTAGACAGCTGATCCTGGATAAGGCTGTCCCCTTGAAACCCCAGGGGCCAGAGTTCAAAGTTCAGTCAAGTTGTTATTTAGTGAGGGGCGTCGCTGGGAGGAAGTTTGTCCAGGAAATGAATTAAGGAGACTCATCCAAAGACCCTCTCATTTTGCAGGTGGGCAGACAGAGACCCGGTGAGGCGCAGTAATTTACCCCCAAATCAAACAAGGGGTCACAGTGGCGTAGCTAGGACTAGAGCAGAGGGCTCTGGCTCCAGACTCACGGCTTTTTCGACTTCTGGAAGCGCGGCTTGGGGGCTCTGGGCTGCAGGACCGAACCGCTCAGCCCTCCTCCTCACCTCCAGGGCTCGGGAAAGGCGAAGTCCAGGAGCCCGGGCCTCACGCAGAACCTCTACAGCCGCCGTCGGCAGCGTGAGCTGGGGCGGGGTTTCCAGGGACCTTGGCCGCGGCCGATCCCTTCTCAGGGTCCCCTTCTTAGCTGTGGCGCGCCCACGGATCGGCGCCGGTTCCCAGGGCCCATAACCCACCTGAGTCGCAGGGAAGCCAGTAGAAAGCGCAGCCTCCGGACCCGCGGGCTCGGGCGGAGGTACGTAGGCGGCGGGGCGGGGCTCGCGCAGGCCGCCCCACTTCCATCCCGCCCCGCCCCTGTCCCCACCCTTGTCCCCTCACCTTCCCCCTCTCCCACTCCGTCCCTCGTCGCCCTCGTCATCCCCTCTCCCTCCTTCGTTGCACTGTGCACCTCTGTCACCCGCCTTCACTGCGCGCTTTCGTTACCCCGCGCCCTTTCGGTTTCCCGGTCCGCACCCTTCTGCTCCCCAGGCCCGTTACCAGCACCCTCTCCGCACTGTCTGCGCACCCACTGCACGCCACACCGCCCCTCCCCCACACCGCCCCTCTCTCCGCTCCCCATTTCCCACCCCGGCTCTTTGTCTCCTTTGAATCGGGACACCCCGAGAGGTACCCCAGTTGGTATTGGAGGGAATTGCTTTTAGTTGGACACTTGTTTAATCCAAGGCAGTTTGGGGAGGGTAGAGTCCTCTGCAGTAACCTGCTTTTTTCTTTTTTTTTTTTTGAGACGGCGTCTCGCTCTGCGGCCCAGGCTGGAGTGCAGTGGCGCGATTTTGGCTCGCTGCAACTCCTGCCTCCCTGGTTCAAGCGATTCGCATGCCTCAGCCTCCTGAGTAGCTGGGACTACAGGCGTGTGCTACCACAACCAGCTAATTTTTGTATTTTTTGTAGAGACGGGTCTTCACCATGTTGGACAGGCTGGCTTGGAACTCCTGATCTCAAGCGATCTGCCCACTTCAGCCTCCAAAGTGCTGGGATTACAGGCTTGACCCACAGGATCGGCCTATTCTTTTTGTTTTAAAAAACTCTGTGGTGACAGCCTGGAATCCTAACCACTAGATCACCAGGGAGCTTTCTGATTCTTTTGAGGAAGAAAAAGAAGACTTTCTGTTTTTGTTTTACAAAAGAAATGCATGTTGGCCAGGTGCTCACGCCTGTAATCTCGGCACTTTGGGAGGCCGAAGTGGGCAGATCACTTGGGATCAGGAGGTGAGTAAATCACCTAAGGTTAGGAGTTCGAGACTAGCTTTTCAACATAGTAAAACCCCATCTGTACTGAAAATACAAAATTAGCCAGATGTGATGGTGCATGCCTGTAATCCCAGCTACCTGGGAGGCTAAGGCAGGAGAATCGCTTGAACTGGGGAGGTGGAGGTTGCAGTGAGCCGAGATCAGACCACTGCACTCCAGCCTGGGCAACAGGAGCAAAACTCCATCTTAAAAAAAAAAAAAATAATAATAATAATGCATGTGAATCTCAAAATACTTAAAAAATACAAACATGTTTAGGGCTGGGCATAGTGGCTTATGCCTGAAATCCTAGCACTTGGAAGGCTAAGGTGGAAGGATCACTTGCGCTCAGGGGTTTGAGACCAGCCTGTCTCATTAAAAAATAATAATAGGCCGGGGGTGGTGGCTCATGCCTGTAATTCCAGCACTTTGGGAGGCTGAGACAGGTGGATCACCTGAGGTCAGGACTTCTAGACCAGCCTGACCAACATGGCAAAACTGCATCTCTACTGAAAATACAAAAGTTAGCTGGGCATGGTGGCAGGTGCCTGTAATCCCAGCTACTCAGGAGGCAGAGGCATAAGAATCGCTTGAACCCGTGCGGCAGAGGTTGCAGTGAGTCAACATCGTACTACTGCACTCCAGCCTGGGTGACAAAGCAAGACTCTGTCTCAAATAATAATAATAATAATAATAATAATAATGCTAAATATAAACGTGTACAAAGTAAAAAGCCACCCCCGTGACCTTATTCATTCACCAGCTAGCATCTGTGGGCTCTGCGTCCCCCATCCTTCTTTGAGGATTCAGTGGGAAACACAGTGGTTCCTGCCTGCATGGGACATGGGAGGGGCAGACGACCACCTTGTAGATGAACAAGGTGATATCAGAGAGAAATGGAAGCAGTAAAACAGAATCATTTTATGAACAGTGACAGGGAATCTCTTTGGATGAGGTGGTTAGGGGAGGAACAAAGGTCTGAATGGTGAGGAGGCTGTCAGGTTAAGATCAAGGAACAAGTTCTCCAGGTGAAGAGCTGGCAAGGAGGAGGTAGGGCCCCAGCTTGCTTACTGAGCAAGGGCAGTAGCCTTGGGGCAGGGAGAGAAGGGTTTCCCCACCCCATCTCACTCCCCAGGGATTGCTGAGGTGACAGTTTTGGTTATGCTATGAGACAGTTTTCTAGGAGCACACAAACATGTGTCCCATTTTCTTCCTTTCTTTTTTCCCCCTTCCCTTCCTCCCTCCCTCTCTCCCTTCTTCCCTCCTTTCCTTCCTTTCCTCCCTCCCACCTTCCCTCCTTCCCTCTGTCTCTTTCATTCTTTCATTTTTGAGACAGAGTTTCGCTCTTGTTGCCCAGGCTGGAGTACAATGGCGCAACCTTGGCTCATTGCAACCTCCGCAGGGTTCAAGCGATTCTCCTGCCTCAGCCTCGAGAGTAGCTGGGATTACAGGCGCCCACCACCATGCCCAGCTAGTTTTGTATTTTTAGTAGAGGTGGGTTTTCACCCATGTTGGCCAGGCTGGTTTCGAACTCCTGACCTCAGGTGATCCACCTGTCTTGGCCTCCCAAAGTGTTAGGATTACAGGCATGAGCCACCATGCCCGACCCTTTTTTTTTGAGTCAGAGTCTTACTCTGGCACCCAGGCTGGAACACAGTGGTGCAATCTCGCTCACTGCAACCTCCACCTTCCAAGTTCAAGTGATTCTCCTGACTCAGCCTCCCGAGTAGCTGGGATTACAGGTGTGTGCCACTGTGCCTGGCTGATTTTTTGTATTTTTAGTAGAG
>NW_016107379.1:7012250-7025890 GCF_001604975.1 Cebus imitator | reverse complement strand
CCACCATGCCCAGCTAATTTTTTGTATTTTTAGTAGAGACGGGATTTCACCATGTTGACCAGGATGGTCTCGATCTCTTGACTTCGTGATCCACCCGCCTCGGCCTCCCAAAGTGCTGGGATTACAGGCTTGAGCCACCGCGCCCGGCCCTTTCAACTCTTAAAAAACAAAACATTCTCCTGTGTTCAAGTTGGTCTGTTCACTGGGTTCACGCCTGGGAAGAAACACAAAGTACAGGGTCACAGACTTTGGCCCTGCAAGAGAGAGCCCAACTCACTTGGGGACTCACTTGAAAAACTGGTTTTGTGTTGTAAGCATGAAGCAGAAGTGGGGGTGGGAAGGGTGATTGGGACACCAGAGGTCCAAATGCATTTCACAGAATCCAAGAATGTCTGATATTGTCCACTTTTCAGGGTCACCTAAACCCTAACTCCTTAGGTTCTGGTCCCAGCTCTGCCACCTGTCTGTCTGTGAGCTCTCCATTCAATTAATTTTCTCTCTGGGCCTCAGTCTCCCAATATGCAAAATGTGAACTTTCACAAAGTGAACATATCTATGCAACCGGCACCCAGGCCAAGAAAAAGAACAATTTCCAGAACCCTACACAGCCTGTCCACTGCAGTCGCTTACCACCCAAAAGGGTAACTATCTTGACTTCTAATTGAATATTTTTACTTGTTTTTGAACTGTATGTAAACAGAATAATAGAGCCTGCACTTTTATGCCTTGCATCTTTTGCCAAAATTGTATTTGATACATCTATGTTGCTATGTGTAGTTGTAGTTAATCCATTCTCACACCTGTAATATTCCATTACACTGTTGAAGATCATTTGGGTTATCTCCAATTTTGTTTATTACACTTTTTAAATTTTTCGAGACAGGATCTCACTCTGTTACCCAGGTTGGAATGCAGTGGCACCATCTCAGCTCACTGCAACCTCTGCCTCCTGGGGTCAAGCGATTCTCTGCCTCAGTCTCCCAAGTAGCTGGAATTATAGGTGTGTGCCACCACACCTGGCAAATTTTTTTTGTGTGTTTTTAGTAGACACGGAGTTTCACCATGTTGGCTAGGCTGGTCTCGAACTCCTGACCTTGTGATCCGCCCGCCTCAGCCTCCCAAAGTTCTGGGATTACAGGCATGAACCACCGCGCCCAGCCAGTATTAGGCACTTTTATGGATGTATTGTGGTATCTCATGTGGTTTTAACTTCAATTTCTCCACTAATGAAGATAACATCTCTTCATATATGTATTGGTCAAGTTTTCACTTTTTATTTACATAGCCACACATGAATATATCCTTGTTACATATAATACATGAATAGAAATCATACATATAAAGGTAAAGTCCCTCTAAAACGAATCCCTTCACTAGTTTTATTTTCAATTGAAAAAAAATTTGTAGAAATGGGGTCTTGCTATGTTGCCCAGGCTGGTCTTTAACTCCTGGCCTCAAGCCATCCTGCCACCTTGGCCTCCTACAGTGCTGGGATTACAGGTGTGAGCCACTATCTCCATCCCCTTCCCAAGTTTTGAGCACTGGGCTTGGAGTTAAGAGACCTGAATTCCAGCCTTCGTCTGCCACTGACTAGCTTGCTCTCTAATTTCAGACAAGTCTCTCTGGGTCTGCCTCCTCATCTATAAAATCAGGGTGTTTAACTAGATATCATTATTTTGGCTTTTGTTATATCCACTGAACTGGAATCCTGATTAATACAGAGTGACTGAAGAATACCTTTTTTTTTTTTTTTTTGAGACAGTCTGTCTCTGTTCCCCAGGATGGAGAGTGCAGTGGCACGATCTTGGCTCACTGCAACCTCTGCCTCCCAGGTTCAAGAGATTCTCCTGCCTCAGCCTCCCAACTAGTTTCTAAGGACCTTTTTTCTTTAACATCCTGGCCACTGTTTCTGTGATCCCAAGAACCTCCATTAGGGAGAAATGGCCATTTGCCCCATTATCCATTCACTTCATCTTCCTTAGTGACTGAACTCCTGAATTTTAGTTGAGCATATGGCTGTCCCACTAGACTATCTATCTCCAGCCTCCCTTATAACTGGGCATGACCATGTGACTAATTTGAGACAACAGTGTGTACACAGAAATGTGTGCAACTTTTGGGTCATGACATCATAAAGAAGGGCCATGTTGTCCACTTGCTCTTCTCCTCTTCCTGCTGGCTGAAGAAGAGGACCTGATGATGGGAACTGGCCCAGCCATTGTTTTGTTTTGTTTTTTGAGATAGGGTCTCACTCTGTTGCCCATGCTGGAGTGCAGGGGTGCAACCACAACTCACTGCAACCTTGGCCTCCTGGGCTCCCTCCTGCCTCAGGCTCCTGAGTAGCTGGGACTACAGGAATGCGCCACCACGCCCAGCTAATTTTTGTATTTTTTGTAAAGACAGTTTCCCCATGTTGCCTAGGCTAGTCTCAAACTCCTGGACTAGAGTGATTCACCCGTCTCACACTTAATCCCAACACTTTGGGATTACAGGTGTGAGCCACTGTGCCCAGCACCAGCCATCTTTGTTCATGAGATGGAGGCCAAGATGCGCTGACGATGACAGAACAAGGCAAAAGCTGAGACCGCTCACAACATACTGCTGACATATCAGCCCTGGATTGCTTAGAGAGAAGTACATTTTCATCTCAAGCTATCATTATTTTGGCTTTTGTTATATCCACTGAACCAGAATCCTGATTAATACAGACTGACTAGACTTTTTATGTTTTGTTTTTTGACAGAGTCTGACTCTGTCGCCCAGTGCAGTGGTGTGATCTCAGCTCACTGAAACCTACATCTCCCGGGTTCAAGTGATTCTCCTGCCTCAGCCTCCCAAGTAGCTGGGACTACAGGTGTCTGCCACCACGCCTGGCTAATTTTTTGTAATTTTAGTAGAGATGGGTTTCTACCATGTTGGCCAGGCTGGTCTTAAACTCCTGACCTCAAGTGATCCACCCACTTTGGCCTCCCAAAGTGCTGGGATTACAGGTGTGAGCCACTGTGCCTGGCTCCAAGAATGACTTTAGATTGGATATTGGGTCAGTTTTCTCAGAGAGAGGGACACTTTGAGCTGAGATCTTAACAAGAGAGACACCCATATAGATTTAGGGGAAAAGCATTCCAGGCCAAGGAGACCACTCGTGCAAAAGTTCGGTCCTCAACAGCATTCTGTGTAATGAGGCCTACCTGGTCAGTCATGGCACCCCCATCTCCCATCCCACTGTTTACAGTGACTGAGCCAAGAGTGGACCATGTGACCTGAAGAGGAGATTTGGTATGTAAGTGATGGGACAGAAAGGATCTTCCTCTGGGATTACAAATCTTTTTTTTTTTTTTTTTTTTTAAACAAAGTCACTTTATTTATTTATTTATTTATTTATTTATTTATTTATTTATTGAGACGGAGTTTCACTCATGTTACCCAGGCTGGAGTGCAATGGCGCGATCTCGGCTCACTGCAACCTCTGCCTCCTGGGTTCAGGCAATTCTCCTGCCTCAGCCTCCTGAGTAGCTGGGATTACAGGCACGCACCACCATGCCCAGCTATTTTTTTTTTTTGAGACGGAGTTTCGCTCTTGTTACCCAGGCTGGAGTGCAATGGCGCGTTTTCGGCTCACCGCAACCTCTGCCTCCCGGGTTCAGGCAATTCTCCTGCCTCAGCCTCCTGAGTCGCTGGGATTACAGGCACGCGCCACCATGCCCAGCTAATGTTTTGTATTTTTAATAGAGACGGGGTTTCACCATGCTGACCAGGATGGTCTTGATCTCTTGACCTCGTGATCCACCCGCCTCGGCCTCCCAAAGTGCTGGGATTACAGGCTTGAGCCACCGCGCCCGGCCTACAAATCTTAAAGACTATTTAAGCCTAGAGTTATTGAGGATCGTGTTGCTGGCAAGTGGTGGGCAAAAACCCACCTGAGTGTAAAGCTAACCTGGGACAAACACAGACGAGAGCTAGAAAGTGACAGAGTCCTCCATGAGACCTTCGACCCTGGGTCCAACCACACCTGTCCTTATCACAAGCCAGTTATGAAAACCAATCATGGCCGGGTATGGTGGCTCTTGCCTGTAATTTCAGCATTTTTAGAGGCTAAGGTGATAGATCACGAGGTCAGGAGTTCAAGACCAGCCTGGCCACAATGGTGAAACGCTGTCTCTACTAAAAATACAAAAATTAGCTGGGTGTGGTGGTGGGCACCTGTAATCCCAGCTACTCAGGAGGCTGAGGCAGAGAACTGCTTGAACCTGGGAGGCAGAGGTTGCAGTGAGCCAAGATCATGCCATTGCACTCAGCCTAGGCGACAGAGCAAGACTCTGACTCAAAAACAAAAACAAAAAAGAAAGCCAGTCATGTCCTTCTTTGCTTTCAAACTGGATCTCCATCACCTGCAACCAAGAAGTTGCCTGGTCTCCTTGGTCTCCCCCTATTAGTGGAGGTAACTGCAGATGTCCCCGAACTATGATCATTCAACTCACGATTTTTGACCTTACATTTATAACTTTATTACCATTTTTGTGTTGGTAGTTTTGCCCAATGTAGGCTAATGTAAGTGTTCTTAGCATGTTTAAGGAATGCTAGACTAAGCTATGATGTTTGGTAGGTTAGGTATATTAAATGCATTTTTGACATATGATCATATTTTCAACTTATGGTGGGTTTATCACGATGTAAACCCATCACATAAGTGGAGGGGTATAACATTGTTAGACCTATAAATTTGCTGCTGATTATTGGCAGGTGGTATGGTACAGTGATTAGGGGCAGAGGCCTTAGAGTTGGACTATGGGTTCAAATCCCAGCTTGGCTGTATCCTGTGTGGTTCTAACCCAGTTCTGCCACAAACTTGTTAAGTGGCCTTGAGTGAGTCACATAAGCTCTCTAGATGTGGCTTCCTCATTGCAAAATGTCTCAAGCTAAGTATTCTCCTTCCACCCTGACTCTGCTTCTGTTCCTCCATCCAGCCTTCCCCGTCTCAGTAAATGATGCATTAGCCACCCAGAAGTTCAAGCCAGACTCATCCCTGAGATCTAATCTACCTTCTAAACACATCCACATCCGTTCCACTTTCTCCATCCCCACTGTCACCCCTCCAGTTCATGCCGTCAATACTTTTCATCTGCACTTTGCCATAGAAATGTTAAAATACTTCTACAAACTGCAAATTTGATTGAGTCATTCTGAAAAGGCGAATGTGGCCCTTGACCCCTGCATGGTTTGGTCCTGGTCTGTCTCTCTCATTTCGGGCCATGCTCTCAGTGCTCCAGACAGCCCAGCCTTGCGTTCCTCCAGCTAGGCGCCCGAGGGACTTTGCACAACTCTTCCCTCTCCCTGGAATGCTCTTCCCCAATTACGTCTTAGTTTGATGGCTCACCCTTCAAGTCTAGGCTCAAATGTCAGCCCTTCAGGGAAGTATTTTCTGATCCTTCAAAGCAGGTCAGAGCCTGGTGTCCTCCTTCACAGCACCTGTCACCACATCACTGGTGCATATCTGCCTCCTTCCCAACCACTGTTTCTTTCTTTCTTTCTTTCTTTCTTTTTTTTTGAAATGGAGTCTCACTCTGTTGCCCAGGCTGGAGTGCAATGGCATGATCTCAGCTCAATGCAATTTCCACCTCTCAGGTTCAAGCAATTCTCCTGTCTCAGCCTCCTGAGTAGCTGGGACTATAGGCACCCGCCACCACACCCAGCTAACTTTTGTATTTTCAGTAGAGATGGGGTTTCACCATATTGGCCATGCTGGTCTCAAACTCTTGACCTTGTGATCTGCCCGCCCCCACCTCCCAAAGTGCTGGGATTACAAGCATGAGCCACCGCGCCTGGCCCCAACCACGGTTTCAAGAGAGGCCCCTTCTCTGCTGTTCTCTGTCTCAGACCCCTTCTTTCCTTCAAAGCACTTATCACAATGTGTAACTGCTTTATTTCTTGTTTTCTTCTTAGCTGTCTCCCCTATTCTCTTTGTATAATTTCCCTGAAGAGACAAGTTGAGGTCTGTCCTGCTGTATTCCCAGGACCCAGCCCTGAACCGAGGAGCAGAGCAGAGCCTCAAAAAGTATCTCTTGAATAAAAAGTGTTTCTGGTGGTAGCATCTCCAGCAATCAGGAACTCCCTCTTTGCCTCTAAGTTTTGATCCTCAGGCAATATTTCTGCTGCTAATGAGGCATTCTTCTCTGGGTTTATGGTTCAGGGCAGAACAGGAGACCTCAGGCAGCCTGGCAACCTCTGGCCTGTGTGGGAAATGCCTTCCAGTGGAATCGCAGCACATTTCCACTCTAACCCAGGGATATCGATCTAGGTCTCAGTCCCACACCCTGCTCTGCTGCCAGAAGCTTTCCAAGGCTTCTCAGTCCCCAAGATGCCACTGTCCTCCTCTTCCCCTAATGCTCCAAGACCCTCCCCCAGCCAGGCCCCACCAAGCCTGTGCCCCAACTCCAGGTTGCTTTCAAGCTGAAGCCACACTAGAGGAAAGAGCTGAGAGTGAGCTGAGGTCAGCTCAGGGCTGATCCAGGGGAGGGGCAGGGAAGCTTGGGAAAGCCCATAGGATGCAGCTGCGAGTTGTTAAGAGTTAGCATGCCGGCAAAACCACCAAGGGCTGCTGGGCCCACCAGCATGTAAGCAGGAAGAGGGCACGAGGGCACAGTTCTAAAAGCAGCATTTACTTTGGTTTTCACTTCTCTGCGGCCCTGGGAACTTTTTAAAGTTCTGATTCTCAGGTCTGGCACTCTCCCCATCATTCCTCCTTCAGCCACTGCAGCAGCTGGGGTGTGTAGTAGGTGATGATGATGTCAGCACCTGTGTTGGGAGAGATGCAGAAAGTTGGGGGTGGTGGGGGTGGTGATCAGCTCTGAGCACACCTTCTGTGATGGGAGGGCCAGGTGGGGAAGAGGGCTACCATGAAGAGGCACAGCCTGTGGGCACACCACATTAAGATGGAGCCTGGTAGCTGGGCATGGTGGCTCACGCCCGTAATCCCAGCACTTTGGGAGGCCGAGGCGGGTGGATCACAAGGTCAGGAGTTTGAGATTAGCCTGGCCAATATGGTGAAACCCTGTCTCCACTAAAAATACAAAAAATTAGCCAGGTGTGGTGGTGGGTGCCTGTAATCCCAGCTACTCAGGAGGCTGAGGCAGGAGAATCACTTGAACTCAGGAGGCTGAGGTGGCAGTGAGCTGAGATCGTGCCACTGCATTCCAGCCTGGGTGACAGAGCAAGACTCCGTCTCAAAAAAAAGAAAGATGTAAAAGAAAGATGAAGCCTGGCTTTGGGTAGCTCTACTTCTTGGGCAAGTCATTTTTAATTTTGGAACCTCAGTTTGCTAAAGTATAAAAGGCACCGTGAAGGAAATAGGTTAGATGCAAGTTCTCTTCCCATGCTGGTGTGCAATCTAACAAAACAAGCCCCCTTTATGGAGTGGTATTACCTCATTGAATGCTCAGGACAACCGTGCACCAGGTATCTTATCCCCGGTTATCCAGTTATGGATGAGGACACTGAGGTTCGGAGAAGTGGCTCGCCCACGTTCTCACAAACAAAAATTAACGGAGGGCTCTGCTTTCTTCACCGTGCCGTGTTGTATGCTGCAGCTCCATATCTCTTCCTCAATTTGTGTCTGTTTCGATCACTAGCAATTCCCACCATGAGACTCCAAACTCTCAGGACTTCATTCCCCGGTCTAGGCAGAGTGCTTACAGTCCCTGAGGCGCAGGTCGAAACACCCCGCCCCTGCCTGCTTACCTGCTCTGCGGAAGGCAGTCATGGCCTCCAGTACAGCGGCCTTGAGATCAAATGCCCCAGCCTGGGCTCCGTGCCACAGCATGGCAAACTCTCCAGAAACGTGGTACACGGCGAGAGGGAGGTGGGGGTGCTGCAGAGAAGCAGACAGGCAGACAGGCTGAAATGGAGGGTGGGTGTGGCTCCGGGAGTGTCCCTTCCCCCTGCTCAGTCTGTGACCATCTGAGCCCCGTGCCCTGGGTTACTGCGGCTGGCAGCCTGGCCCACTCTTGAACAGTTAGAGCAGGGCTGTCTGAGTCTCCTACCAGCCCTGGCACACAAGGCCATGGTGGTTCCTGGGCAGGGTTGGGGGAGTCCTGCTCAAGGGCAGACTGCTTCCAACTCTGAGATTCCAGAGTCTGTGGAAAACTCTGTCCCGTCCCCCTGATCCCCCTTTACCTCGGGCCTGTGCTCACCTTGTCCTTTACCTCCCGCACGATGTCCAGGTAGGGCATTCCTGGCTTCACCATGAGCATGTCAGCTCCTTCCCGTACATCCCGGTCCTAAGGGATGAGGGTATAGTATGGGCGGTGCCTGGGAGGGGGCTGAGGGTGGCACTCAAGCCCTAGTTACTCACCACAGCTCGGAGGGCCAGGCCTCGTGCTCCAGGGGGCAGCTGGTAGCAGCGGCGGTCCCCAAAAGCTGGGCTTGACTGAGCCGCATCCCTGCAAAGCAGAGTCATCAAGGTGGGCTCCAGCTTTGGGCCATCGGGCCAGGGATTTAACAGCAGGCCTCTGCCCACCCCTGCTCACCGGAAAGGGCCATAGAAACAGGAAGCAAACTTGGCACTGTAGCTCATCACTGATACCTATGGGGAGATAATGGGGGTCTTGGCTCAGTCGGTCCTTGCCAGGAGTCCCAGGGTGATGTGGCAGGGAGAGAAAGGCCCTAGGCTGGGAAGGAGGGTGTCTGTCTGGTCCTGTTGGAGCACTGGGATTGATTTCCCCGTCAAGAGACCCAGAGGCTGACACGTTCCTCAAAGCCTCATTCAGCACTGTCTTCAGCTCTGTGATCCTTTTTTTCTTTCAAGACAGAGTCTTGCTCTGTCACCTAGGATGAACTGTAGTGGCGTGATCTCAGCTCACTGCAACCTCCACCTCCTGGGTTCAAGCGATTCTCCTGCCTCAGCCTCCCGAGTAGCTGGGATTACAGGCGCCTGCCACCACGCCCAGCTAATTTTTGTGTGTGTGTGTGTTTTTTTTTTTTTTTCAGACGGAGTTTCGCTCTTGTTACCCAGGCTGGAGTGCAATGGCGCGATCTTGGCTCACAGCAACCTCCGCCTCCTGGGTTCAGGCAATTCTCCTCCCTCAGCCTCCTGAGTAGCTGGGATTACAGGCACGCGCCACCATGCCCAGCTAATTTTTTGTATTTTTAGTAGAGACGGGGTTTCACCATGTTGACCAGGATGGTCTCAATCTCTTGACCTCATGATCCACCCGCCTCGGCCTCCCAAAGTGCTGGGATTACAGGCTTGAGCCACCGCGCCCGGCCAATTTTTGTGTTTTTAGTAGAGATGGCATTTCACCATGTTGGCCAGGCTGGTCTTGAACTCCTGACCTCTAGTGATCCACCTGCTCTAGCCTCCCAAAGTGCTGGGATTACAGGTGCAAGCCACCACGCCCAGCAGTTCTGTCATTCTTAGCACACATGGGGGCTGGGCTGGTGCAGACTCTCTCCTCCCGGCCCCACGCTGCTCCCTGCACTCCTGTCCTTACCCTGTTGCCGAATCCATGTGCCAGTAGGGCCTCCTTGATGGCTTCCACTCGTCCATCCATCATGTCCGACGGGGCTACCACCTGACATCCTGCAGGGCAGAGGGGGGCCTTCAGAACTCTGGGACCCTCCCAGCCACTCTGCCACCTCCCTGACCCAGAGGTGCCCATTCCTGCTGGTGGTTCACTCACCTGCCTTGGCATATGACAGTGCCACCTCAGCCAGCCGCTGGCGGCTCTCCTCGGCCCGGAATGCTCCATTTTCACTCAGGAGCCCTGCAGGACAGATGGCTGGGTTTTGGGGAGCACCTTGGACCCTGGCCTGTCCCCACCCTGGTGAGAAGTGGGCAGTGGGAATGTGGGTGGCAGCGGGCTGGTTGGGAGGAAGGGAGCTCACCACAGTGACCATGGGAGGTATAGGGACACAGGCAGACGTCACAGGCCACCAGGAGGTTGGGGAAGGTCTTCCTCAAAAGACGGATCGCCTCGATAGCTGGGGACTCCTCGGAGTCAGCTGCGGAACCCCGCTCGTCCTAGGGGCAGGGGAGGGACAAACAGTGTGTCTGTTACATGTAGCTTCAGAAGGCAGGACAGCAGCCATCACAGAGCACAGCCCTGACCCTCTCCTTCCTTTATTGTCACAGCCCCTGGGTAAGAAAGCTCATGTCCCTTCACCTGTGGCCCCAGGGCCAGCACCAGGTTGGAGTGAGGATGCAGTCAGTGTGGACCCTCAGCCCACCCTCACCCAACCTCCCTTCCTTTTTCTGGTATGTATGTATGTATGTATGTATGTATGTATTTGGAGACAGGGTCTTGCCCAGGTTGGAGTGCACTGGCACGATCTTGGCTCACTACAGCCTCAACTTTCTGAGCTCAAGTGATCCTCCCACCTCTCCACCTCCCGAGTAGCTGGGACTACAGGTGTGTACCACCACACCCGGCTAACTTTTGTATTTTTTTGTAGAGATGGGGTTTTGCCATGTTGCCCAGGCTGGTCTCAAAATTCTGGGCTCAAGTGATCCACCCGCCTTGGCCTCCCAAAGTGCTGGAAATATGGGCGTGAGCACAATCTTCCTTCTTAACCCCTCCTTCGATTCTTCACCTTGGGAACTCTGCTGGGGACACCGAAGATCAGGACACAGCGTAGGCCCTCTTCCACCAAGGGCCTCATCATCTCTTCCAGCCGGTTCACACCATACCTGCGTGGGCACGGGTAGAGGGGCTGAAGGAAGGCAGGTCCCAGGCAGAGGTCCTCTGGACCCCCCACACTGTGCCTCTGTTTGGAGCCAAGCTACATATGGCACCAGGAGGGTGAGCCTCCAGGAGAGGAAGGGGCAGGGATGCACCCACTAAATAGGAGGGAAGACTGAGGCCCTGAGTAGCAGAGCTCTGCAATTCCGCAGTGGCAGGTTCCTCCGAGGCCCTCTTATTAAACTCCCATCTGCAGTTCAGCTCCCTTCTGCAACAGCCTCTGCCGCGACACCTCTGGTGATGGGTAGCTCATGACTTTATGGGGCTGCCTCTTCCACTGCGGAACAGCTCTGGCCCTGAGAAAACCCTTCCCTCTACTGAGCTGATGTCTGCCTGTTCGCATCTTCAACCTCCTGGGTCCGCTTCTGCCTCCCGGCACTTCCACCTGTGGAATCTCTCCCTCCACCACCCTCTTGCCCCCACCTCCACATCTCCTACCTGGCCACTCCTGGGAGGCTGGCAATAGGCTGTACGTCATCAGGAACATCCCTGCAAGAGTGGGGGGTGGGATATGGATTGGTGGCTGTGGGAAGGGCCAGTGGTGAGGGGATGCCTGAGAGGGATGGTTGGGAAGCAGGGAAGAAATATGGGTGTGGAGATGGTGGGAGGAGGGTGAGATCCAGTGTCTGGCTTCCCTGCCTGGCCAAGCCCAGGGCCTGAAATAATAATAGGAACAACAAGAGTAACAGTGACAACAGTAGCAGCTGGACTAAAAGAACAGCAGTTACAGGAAGGAATTAGTGGTTAACAACTTGGACTCTGAAGTCAGCAGGTCCTTGCTTCCTATCCCAGTCTACTGCCTGGGTGACTGTGGCCAAGTTCTATCATCTCTTTGAGTCTCAGGCCTTCACCTGTATGATGGGTGAATTCATTCACTCAACAAATATTTATTGAGTAATTCTATGTGCCAAGTACTGTTCTAGGCCCTGATGATACAACAGTGAACAAAATAGACAAACATCCCTACCGGCATGGAGCTGATGTCCTGGAGGATATCTACTGCTTCTTCATACAAATGCTCTCAGAATTGAATGACAAAATGTGTGTAGGTGCTTAGAATAGTACCTGGTACACAGCAAGGACTCAGTAAATGTCTGCATTATTATTGTTGTTATTATTATTTTGAGACAGAGTTTCACTCTTGTTGATCAGGCTGGAGTACATTGTCTCGATCTCAGCTCACCGCAACCTCCGCCTCCTGGGTTCAAGTGATTCTCCTGCCTCAGTCTCCCACGTAGCTGGGATTACAGGCATGCTCCATCACACCCGGCTAATTTTGTATTTTTAGTAGAGATGGGGTTTTCCATGTTGGTCAGGCTGGTCTTGAACTCCCGACCTCAGGTAATCCACCCGCCTTGGCCTCCCAAAGTGCTGGGATTACAGGCATGAGCCACCGCACCCGGCCGTTATTATTAACAATAACGACTGCCATCCCTTACAGGTACATAGCACTTTACAACCCACAGAGCACCTTCTCAGATTCTGTCCTATTGCAAGAACTCAGGATGGCAGGCAAGGGTTATTCTTCTAATTTTCCAAATGGAATGACTGAGTTCTTTCAAAGCTTGTTTTGTTCCTAAGATTCCTGTCCTTAATCCAAGTTGGCTGCTTCCAATACCTTGAATTTCAAGCTGACCGCTCACTTTGCCATGCCCAGCAATACTGATGCCCGCTCCAGTCAACACTCCCTCCCCAACCCCAACCGGCAGAGCAGAGGCCTGGCCCATTCTTGGAGACTCACGTGACAAAGATGGGGTAGATGAGGTTGGAGGCATTGAGGGTGGCGGTGGCTGTCTGCCAGGACCGAAGCAGTGGGTGGAAGTAGCCACTGTGCAGAATGGACTGGGGCTGCATGGCGTGGGCCAGTGGGCACAGGGCTCCTGGGGTGTTGGCTGCAGGCTGTGTCTGTGGGGGGTGATGGGTGCCACATGAGACATGGTCCCTGTCCTCAGGAGATGGTCACATTTGGAAGACAGCTCTTCCAGATTCCTGCCTCCCCTCTGTCTAGCCCAATGCTACTCACAGCATGGTTCACCAATCCCTGCTGGCCAAGAAGGTAAGTAGAGAAATGAAAGTAAGTCTTCAGAAACTTTCATGGGCCAGGTGCAGTGGCCCACACCTGTAATCCCAGCACTTTGGGAGGCTGAGGTGGCAGGATTGCTTGAGCCCAGGAGTTTGAGGCCAGCCTGGGCAACGTGGTAAGACCCTGTATCTACAAAAAGTTTAAAAATTAGCCAGTGTGGTGGTGCACACCTGTAGTCCAGCTACTCAGGAGGCTAAAGCAAAAGGATGGCATGAGCCTGGGAGCTCAAGGCTGCAGTGAGCTATGACTGCACCACTACACTCTAGCCTGGGCAACAGAGGGAGACTTGTCTCTAAAAAGTAATAATTTTATTTTATTTCATTTTATCAAAGAATCAATAGATTGGAAATACAAAGAAAAAAAAAAAAAACGAATCTTTTCCTATGCATAGTTTGAGAAACACTGATCTAGCCAACATTTAAACTTTGTTTATTCCATAAAAAATGCCCATGTTCATGGCAGAACTTTTAGAAAAGTACAGATAAGCAGAAAGAGAAAAATCCCCTGTGATTCTATCTTAGAGAAAAGTACTGTTGGCCGGGCATGGTGCTCATGCCCATAATCCCAGCACTTTGGGAGGCTAAGGTGGGCAGATCACTTGAGGTAAGGAATTAGAGACCAGTCTGGCCAACATGGTGAAACACCATCTCTACTGAAAATACAGAAGAAAATTAGCTGGGCGTGGGGATGCACACCTGTAATCCCAACTACTGGGGAGGCTGAGGCAGAAGAATCGTTTGCACCCAGGAGGTGGAGGTTGCAGTGAGCCAAGACTGTGTCACTACTGCACTCCAGCCTGGGCAGCAGAGCAAGACTTTGTCTCA
>NW_016107379.1:6962901-7011179 GCF_001604975.1 Cebus imitator | reverse complement strand
CTCACAAATAAATAGACATAAAAATAAAAATAGGCTGAGTGTGGTGGCTCACACCTGTACTCCCAGCACTTAGGGAGGCCAAGGTGGGTAGATCACCTGAGGTCAGGAGTTTGAGACCTGCCTGACCAACATGGAGAAACTCCGTCTCTGCTAAAAATACAAAATTAGCTGGGAGTGGTGGCACATGTCTGTAATCCTAGCTACTGAGGAAGCTGAGGCAGGAGAATGTTGGAACCGGGGAGGCGGAGGTTGCTGTGAGCCAAGATCACGCCATTGCACTCCAGCCTGGGCAATAAGAGTGAAACTCCGTCTCTCTCACACACATACAAAAAAAAGAAATAAAAATACAAATACAAAAATTAGCTGGGTATGGTGGTGTATGCCTGTAATCAGAGTTCCTCTGGAGGCTGAGGTGGAAGAATCGCTTGAACCCAGGAGAGCTGCAGGTTGCAGTGAGCCGAGAGTACACCATTGCACTCCAGCCTGGGCAACAGTGTAAGATTCTGCCTCAAAAAAAAAAAAAAAAAAGCAGGGGGTTGACCTTGGTTTTGCAGGATGAGTGGGTTCAGCCTGGCAGAGGGAAGGGGGCCAACATTTCCTTAGGAAGGGAAGAAAGGGGCAAAGGTGGGGAAGGAGGATGGCTGTGGGCTGTTGTGAAGAGCTGAGCAGGCAATTGAGGCACGTGTGCGTGGAGGGGACGGATGAGAGGGGGCCAGGCTGAGGCTGTGGGAAGACTGCTGAGCAGTGGGTGGGGGAGTGGCCGGGTTGACGCCTGGCTTTAGGAAGATCAGTCCTGCAGGCTGAGCAGAGCAGATGGGAAAGCAGAGGAGTGCGGAGGCTATGGAGGCTGGGGGCAGAGAAGGAAGGGGCGTTTTGAGGTAGCCAAGAGACAGTGTCTCAGGGCAGATGCTCTAGGCCTGCCTGCCTGACCTGGAGGGCGGCAGAGACAGGGACAGGGACAGGACAGGAAGAGGGTGGTGGGGAGCTGGTCTTGTAGAGGAGGTGGAGAGCTCTGTTTTAGACATTTCCTTTTGGAGGTGCCTAGGAGAAATACCCCATAGCCAAGGAGATATTGGGTGGGGGAAAAGAGCCACAAAAATGGGGGCTGGCAGCCTGAGTCCAACTGCTCTTTCTATGAATGGGACCTCAAGGCCCAGAGAGGGGCAAGGACTTACCCAAAGCCACACAGTGAGTAAGAGGACTAACTCCCAGGTGAACTGGGAGATCCTTTAGTAGGCTGGAGTCAAGTCAGATATTGAAGCCAGGTCTAATCTCTCTGATTCTTGCTTCCCAGAAAACCACCTTTGTAACAGGCCTCTGGCTTCTGGAATTCAAAGCTGCATTTCCATGGCCTTGACTCTTCCTCCTGCTTATCAGAAACAGTGGGGGAGGGCTGCCTAGGAGCCTGGCTGCTTTTCTCCCCATAGTCTCTTGGGCCCCTTTCACTGCCCCCAGCCATCTCAGGGGCCTGTTTTATCCAGGCTTCCTCCTTGCCAGCGTGGGGTTATCACAAGTCACAGTTGGGCCAGCCCTGCTGCCACACCCCTGGGTGGGCCAGCCTCATCACCTGACACAGGGACAGGCCAGACCTCCCCAGTCATGTCTCAACACCCAAACAGGCAAAATCATTCAGTAGATATCATGTCCTGGCTACCCATTTGGTACTTGATTTTGCTCTCATGTCTGCCAGGAGTTTTTCTTTTTTGGGGGGCAGTGGAGTTTTGCTCTTGTTGCCCAGGCCGGCGTGCAATGGTGCAGTCTCAGCTCACCGCAACCTCTGCCTCCTGGGTTCAGGCGATTCTCCTGCCTCAGTCTCCTGAGTAGCTGGATTACAGGCATGTACCACCATGCCCAGCTGATATTTTGTGTGTTTTTAGTAGAGACAGGGTTTTTCCATGTTGGTCAGGCTGGTCTCAAACTCCTGACTTCAAGTGAGCAGCCTGTCTCGGCCTCCCAAAGTGCTGGGATTACGGGCGTGAGCCACTACACCTTGTTGAGAGAATATTTTTGAATATTGAGAGAATTACCAAAATGTAACCCAGCTGCCCAAGACCACATAGCTATTTAGTGACTGAGCTAGAATTTAAATTTGTTCTAGCCTCCAAATGCTGGGTTTTATATGCTGTATTCCATAATACAGGTAAACACCTGATTCAGTAGGCTTCTCTCTGCCCATACAGTTTCTGCTTTCGGTGCTGGAGACAGAAGGCACAAAAGAAAAACATACTGAGTGTATTCATTCTGGGCTGGGCACAGCACTAGGTACTTTATAGCAGCATTTCATTTCATTGCAAGAATTGTCCTAACTTTTGGTGATAAGGAAACAGAGGCTCTGAGCGGTTCAGTGACTTGCTTAATGCCATTAGGGTCTAGTCAGTTCAGTGCCAGACTTGCCAAGTTGAAGACAGGTCTAATCTCTCTGATTCACTTCCCATAAAACAACCTCTGTTGTTTGCTAGCTTCTGGAATCCAAAGCTGCATTCCACTGGCCTCAGCTCACCATCTCCTTTAGGGGGCTGAGGGAACAACTGCCTCCTGCTTAGCAGAAACACTGGGGCAGGCTGCCTACGAGCCCGGGACCGGGGCAGGGTTAAAGGGAGCAGTCTCACTACAGCAGTTCCACTTGGATCTGTTTTTGAATTCTAAGGTTCAGAGAGAGATTTGATTTGAGAAACGGGTGTCAGTGCTGAAAATATTAAAAACTTGAAAATTGCCAATCCTGTTCGATCCCTTACATTTTAATGTGGAAAATGGGGTACAGACAGGCGACAGGATTTGTTTGAGATCACACAGTGAGTGACATACAGAGCTAGAAACTGACCCTGGCAGCTCCTGGCTTCTAGCTCAGTGCCCTGATACCTACGCCATAGAGTCATTCCATTGTCGGAGGTGCTTAAGTGTCTGTGGAGTGGGCAAACACCCCCTGAATCGCATGTCTGGCAGAGCAAATCCAGGATGGGTTTTACTTTGCAAAAAGGCCCTTCGAGTTTGGGAGATATTCAGACTGGGAGGGTACTTCTCCCATATCAAGGGAGCTTGCAAACCACAACTTAAATCCCTATGACATCACCATGCTGAAGACAGGGACAAGCTACAAGGAAGTCTGGCACCTCTGCCCACCCACATTGAACAGGTTAGCTTTGCTGGGACGCAGAGTATAGGGCAGCGCAGAAAGAACCATGTTTCAGGGTCAGACAGCCCCAGGTTTGGTCTATGCTCTGCTGTGTAATTTTGGGCAAAGTCATTGACCTTTCAGTGTCCATTTCATAATCTACAAAACAGGCACGATATCTCTAACTTGCAACGGTGTGGGGAAGATTAGAGATAGGGATGAGGCAGGTGTCTGGCATCAAAGAGCTGCACAGTAAACATGTAGCTAATTGTATTACTATTAGGAGTAGGGCTGGGCTGGAAGGAGATGTCCTGGCATAGCTCTGTGCCTTCTGCACCTCACCCAGATGGGAATATGCGATCAAACCCTTGTGGGGTACAGGGTTTTCCAAGATTTCTGAAGTGGAGTCCCTGCCTTCCAGCAGGTTATGTGGTAGAGAAAAAAGAAAATCACCACCCGGCTGCCAGAGTAGAGGGGTGGACCAGGTGCTGTGAGAGGGACTGTGTCTCTGGAAGTCAAGGATGCTTTCATACAAGAGGGGACAGTGAAGGATAAGAAGTGTTTCAGATTTAATGTGAAAGTATCTCCTCCCACGGAAGGCAACATCCCCAAACTGGGAGTAACTGAAGTTGGGCCCTGAGTGCTGCCACCAGGAGGGGCTGAGAAAGAGCTTCATGCACCACTCCTGTCCCATATTGTACTGTGTTGGAAGATTCCAGAGACTGTGGTCTTGGCACAAAGGGTTAGGACCTGCTGCCAGCCCTGGCAGGCTCTGCCACTGACCAGGGAGGAGGCAGTCAGGGGAGCCAGCAAGGTAGAAGGTGGCCAGAATTGAGAAATCCAAAGCCCACAAAGGCCCAGGAGAGTGGCTGTCAGTTCTGAAAAGGGACGGAGTGTTCATACAGCCAACCCACATTTCTTTAATATCTACTCTGGGCCTGCCAAAGTGCTAGACACGGGGATTAAAGAGAAGAATGAGACCCCAGCCTTGTCCTGGGGCTTTGAAGAGCCTAATCTCCTCTGGGGTTAGCCATCTGGACGTAGAAAGAGAAGCTGCCATTCCCAGAATCCTGTATCTTGGCTAAGAGGCTTCTTAAAGTTTGCTGGTTGTATCACTAAAACAAGAGTGAAACTGGGCTCAGAGAAGGGAAGACACAGGCCCAGGGTCACGCAGTGGGTCAGCGGCAGATCTGGGGCAAGGTATCCAGCAGCCCAGTCCTCAGTGCCCACAATGACACCTCCATACTTTAAGGACAGATATCAAATCTGCTTCCCAGCAAGTTGGGCTTGTGCAAAGCTCCGGGTGAACTGTGACTCTGGACCTTGCTGCTGTTGGTAGCAGGATGGTTAAGTGTGTGGGCTCTGGAGTCTGATAGATGTGGGTACAAATCCTAGTTCTATAGCTTGCTAGTTGTGTGACCTCAATTTCTTCATTTAGTAAATGGGGACTTGAACCGATCGAAATGGGTTGTTGTAAGAAATGAATGGGCCCGTGTTGTAGGAAAGGAGTGAAGGTTAGAATGAATGGGCCAAGGCAAGCAAGGTTTAGTACAAAGCAGCTGTTAATTGTTTTCACCTCCCTACCCCCCTAACCACCACCCGCACCTCGGGCTCTGCATCGATAGAATCTGCCCCGGCGGTATCCGAGAGGGTGAACTCCAGAGAAGAGGTGCGGAGCCCCGAACCCGGGTCCCCAACCCCAGCTGGAGCGGGACAATCAAGCCCAAACAAACGCTTCACGAGACTCTGTGCACGGCTGCACCGCCAGGGCTTCAGGCGCACTGCACAATCTGGTGACGCCGGACTCTTGATGCCACAGTCCCCGCCTCGCCTGGAGCCGCCCTCCAAGCCCGCTATCTCCCCGCGTCCAGCCCCAGCTCACCTGCCTTCCTAAGGACTCCGGGCAGCTGCTCCCACCACCACTGTCTCGGGCTCTGGCCTTCCGGGGCCCACGTCCGGGCGGGGGAGCTCACCCGGAAGCAGCTCCTCCACGGCCCGCCCCCTCCACCGTGCAGGCCACGCCCCCCGAAGGCTCGCTTCAGGGGGCTCCTCCGCTCCAGCCGCGGCCCCGCCCACACGCGCCGAGGTCTGGCCAATCGGGTGAGTCGAGGGCCTGGCGGGCCCGCCCCTCCCCGCTCCGGGGGCCAGCGCTTGTGCTCAGAACCTCTGGAGGGAGCCCACAAGAGGCCGCGGGAACCGCGTGGGAGGCTCACTGGACGTGAGCTGGCCTCCAAGGCGGTTACAACCCGTGGTTCATTTCACAGCCCTCCTCTTCCCAGCCTGGGGCAAACTTGGCGCTGCTTAATGGTTTGGTGAAAGAATAATTGGATGTCAAAGCCATTAGAACAGCACCATTATGCCTAACACAATATTAGCGAAGTCCATTTTTGCGGACTAAGCGTTTTAAAGTTGTTGCGTTCAGCCCCAGACTTCTAAGTTTTCAGAGAAAATTTGTTCCAGCGTAATTAATTTCTGAGGGATGACAGTGCTATGTATGAGTTGAGAGATGTGATGTGAATGACATGGGCATTTAGGAAAACTCCAAGTCTGATAGGGGCATCAGACCTATGATGGGTACAGTGAAAGATCGGACCAAAGGTCTGTAGGGGAGTTGGAGCAGAGGATGTGCGGGGGCAGGAGGGATCTGGTGAGGCTTATGGGGCCTGGGTAAACTAGGAATCGGATGAGTAAAGTAGCGATCAGGGATCATCGCCCTAGTGAAGGAATGCCTTTGACATGGTCCTTCAGGGATTATTGAAAAATTGACTTTGAAATGTAGAGGACACTAGTGGGTTACATTGAACTTATTCTCAGGTTTTATTTCTCTGCCGGGTGCAGTGGCTCACGCCTGTTATACCAGCACTTTGGGAAGCAGAGGTGGGCAGATCTCTTGAGGCCTGGAGTTCGAGACCAGCCTGACCAACATGGTGAAACCCCGTCTTTACTGAAAATATAAAAAATTAGCCGGGCGTGGTGGTGGGCTCCTGTAATCCCCACTACTCGGGATGCTGAGGCAGGAGAATCCCTTGAACCGGGGAGGTGGAGGTTGTAATGGGCTGAGATCATGCCACCACACTCGAGCCTGGGTGACAGAGCAAGACTCTATCTTAAAAACAAACAAACAAAAAGATTTTTAAATATTTATTTTTGTTTTTATTTCCCAAAAGCATTGTTTTTATTTACATAGAGTCCTAACCACTTCGACAGTCGGAGGAGCGGGAAAGGTTACTTTTTCAATCCAGGGACCTCCATAATGTTAGTTTGTTGTTACCAAACAGACAGGTTTAAGTGGCATCATGGATCTGGTAAACTAAGGATGGTGTTTAGTCTCTCTCTGCTGGAGAAACAAGGTGAGCGTCAATCTCTGCTTCTGTAAGAATCCTGAATTTAGGATTTTCAACTGTCACTACTCCGACTTCTATTTCTGAAGGTTTGAAATCGATAGAACAGTAGACAGGCATGTAATTGCAGTTTCCACTGTCTGTTCAAATGTCCAATCAAATTTTTTCTTCACTTTTTTTCAATGAAGCTGGTTGACTCAGTTGTTTTGACTCCTGCTGCAGTGGCTTTAAACCCACGGTAGTAATCTTCAGGATCACACTTACGTGCCTGACGGCCTTGCTCTTCATCTACACCAATTAAAATCATACAACAACCAAAAGGCCTCATTTCAGCATTCTGTGTGTAGGCCTGAGAAATATCTGCAGTTCGTTTACACAGCGTGTCCACAGGAATCTCATAGCCATACTTGCATTTCCAGTTAGCTGCCTCATAGCGTGCCCTCTGTGCCTGGGATCTGCTGTCAGCTGTCATTCCGGTCATCACACAACCAGTGTTTTCAGTTATCTTGAATAAGTGAGTCTGTGCTGGAATCCAGTCATTTGTCAGGTACTTTATTCTGCATGACAATTACTGCACAGCCTTTCCTTCTGACAGCTACTGATGTCTTAGTAGCCTTAAAAGCATATTCTACTTGGTAGAGCCGACCCTCGGGTGAAAAATGGTCACGTGGTGATCAAAACCGGCGCTGGAACCAAGGGACATGTTGGTAGAACCACTACTTCAAACATAATCCCTGGGCCCCGGAGCTCCTGCACCAGGTGTACAAGTCCCTCCCAGAAGTTCTAGCAAAAGATTTTATTTCTCAAAATCTGTACCCCAAACCTGTCATATACTTTATATTTTAAATTTAAGGGGCATAGCAGCTTAAGGCTAGAGAAATATGACACTGCTTAGTTTCCAGCTACTAGAGTTCTGGTCTGTGTTCAACAAGGAAGGGGGTAGAAAAGAACTAACCTTGCTTTGTATCAAAGAGTCAGGGACAGTACGTGCATTTTACATTCGTCTAATCTGGACAGTAACAATGTTACTATTCTCACTTTACGGATTAGAAAAACAATTGCCAGCTAGATTAAGTAATTTGCCCCAAGTTACACTGGGCTCTCTCTGCAATGCCTGCTAATAACCACGCTCCATATGGGCAATTATTATTTATTTTTTCCTAGATTCCCTGGCCAATATTTCTTTCCTGATACCTGTTCCCTCCCCGAGGTTGATAACTAAAAATAATTAGAACCATCAATTAATCTAATATCTTTTGCCTTCACAGTAGAAACATCCTTTTTTTTTTTTTTTTTTTTTTTTTTGGGACGGAGTTTCACTCACGTTACCCAGGCTGGAGTGCAATGGCGCGATCTCGGCTCACCGCAACCTCCGCCTCCTGGGTTCAGGCAATTCTCCTGCCTCAGCCTCCTGAGTAGCTGGGATTACAGGCACGCGCCACCATGCCCAGCTAATTTTTTGTAGTTTTAGTAGAGACGGAGTTTCACCGTGTTGACCAGGATGGTCTCGATCTCTTGACCTCGTGATCCACCCGCCTTGGCCTCCCAAAGTGCTGGGATTACAGGCTTGAGCCACCGCGCCCGGCCGGAAACATCCTTTCTTAATTCCTGTGAGCATTACTCAGCTCCTGTGGCTTCCTTAAGCTCAGTCCCCTGCCTCATCTCTGCTTCCCCTAGCTTTTCTCTGTATGATTACTTGGCACGTGGATCTTTCTGGAGCATTGCTGGGTTACAGACTCTCCTGTTTCCTATTAAATCAAATCTATACTTAAACCTATTATTCAAAGCCTGCATGAGAAGGGCTTACCCTGCTACCTATTTTAACCTGTCACTCTCTAACAAGGCTGTGTGCTCTAGTTAACAATCCACAAAATAACTCTCCTTCCAAACAGCTTTAGTTAATTCTGCCCCATTCATCACCAAACTTGGACTGTTTCCTGAGAATAGGGAGTATGACTTTAAAACTACAGAATTTAACAACTGGGAAAAATCTTTGACGTCATCCACCAGTTTTTCCCCACCACGCCTCTATCATTACTAGAGTGGTATCTAGACTTTTCAAATTCCTTACTAGGCTAAGGTCATGTCTCACTTTTTTCTTTTTTTTTTCCGAGGCAGAGTCCTCCTTTGTCACCCAGGCTGCAGTGCAGCGTTACGATCTCAGCTCGCTGCAACCTCCGCCTCCCGGGTTCAAGCGATTCTCCTGCCTCAGCCTCCTGAGTCGCTGGGATTACAGGTGTGCACTACCACGCCTGGAATTTTTGTATTTTTAGTAGAGATGGGGTTTTACCATGTTGGCCAGAATGATCTTGATCTCCTGACTTCATGATCCATCCCCCTCAGTCTGCCAAAGTGCTGGGATTACAGGCCTGAGCCACCACTCCGGACAATGTTTCAGGCATTTTTAACCATGGCCCAACCCATTCAAAGCTGCTATTGCAGCCTTACCTCCTATTTTTACTGATAGAAAATTGAGGTTCTTAAGAGAGAAGTGACTTGCTCAAGATCTTATCACTAATTTACGAAAACTGGGATCCTGTTCCAATGATGTTTGGCCTTGCTCCTACTTTTTTAAATAAGCTTTTTATATTTCAACAGTTTCTCTACTTATGTCCTTTTTCGATTACAGGGGCCAACCCAGAATCCCACATTGCATCTAGTGAACTCACTTTTTAAGATTAAGATGAAATTCAAAGAACATATAATTAACCGTTTTTGGCCGGGTGTGGTGGCTCACGCCAGTAATCCAGCACTTTGGGAGGCCGAGGCAGGCAGATTACCTGAGGTCAGGAGTTCAAGACCAGCCTTCCCCCTCCCCACTCCCAAATCCAAATCAGAATCTCTGGACATGAAGGGCCATGTTGTATCTTTGTGAAATGTTATTTATAAATTTATGATTTGAAAAAGCTATGTAGATTTGGCTGGGCACGGTGACTCATGCCTATAACCCCAGCACTTTGGGAGTCCAAGGTGGGCAGATCACTTGAGGTCAGGAGTTCTCGTCTAGCTTGGACAACATGGTGAAATCCGTCTCTACTAAAAATAGAAAAATCAGCCAGGTGTGCTGGTGCAGGCCTGTAATGGTAGCTAGTTGGGAGGCTGAGGCAAGAGAATAGCTTGAACTCAGGAGACAGAGGTTGCAGTGAGCAGAGATTGCACCACTGCCCTTTAGCCTGGTCGACAGAGCAAAACTCTTGTCTCAAAAAAAAAAAAAAAGCTATGTAAATTAGATAGGTAATATAGCACTGTGGTTAAGAGATAATAGAGGTAACAGCAGTGCTATTTAATAGGGTCTAAGAGTTAATACTTGAGGCTGGGTGTGGTGGCTCACACCTATAATTCCAGTATTTTGGGAGGCTGAGGCAGGGGAATTGCTTGAGCCCAGGAATTTGAGATCAGCCTGGGCAACATAGCTAGACCCTGTCTCAAATGAAAAAAAAAAGAAAAGTAAAAAAGGTTAATACTTGAAAGCATTAAGATAGTGCGACACAGTAGGGGCTTACCAAATGAAGTTGCTGAGAATCTAGTATGTACAGGTGCCCAGCAGATCCATCAAAAACTCTTGCAGCAGGTGTGGTGGCTCATGCACTTTGGGAGGCCGAGGCGGGCAGATCACCTGAGGTCAGGAGTTCAAGACCAGCCTAGCCAACGTGGTGAAACTCTCTCTACTAAAAATATAAAAATTAGCTGGGTGTGATGGCACACACCTGTAATCCCAGCTATTCGGGAGGTTGAGGCAGAAGAATCGCTTGAACCTGGGAGGTGGAGGTTGCAGTGAGCCGAGATCGCACCACTGCACTCCAGCCCTGGCGACAGATTGAGACTCTTGTCTCAAAACAAACAAAAAAACCCAAAAAACAAAAAAACGCTTTTGCAGTTCAGAGCCCTTGCCTGTGAGTGAGCAGCACCTGCTGGTCATCCAAGGCGATGCAGGATCTCATGTTTACAAAGGTCTCACCAAGTCCATACCCCAAAAACTGCATGGAGAGTATCATCAGGAGTTCTCTCCAAAAACACACTATGAACAAGCAGGATGAAACAAGAGGCATCATTTTTTTAACAAGAGCGTTCTTTATTTGTACAAAGCATTACAATCTTCTCAGCATTCTTCACTCACAAACTTCCACTGTATTTATTTAGCAAGTTAACAGTGTCAAACTACACGTCACTACCTGTCAAACCCCAAGCGCTCAACTTAGAGACAAACACAAAATGCTTGGAGCACTGACTGGAAACAGAAAAAGGCTAAGAAAGGCCAACAGAGAGATTCTGGAAGCAGTTCAAAAGGACAGTTTAGGGAGAGTTAGATTCCTGAGCACCATCAGATTTCCCTTAAGGTTCAGAGGGGCTTCACAATCACAAAGTAATTTTTAGAAGACATGAGACAAAATTAGCCAGGCTTGGTGGCACACATCTGTAGTCCCAGATACTCAGGAGGCTCAGCGGGGAGGATCACTTGAGCCCAGGAGTTCAAGGATGCAGATCATGCCACTGCACTCCAGCCTGGGCCACAGAGTGAGACCCCATCTCTTAAACAAAACAAAAAAACCATGAAATTAGAACTAAGTAATCAAGAGATCAGAGGAACTCACACTTTGGAGTATGAAGCAGGTAATCAAAGCTCCTAGACTGACAGAAGTGAGAAAAGGAGGGAGAGGAGAAAGTGGGACGGGGAGCAGAGGAGAGGCAGAAGACAGAAAGGAAACAAGACCGCAGGGGGAGAAAGCTGTGACAAAAGGAAATAGTTTGGAACTCATCATGAATTGAAGAATGAAAAGCCATAGTCACAAGTCTGGGAGATGGACTACAAGAAGAGGAAGCCTGGGGTTTTACACCTTCCAGGAGGTGATGACAAATCCTAAAGCTGTACAGTAGCCAACAGAAGGTACATCTAACACTACGCCATCTGTTTTTGTAAAAGTAAGACACTGGCACCCTGGCTTGACTGATACCATTCTATACTGCAAAGTTAAGAACATTTGTTACCAGATTACCACCACCCAGCAGGTCAAACATCTACAGGCAATACAGAAAGGTTTTGAGCCTAGTGGGTCTATGAAAAACAAACTTCAGTTAATGCTTCAGTCAAGTGAAGAGACAGAACAGATTTTGTTATTCTTCCACAGAATTCTAGTGGTTTCCTAAAGCTTACAAATTCTGACCAGTCTTAGTAAGCTATTATTGTCAAAGACTGTGCAATCAAACACAGGCTGACCATAAGCAAAGCCCCAATTTTTCCTGAGCCTTGGCTGCCTCTGAGATCTGAAACGCAGCAGGCAGCATGGAAGTTATTACTTACGTGGGGCAATGAGGAAGACTGTGGATCAAAAACCACCTAACCATACATATAAGTAACCAAAAGTGATCGAACGGATTCATTTAGCTGTTCAGAATCCCTCTTGTCAAAAAGTCATAACCTTCAGATTGATAAAGCAAAACAGGGTTCTGCTACTCAGATGCTCTGAGTTTGGGAAGTGCTGGTTTTGATGGTATTTCTAGCCAGTTTTTATTCTGACCTTTTCAGGCACTTCTGCCTGAGACTGCTCTGTCCCACATGGAAAAGCTTCATAGAAACGTGTAGCACATCACATCTCAAGTAGTACCTTCCAAGGTGCCACAGTCTCCCACCCTATTCAGTTGTCTACTTCCTCCTCTTCATTCTGTTCTTCTTCTTCCAGTCTTTCTTCGTCTTCATCATTGTCCTCATCCCGGCTCTTGTCTTGCTCTTCAGAGTCTGTTTTTTTGTCTTTGTCTTTCTTCTTTTGTTCTGAGGCCTCCTTCTTGCCTTTCTGCTCCCGCCTATATGCTGTAAGGAGGAAAGAAGGTGTTAGGAGACAGAGCTGAAAGAGTGAGTCCGACAGACTGCAGCAGCTAACTGCATTGTACAATTGGAAAAACGGAGGCAGACGGGCCCAGTGGCTCATGCCTGTAATCCCAATGCTTTGGGAGGCTAAGGTGGGTGGATACCTGAGGTCAGGAGTTCAAGACCAGCTTGGCCAACATGGTGAAACCCTGTCTCTACGAAATTACAAAAATTACCTGGGCATGGTGGTGTGCACCTGTAGTCTCAGTTACTCGGGAGGCTGAGGTAAGAGAATTGCTTAAACTCAGGAGGAGGAGACTGGAGTGAGCCGAGATCCCACCACTGCACTCCAGCTTGGGTGATAGGGCAAGACTCTGTGGTGCCCACTGAACTGGGTTGAGTCACATCAAGTGCTGGCTTACTGGACTTAAAGGGACCCACGCTCAGAAAGGCTCAGGGCCGGATGAACAGGTCACACAGAAGGACCATCTTCTGTGTGGTTTAGAAGACAGGAGGCTTGTTACCTTCTAGAGCTTCTTTTAATGGGGTAACGAACCGCTGGAACTCCATCTCTTCCATGGCTGACAGCACATCACTGGCATTCAGCGTCTTGCGCTTTCCTTTCATTGCAAAGTTGTTGGCACTGGGAGAAGAGAAAGGCTGTCAGGCTCCCTCTTGCGCGTAAGGAGTGGGTGGGAAAAGGAGCACCCAGGGACGGGAAAGCCTGCCTCTCACATGCAGGGTTTTGGTGTGACAGGGTTAAGTCCTTCCCTTCTCCGTACAAAAAAACTAAAGCAAAGTCATTTTGTTGTTTTTTTGCTTCAGAACTTGTAAGAATTGGCAGAGGACTGTGAACTTCTCCCCACCGAAAGAGGACACAATCGTTGGGGTTTGTGGGCTCCCGGTCAGGAACTCCCAGCCAGGTATCCCCGCACCTCCCTTACGCCTCTGCCCGGCTCACCAGGATGTGGCGTACAGCACGAAGACGCTGGCGGCGCGAGAGATGGCGCTCCGGGCCTCCTTAGAAATGTTGACACCGTCCGGGAGCTGCGAGGAGACCGGGGATAAGCAAAGCTGCCGGTCCAGGACCTGCTTCCCTCCTGCCCGCTCGTCCGCCCCCCCGAGCTGCTCACCGCCTCCTTGATGATCCTGGTGATGACAGCGTTGGGCAGGTTTAGGTCCTCTGGCCTTTCCGCCATTGCCGCCGCTGGGGCTGAGCCTCCCCCTCGCCTCCGCTTCAGGCAGCTACTGCGTCCGGACTTCCCGCGTCGCTACGGTCTGACCCACTCGGGCTTCCGTCCCGCCCCACGTGTCCCACAGTGTCTCACTGTGCCCCGCGCGCCATAACCTCCCTCCTTTCCCAGCCCCGCCTCCGCCTCAAATGCCGGCGCATCCAGACTTTGAAGCCTCAGTGGTTTTGGCCCATCGAGGCTTCATCCAACACCAGTGCACCCCGCACGTCCATCTGCAGGTCAGTTTCTCTGCTTCTCGCCTTCGCCGCGTCGGGAAGCTTCGCACCACCTTAATAGGGCCCAATGGAGCTTCCGTCCCCTTCCCATGGTGCTCTGCGCCGCTGCTTGGCGACGGCGCGGGCGGGGCATAGCGCGCGGGAGACGAAGGCGTGGCTGACTCGGCTGGGCGGGTCCTCTTAGACCCGGAGGAGGGCTCTAGGGGGCCCGCTCCGTTAACCTACTCTTCACGCCGCATGGGGCTGCGTTTTTCCACTTGGCTTCGCAACCCTAAGCGGTTTCGAATCTGCTTTGCTCTTGCAAGACCTCAGCCCCGCGTGGTGAGAGTCTCCCAATTTTTTTTTCTTTCCTGGAATGAAACGGGCAGTCTTTTTCCATCGCTACAGAAGTTGATGTTGGTTTCTAATCTTTTCGCATCTCATACCTTCGTAACGATGGTACTAAGAATCTTGAGTGTTATTTAAGTGTTTTTGGTTGTTTGTTTTTAACGCGAACTATTTAGGGAGCCCAGGGATAATGCTGGCTATATAGAGATGCGCCTGATTAGGCTCTGGATTTAATTCGGGCTGGGCAGGTAACGAAAGGGCGAGATGCAGCTTTTTCGTTGTAAGAAAAATACAACATCACTTTCGCTTTCAAAAACAAACCTTGTTAAAATTGTTTTTATTTTTCAGTTAATTGTTCATCATACATTTTTCCAATTAAAACCATTCTCTAGGTTTGCAATGGCGTTTTGTTTTCAAGTCATTTTCATATTAAGTACCTAGAAATTCTCAGTCCTACTGATTTTTTTTTTTTTTTTGGACAGGATCTCACTTTGGCCCAGGCTGGAGTGCGGCGGCACGGTCTGGGCTCACTGCAGCCTCGACCTCCCGGGCTCAGGTAGCTGGGGCTACAGGTGCGTTCCATCACACAGCTGATTTTTTTTAATTTTTCATAGAGAGTTTCACCATGTTGCTCCAGCTGGTCTCGAACTCCAGGGCTCAAGGGATTCGCCCTCAGCCTCCCAGAGTGCTGGGATTACTGACATGAGCCACCGTGCCCAGCCTCCCCGACAGAGAATTAATGCTGCTCTTTTCCCTTCAAGCATGCAGCCTCAAGTCTCCCATTAGTTTTCCTGCTTTCAATAGAGGCCTGTTTACAGAGAAATATTTAAAAACAAAAGAGCAAATGCTGTGATAAATGGCAACTAAAAGTGCTTCAATTAGAGACCATAAGGTCTGGTGGGGGAATTCCGTTTGGATAGAACAGACCTGACTGAAAACATCGAGCTTCTCAGCGCTAGTCAACTGCTATTCAGCTGGAAGTGGCCCCCGTGTTGCCAAGTACTTTGGTCCCTAAAAGGAGCCAGAAATCCGGACACTGGGCTATTTCAATTTTAAGATAGGTTCAAGGTGCCAGCCAAACAAAACAAGTCATAGGCCAGGTGCAATCCCAGGCTGATAGTTTATCTTTGATCTAAATTACAAACTGTTTAGAACAAGGAGTTTGTTCATTACTGTTCATGTCCAAAGCAGGTCCCCTCACATATTTAGTAATCAGTAAATGTGTTGGATGAAAGAAAGAAATGGACACCATCCTTAAAAAGTTCTTAGGGATAAAGTGGTAGTTGGTGATTGCCTAAAACACCTCTAGAAAGGAAAAGATAAATATATTTATTAAGCACCTCCCATCCGTAAAAGTACATTATCTCATTTAATCCTTCTGCAGTCTTTAGGGATTCCCCTCCTTCTGCTTATTTTATTTATTATTTTTTGTAGAGAGGGGGTAACACCTTGGCCTACCAAAGTGCTGTGATTACTGACCTGAGCCACCAAGCCAGGACCCCTCCTCCTACTTGAGAGAGAGATGTGAAGTCACTTGTCCAAGGCCGTATGGCCAATAAATGAAAAACTAATGGCCTCTGATGCAACTGGGAGTGTCTAGTGATTTGCTCTTTGATCAAACACATTCATGGCTGGTGGGATTTGATCTGCCTTCATGGGAACCGAAGCGCATTGGAAAATGAAGCATATCTTTCAGGAGTGTGGGCCTTCTAAGATGCTCTGTGACTACTCTGTTCATAATTTGATAATGTGTTTTGGAGATGGTGGCATCTTCTCCCTGATAACTAACGAAAGGGAAAATGAAAGGATGCAAATATTTATTTGGAACAATATGCCAGGCTTTTACTATCCATTAACTAATTTTAGTAATGACCCTGTGAAATAAACTTATCCTCATTTTACAGTTGAGGCAAGAGACTCAGACTGGTTAAGTCCCAGGTCACTCCGTTGTTAAAGAGCCAATTAGGAGACCTGAAGTCATTATGCTCTCAACTCTTGTCATTCTACCTCATGCTGAGATATTTCCATACTTCCTTGTCACCCAATCTTTAATTTTGTGGTCATCATTTACCTGTGTAGGTTCAATAGAAATATTTTCTACTTTGAGTTCAAATTAAGATCTGGACTGTATGGTTAATGTATAATACTCCTCAATTATGTGGTGGTTGATTTTCCAGAGGACTAGAATGCTGCAGGGTTGGCCTTTGTCCTAAACCGTTTCTAGGTATGGACTTGCCAGATGAGAGCCAGTGGGATGAAACCACCTGTGGCTTGGCTGTTTGTCAGCATCCACAATGCTGGGCAACTATCCGCCGCATTGAGAGGGGCCATCCTCGAATCCTCAGCTCACCCTGCAGAACTCCCCAGGATGCTGAAGGTGAATTAACCAGCTTCTGTCCTCTCCCTTACAAGGTTCTTAATCTGTTCATGTATGTGGCTTCCTTTCTCCTCGCAGCATATTAACACCCTTTCTTCTGATCTGCCTCTTCAGATAAACTCCCAGTGCTCACCGTGGTAAACATCCCAGATTCTTGCTTTGCACCTCGTCATTTACCAGAATGTACCTTTACTAAGACCCGTTCTTTATTGTCTCAGAGTTCAAAATTTTACTCCAAATTTCAAGGCAGGTAAATTATCACGGAATCTTCCTGTAACAGCTGATTGTCTCAAAATTCTGGGTTATGATTTTCCTTATCCATGTAGTATACTTTAAGAAAGCCAGATTAAAAACACCAGTTTGGTTAAAGAACTGGTGAACAGGCAGTAGGAAACAGAAAGAAACTCTGTTTGTGCTCTAGGAATTGGTTGATTTGGGAGGTATATTGGTTTGCTAGGGCTGTCGTAACAGAATACCATAGACTGGGTGGCTTAAACAGCAAAATTAATTTTCTTATAATTCTTGAGGCTAGAAGTCAATATCAAGGTGTTGGCAAGACTGTTTTCTTTTGAGGCCGCTCTTGGTTTGTAGATGATAATTTTTTTCCCCTTGTCTTTTTTATTTATTTCCTTTTTTCCTGAGGCAGGGTCCCACCTTGTTACCTAGGGTGGACTGGAGTGCAGTGGTGTGATCATAGCTCACTGCAGCCTCAACTATCCAGGCTCAGGCGATCTTCCCACCTCGGCCTCCCAAGTAGCTGGGACTACAAGTGTGCACCAACATGCCTGGCTAATTTTTTTTACTTTTATTAGAGATGAGGTCTTGCTTTGTTGCCTGGGCTGGTCTTGAACTCCTGGCCTCAAGTGATCCACCTGCCTTGGCCTCACAAATTGTTGGGGTTACAGACATAAGACACCAACCGGGCCCCTCTCCCTATGTCTTAACATGGTCTTCCCTCCGTGTGTCTGTGTCTTAATTTCTTCTTACAAGGACACCAGTCTTACTGAGCGAGGGCCCACCCATGTGACTTCATTTTTACTTTAATTACTTTTTTAAAGACCATGTCTCCAAATACCGTCGAATTCTGAAGTACTAGTTAGGACTTCAACAGATGAATTTTGGGAGGAGACAATTCAGCCCATCTTATCAGCGTCTGTAGATCAGAAAACTGTCCCTATATGTATGCTGTTTTCTTTTCTTTTTTTGAGACAGAATCTCACCTGTCACCCAGGCTGGAGTCCAGTGGCGCGACCTCTGCCTCCCAGGTTCAAGCAATTCTTGTGCCTCAGCCTCCCAAGTAGCTGGAATTACAGACATGTACCACCTCACCTGGCTGAGTTTTATATTTTTAGTAGAGACGGAGTTTCTCCATGATGGTCAGGCTGGTCTTGAACTCCTGACCTCAAGTGATCGACCCACCTTGGCCTCCCAAAGTGCTGGGATTACAGGTGTGAGCCACCATGCCCAACCCTGTCTTTCTATTTCTTTTTTTTTGGTGGGGTATAGGGTCTTACTCTGTCACCTAGGCTAGAGTGTAATGACATGATCTTGGCTCACTGCAACCTCCGCCTCCCAAGTTCTAGCGATTCTCCAGTCTCAGCCTCCCGAGTAGCTGCGACCACAGGCACGCACCACCACGCCCAGCTAATTTTTCTTTTTTTTATATAGACAGGGTTTTGCCGTGTTGCCCAGGCCAGTCTAGAACTCCTGAGCTCAAAGCATTCCACCCACCTCAGCCTCCTAGAGTGCTGGGATTACAGGCGTGGGACACTGTGCCCGGCCCCTGTCTTTCTATAATAATATTTTATTTTTAGGTATGAAACTATAAGCTACTAAAGGAAGAAGCAGTGGCTTTTTTTTTTCTCCTTTTCTTGAGTCTCCTAGGTACCCAATGAGTGCTTGCTGATACACGAAACTAAGGGACAGGTATTTGTGGAAAACTTAGAGTTAAAAACTTCAAATACTTTGTTACCTGGAATCAAAGCACCAGTGGTGGCTCTTGTAGTTTCTTTTCTCCTGTTCCATTTAAGTAGCCCCTGATGATTTATCTTAGGCTGACGATAGTATAGGAAGGAGTATGACTATTTTCAGGTTCTCTAGGACTTGAACTCTGGATAAACAGGGGTGTTTCTCAGTCAGGACCTATGATGTGCTTCACATTCACACCCAGAGACACACTCCGCCCCTGCCTGCCCGCCGTGTGTAGTGCAGAGCTGTGAGAGAGCTGCCTCCTCTACTCAGTTCCCTGTTCCCATGCCTTCTTCCTTCGGTGTGTCTTGCTTTGTGCTTCACGCTCTCTATTGGAGACCAGTACCTCATGACATGGTGGGTGTTTGCAGTGGCTTCCAATTTGTCTTCCCTGCCTTTTCCCCTTGAAGCTGTTTTGCATGTGGCCAACAGATTAATCTTCCAAAAATATTGCTTCGTTCATTTCCTTGCTTGAAAATCTCCTTCATCAGCACTTTGTTTACTAGAGAACAGACCCAAACCTCCCGACTCTAAACTGGTGGCCTCGCTCTTTACTATCTGGCTTATCTAATCAGAGTCCTCTCTTCTTGAACACCAACTTTTCCTCTATGCCAGACTGGTTTTCTGATTGTGATTTTCTGTCTCTGACACTTTGCTCATGCAGTTTCCTTACCCTTAAAGGCCTTCTTTCCTCCTGTCTGCTTCATTAAGTGCCTGGCCTGGCCTGTAAGGCCCTATGAGATCCAGCCTTCCTAACGGCCCTCATCTCACATTTCTCCCTTCCTTGTTTAATAGGTTCAGGCCACTCTGTTCCCTGAATTCCTCATATACTCCACACCTCCCACCCCAGGGCTTACGCACCTACTGTTTCCTCTGAGTGAAACAGTTTTCCCCCCAATTAGGTTATTATTATTTTTTTAAATGCTATTGACATTTTGGCCAAGATAATTCTTTGTCCTTTGGAGGTATCTTGTGCATTATCTGATTTTAGCTACTTCCCTCACCTCTACCCATTGAATACTAGTAGTACCCTACCTCCAGTTATGGCAACCAGAAATGCCTCAGACATTGCCAGATGTCCCCTGGGGGCAAAATTGCCCCCTGGTTGGGAAATACTGCCCTAGATCCTTCCAGCTAATTCCTTTTGGTCATTCGAGTTTAAGCTTAAATGTTGCTTTTTCACAGAAATCTTCCTTGACCAATCTGTTTAAAATTTCCCTATACCCTCATTATCATTTAACCAAGCATCCTTTTTCCTCAGTTCTTCTGATCTCAAATGATTTTTGTTGATTCATTTGCCACTTCTCATGAGAAAGTCAGTCCCTACAAGAGCAGGGACTCTCTCGTAGGGAGAAAGTGAGTTTGTTTTGTTGGCTGCTCTGTCTCCTATTTCTTCAACAATGCTTGACATACAGTGGAAGCACAGTAAGTATTTGTTGAATGAGAGAATATATCCTTTTCTTCTGCCAGGGTTGAGTTTCCTCATTTCCCACTAGCCTTGGATGTTCTCTCTTCCAAACTACCCCAGCACTTACAGTCCCTGGCATGCTTATTGATATTTTTATGTTTATGTCCTGTTTGTCCAACTGGATTTTAGGCCCTTTGAAGGCAGGGACCATGACATTTAGTCATTCAATTCACAACTATATTTTAGTCGGGGCCACTGTGATGAATGCTGGGGATACAACAGTAAACAACATACAGTCTTTGCCCTCAAGGGACTTTCAGCCTAGTTGGGGAGGCAAAGAAATAGGCAGGCCGTATGATGAGTGTCATGAGAGGACTGCCCCGTGGGTTTGTGGGAACACCAGAAAGAGTTCCCAAGCAAGGGCACTGTCTTCTGTGTAAGTGGCTCTGTGCCTAGACCAGAAGTCTGAGCTGTCTACCTAGTGAAGTGGGGATTGTAGGTGGAGGGTAGGCAGGAAGAGTGTTCTAAACCATAGGGATAGCATATGCAAAGGCTTAGAGACAAGAGGAAGTTCTGTCTGTATCAGGAAAATAGTTCATTGTGCTTAGAACATAGAGCAGGAATGGAAGAGTGATCAAAGAGAAGGCTGGGGAGCTGGACGGGAGGCAGGAACCTATGTCATGTAGGACTTCATAAATCAGGCAATCAGGCTGAGTGTTAGGTCTTTATATATTATTTTTTTTTAAACTCCTCTTACTATCATTCCTAAAGGTCTTTATCATTTACCTCTTTACATTATTCATTTATCCATGCATGTAACATGTCTTTTAAAAAATAAGAAATATAGCAAGTGATAAGAAAATATAAGGATATGAGGTTTTTTTTTTGTTTTTTTTTTTACTGTGGTAAATGCATACATAACAAAAATGGAACATTTTAGCCATTTTTAAGTGAACAATTCATTAGCATTAAGTACATTCATAACGTACATCCATCACCACTATCCATTTCCAGAATGTTTTCATCATGCCAAACAAAAACTGTATCCATTAACAGCAACTCCCCGTTCCCTCCTCTTCCTAGCCCCGGGTAATCTCTATTCTATTTTCTGTCTTAATGAACTTGTCTGTTCTAAGTATCTCATATAAGTGGAATCACACAACATTTGTCCTTTTGTGTCTGGCTTATTTCGCTTACTATAATATTTCCAGTGTTGTAGTATATACTGTAGTCCCTCCTTATTTGCAGGAAATATATTCTTAGACCCCCACTAGATGCCTGAAACTGTGAATAGTACCAAACCCTTATTTACTAAGTTTTTACATATACATACATACCTATGGTAAAGTTTATAAGTTAGGCACAGTAAGAGATTAACAACAATAAGATAGAACAATTATAATATGCTGTAATAAAAACTCATGGTGTGAATGTGGTCTCTTGTGCTCTCTCTCTCTCAAAATACCTTACTTGTAGGTGCTCACCTATTTGCATACCATAGTTGACTATGAATAAGTGGAACCATGGTTAAAGGTCTACCGTATCAGAATTTCTTGACTTTTTAAAGCTGAATGATATTGTATGTGTATAATGCATTTTGTTTATTTAACATATTTTGAGCATCTACATAAAAGGTTCTTAATAAACTTTTATTGATGGTGATATAACTGTCTCTAGCTGGAGGGAAGAGAAGGCTCTGAATTCCATTTTGATGGAACAAATAGTTGTGAAGTATTTGCAGCGTGCAATGTCTGTTTAGTTGCTGTTTCAGGAAAAACAAACAAACAAACAAAACTTAAAGTTATGATGAGACCCTCCATGCATTGAGTAAGCATTAAGCCCAAGGTTTTCTGTAGATAAGTAAAAGGTTTTCCTCGTAGCACTAACTTTGTCATTCCAATAAGCCTTTTGTGTTTCTGTTTTATGTGTGGAACTCATTTTTTAGGCCTCCAAGGGGTTTACCTGACAAAAGTTTGATCAACTGTGCTAATGGACTTCTCAAAGTAAGTCACAGGTTTTAAATGGTACTTCCTCAACATTTTTTCTTTACTAGTGGAAATAAACTATTTTGCTTTTATTTGAAATTATTCCTCAGGAAGACTATAATCTGAATAGTAATGTTGATAGTAACTGTCTAATATTGGGCTTATATGCTAGACTCTGCTATCTACATGTCTTCAGAAATCCTAGAAGTAAGTGGGATTGATTTGTGCAGGTTTGGTGTAGGTGAGAATTTTCTGTTTCTGTCTTGCGTAGAACATGTTCAGCTCATTAAATACTGTCATTTAATAATCAGGGAAACTGGAATACTGGAATGTCAGACCTAAATAGGCCTTAAGGTCATCTAATCTGATGACTTGCAAACTTTTTAGCTATGATCTACAGTAAGAAAAAGATTTTACAATAAAAATATCATGGAACAATCCTTACCTTAGCTATGAGTGATGTACCCTAATGTTTTCTGTCCTATTCTGTTTTATTCTATTTCATTTTTAAACAATGTGGTCTGTGATTCATAGAATTTGATTTTATGACCTAAGAATAAGTTTCAATTGCAATTTGAAGAACGCTACTGTGGTCTATTTTATATATCCTTCAGGGGAGGAAACTGAGATGAGAAGTGATGTGCCAAAGCACACAGCTAGTTGGGGGTAGAGCTGAATTAGAGCTTTAGGAAGAAAAAATCCTACTTACCTACAGTAAAGAGAGATTTACTATTCTTTGCAGTCCTACTGGATGCCTTTTATTTTTTTCATGAGATGCTTCACTTTTCAGTATCATGTGGAATGGAGAGTATAAGGAACTGAGATGATAGATGGTTTTGAATGGATGAATTAACTAATCACTTTACTTCTATGTCTTCTTTAGAATAAGAGGATTAGATTAAATAATAATTATTATTTTTTAAGAGACAGAGTCTTTCTCTGTCACCCTGGCTGGAGTGCAGTGGTATGATCATGGCTCACTATAGCTTCAAATGCCTGAATTCAAGCCATCCTCCTGCCTCAGACCCCTGAGTAGCTGGGACTACAGGCACACACCACCACACTTGGCTAATTAAAAAAAATTTGTAGAAATAGGATCTCATAGGCTGGGCGCGGTGGCTCACACCTGTAATCTCAGCACTTTGGGAAGCCGAAGTGGGCGGATCATAAGGTCAGGAGATCGAGACCATCCTGACCAACATGGTGAAACCCCGTCTATACTAAAATACGAAAAAAATTAGCCAGGTGTGGTGGTGCACACCTGTAGTCCCAGCTACTTGGGAGGATGAGGTACAGGAATCGCTTGAACCCAGGAGGCAGAGGTTGCAGTGAGCTGAGATTGTGCCATTGCACTCCAGCCAGGTGCAGAGTGAGACTCTGTCTCATAAAAAAAAAAGAAAGAAACAGGGTCTCACTATGTTGCCCAGGCTGGTCTCAAATGCCCAGCTCAAGCAGTCCTCTTCCCTGGTCTACCAAAGTGCATGAGCTGTCATGCCTGGCCTAGATTAAATTATTTTAAGTTAAATTATTTGAATAGATAATGTATGAACATTATATATATATATATATATATATATATATATATATATATATTTATATGTATATATATCTCCTGACCTTGTGATCTGCCTGCCTCAGCCTTCCAAAGTGCTGGGATTACAGGCATGAGCCACTGTGCCAGTCTGAGCATGATTTTTAAATTCAAAAAGCGTTAAAGGATTTATAATGAAAAGGAGTCTCTCCTATTACCTCCAAGTCAATCAGTTCCTCTTCACAGGGACAACCTTATTTTTAATAGCTTTTTTCTGTGTGTATCTTCCCAGGAGTATGGAATAGGTGATTTTTAAGGTTTCCTTGAGCCCCAGGGCACCCTTATATGGGGTCTGACTAGGAGTAGCTAAATGCTAACCCAATGGCACAGGGAAGCAGGGGAGATTGTTTGCTTATTAATACTCATTCTTACAGATACCTATACTGATATTTGATGGAGTAGTCTTTTTTTTTTTTTTTTTTATTTTGGGAGAATATTATAAAGGTGTCTTGGAGATGGAAAACTTAAATCATCTTCTGTGCCACCAAGCGCTTTGCTTAGCATATTCTTAATCTGATAAAGGAGCCTAGCACCTGAAGCCATACATTGGTTTTATATCTTTCTCTTAGCTGCCAGTGTTGAATTTGAATGAGACGCAACTTCCCTCCCCTGAAAGAAATATGGTTGTACTGTGGATCCCAGAAGAAACAGAGATACATGTGAGGTGAGTATCATATCTGGAACTCAGAGGCCTTTGATTCTGTAAATACCTGCTGTCTTCTGCAGGCCTCCTTTTTGTGATCTTTCTTTTAGCCAGCTCATTGCAAGTAGCAGGAGGCCAAGCAGAGAAGGTCATGGTCACTTGCATCTACTTTTTGCTATACTGGAATTTTAATGTAATGTGTTTTGAGATTCATGCTATGGGACTTTGCCATATCAAATTTTACATGGCAGTAACTAGCATACAAGATAAGGTCCAACTTATTTATAAGGCTTGACTAAGGAATAAATACTCCCTCAATTTTTCTTTTTAGTCACTTGGAACAAGTGAAAAAGTTCTCAGTGAAGCATGTGAATCTCTGATCTCAACCCCCGGGCCTAGTACAGTGTACAGAAGCAATAGCATACAGGACTTGTGTACAAAACAGTGCATGACAAAGATCATTTGGTGAAGGCCCAAAGGTCTTGCTGATATTGACAAGCATGGGGAAAGTGTTTGGTTTTTCTTTCCTGATCCTTGAGGCTGTTTTGGGCAGGGCCAAGCAGAGTGGGGCACAGATCTGATTCTTAAGTGACATTTAGAAATGATGAAACTTAAGAATTTCTTTTTATTTCATTTTTTTCTTTTTAAAAAATGATCCTGTGAATGCTTCTCTCTCTCTCACTCACCACACACACACACACACACACACACACACACACACGCATTTTTGTATGTATATGGTATAAACAAATGAAAAACAACCCTATGGGTTTATTTCCTTTCATGTGAAAGAAGCTCAGAAGTAGGCAGGCCTAGGGCATGTGAGCTCCATGAGACAATTAGAAACCGGAGCTCCTTCTAGCTTTCTGGGCCATCATCCTTAGCCCATGGATTCTAACTTCTAAGGAATTTCATGGGTGCTTTTATTTATTTATTTATTTTTGAGATGGGGTCTTGTGCTGTTGCTCAGGCTAGAGTGCAGTGGCTTCAAGTGATTCTCCTGCCTCAGCCTCCTGAGTAGCTGGTACTACAGTCGTATACCACCATGCCTGGCTAATTTTTTGTATTTTTTTTTTTTTTTTAGTAGAGATGGGATTTTATCATGTTAGCCACAATGGTCTCAATCTCCTGACCTTATGATCTGCCCGCCTTGGCCTCCCAAAGTGCTGGGATTACAGGCATGAGCCACTGCTCCTGACCTCATGGGTGCTTTTAATGTCTAAGTTGGCTACTAGAACTCCAGCTATCATATCCATCTCCCAGGCAAGGAGGAAGAGGAGAGAGCAATAAAATACTTTTTTTTTTGAGATGGAGTCTTGCTCTGTCACCCAGGCTGGAGTGCAGTGGTGTGATCTCGGCTCACTGCAACCTCTGCCTCTCGGGTCCAAGCAATTTTCCTGCCTCAGCTTCCCAAGTAGCTGGGATTATAGACACACACCATCATGCCTGCCTAATTTTTGTATTTTTTTTAGTAGAGACAGGGTTTCACCATGTTGGCTAGGCTGGTCTCCAACTCCTGACCTTGTGATGATCTGCCTGCCTTGGCAAAGTGCTGGGATTACAGGCATGAGCCACCATGCCCAGCCATAAAATACTTTTTACACAACCTCTCTGTCTCAAGCATTGAGGATTTAGTGGAGAACCATATAGATTTGGTCCCTGTCCTATTGGAGCCTTGTCAGGGGGAGTTAGACATTACAGACAAAACCACAGCTACATAGATCATTTCTAATTTGGTTTCACGTTATGAAAGCAGATAACTGGATTGGCTGAGAGAATGATGGGAAACCTAATTTAGATAGGAGGCTGGGGGCTCTTTCTAGCAGAAGGTACTTCGGCAACAGGTACTGCTGGGCTCCTAACCAGCTGTCTTTGAGCACTGATTAGAGCTAGGAATCTTTGTGGTCATCATTCACAACCTTGGAACTTCTGTTTAAGATCTGGGAATAAGTTGTGCTTATTCTTATTTCAAGTCCAGCTGAGAAGCATGTTTTGTTTTGTTTTCTCCAGCCAGCATGGGAAGAAGAAAAAGAACTTGGCAGTGGTGAGTTTGATGTTTTTGTGCAGACCTTTGTATCACTATGTAGACTTTATTTTGTTTTCCTTTCCGGTCTTCTCCACCTCACCCCCTTTCTTTTCCTAAATTATCAGAATCTGCTAAAGAAAACCCTTCTTTAGGAATAATTAACCAAACCATTCTCTCTTCAGAGACTCCTCTTCCCTGTCTCCTCCCTGTAGGGAGATGAAGAGCATCTTGAGATAACAGGAGGAACTGTTGGGTATTCAGGGAGAATTTTTGGTCAATTAAAAACTAATCCCAATGTGATGAGATAGAATTTCAATGGACTAGGAGTTATAAGACCTGGGCTTCTCATTCTAATTCTACCATTTATGGGTAAATGTGACCTTGATTAAGTCACAGAGCTGTAAGACTGCTATGTCCATGAGAGTAGTGTCTTGGTTCATTTTGTTCATTGCTGAATCCCCATCCCTAGCCCTGACTGACACATAATTAGACAATAAATTTTTGTTCAGTTTGTTGAGTGAATAATGAATGACTTTTCTGGAAAATGAAGCAAAACAACTAATCCCTGTATGATCTGAATACAACAATAGAGTTGGGAGCTTGAGAGGAATTGTGGTGGCCCTCATCATTCAGAGGAGGCAAGAATGGCTGGAGTTCATGCCAGGGTAGTGCTGGGAGGCTAGAATGTTGATGGGAAGGAATAGGCTCAGAAAGAGGGCTTTGGAGAATTCTTTCCACTGTTTCTCTTCCAGAAAAGCAAGTCATTTCTGGGTCTCTCTGGAAATCAGCCCACAGAAACAAGAGTAGGAACTCCAGAGATGATCGTGCCTCCCCCAACCCCAGTGCAATTGTCTGAAAAATTCAGATCAGATTTCCTGCCTCTGTGGGCCCAATCCAAAGCATTACCTCAGGATCTACTGAAGGAGTAAGTATCGTGTAGGTCTGTAGGAGAGCCAGAGCATCTGTTTTCAACTGAAGCTGCGACAGGTCTAAACAGTGTGCTCTTCCTGAGTAGGGCTGGGAGAAAACTATCACCCCAGTTGTTTATGCAACTCTTACCTCACCAACAGACAGGGATGACCATCATAACCACCACATTTATTACGCTTACCATTTGCCCAGCTCTGTGCTAAGCACATCACATGTACTTTCATTGAAATTTCCACTAGGAGGCAGGCACTGTCACTCTCTTCTTTTCATAGGTGAATTATGAATAAGTGGTAGGCAGAATGTACGGTCTGCAGTGAGATGACCTTTGAGTTTTATGTTGAAACTTAACTGGCTATATGAATGTTGGTAATGTATTTAGCCTCTTATAGATTCATTTTCGTCATTTCAAAGTATGAATAATACCTGTTCTCAGGGTGTTGTAAGGATTCAGTATTATAAAGTACATGAGCCTGACATAGAATCAGCACTGAGTATGTGCAGCTATGATGATTTTAGTTGCATCAGAAAGGTGTTACCAAATAAACACTTGTTGGTATAAGCCCTTTCAGAACCAGAGTGGAGATTTCTTGGAGCCCTTTACATCTCTTTCTCCTCAGCCATGCTTTTCAGGAAGAGCTGTTGCTGACTGGCTGTCTTCTGTCCCCTTCAGACTTTTCCCGGGTAGAAAGCAAACCATGCCCTGTCCAGAGATGAAGATACAATTGGCCATGATGAGAAAGAATCTTCCCTTGAAAATGAACCGACCTGACAGTGCAATTTCTTCTAAGATGTTTCTATCTATACATCGCCTCACCCTGGAAGTAAGAGCTAGGGAGCAACAGGGAAGAAGCCTATGTGAAAATTCAAACCCTTCTCTTGTCAAATCTGGAAGAGGAGACATTCTATTCCTTATCTCTGTTTTGCCTTTCCATGCTGAACCCAAGGCCTGCAGAAGGCTGGGCTCTATGTAGGTGAAAGCCAAGCAATGGGGAAGTGTTGACAGAGTAATGTTCTCTATTTCATTTCTTTTTTTCTTTTTTGAGAGACTGGGTCTCACTCTGTCATCCAGGCTGGAGTGCAGTGGTTATCATGGCTCACTGCAGCCTTGACCTTCTGGGATCAAGCCATCCTCCCACCTCAGCCTCCAGAGTAGCTGGGACTACAGGCATGTGCCACCATGGCTGGCTAATTTTTAATTTTTTGTAGAGACAGGGTTTCACTATGTTGCCTAGACTGGTTTTAAACTCTCGAGCTCAAGTGATCCACCCACCTCAGCCTCCTAAAGTGCTGGGATTATAGGCGCCAGCCAGCGTGCCTGGCCATGTTCTCTATTTCTTCTGCACTTTGTTACCCACATCTTTTCCCTTCCTCCATAGCCTCTGGTACAATGCTGCAAAACACTAGTGTTGACTGGATGATAAACGCATTTGGGGGACACATTTGGAGAAAGGGAAAGATCTGCAGTAGAGCTTTGCTTCTTTTTTCTTTCTCCAGAGACCAGCACTGCGATATCCTGAACATCTGAAGAAATTACGTAACCTGAAGACAGAAGGTAGATTTGCTGTTGCTGCTGGATCTCTAAGCACAATTTTTGTCAGCCCACATTTCTCATACTTTAACATGGTCCAATTCAGTTATATTTGTGGCCTTAGTCATGCAGAATGACATGTAGAACTCAGGAAACAATAGTTTCAGGAAGCAGCCTGTCTGGATTGGTCCTTACCAGGGAGAGTCAGCATTGTGAAGGAGGGCACAGCAGGCATTCCAGTTGGAGAGAGGGGGCTGTTAGCGAGAAGAGGATCAATCTGGCTCTCTGGTCACCAGGTTACAGGAAACAGCAGCAGTGGCAGCGGCAGCAGCAGCAACAGAGGAGGTTGAAAACACCTACTAAGAAACAGGTAGAGTGGCAGTGAGGGGCTTGCTGGGCCTGGGAGAAATAGCTACAGCCTGCAATGGAAGGGATGTATGAAAAGTGGGAGTCTCCTTGTTTTCTGTCTGGTTATAGATATAAAGTTCTTGTTTGGTTGTAGATGTTAAATTCCTTCTTTTTGATTCCTTTTGAAAAAATTTTCTTTGCTTCCAAATATCCTAATTCATTCCTCCTGATGTGGGTTTCAGGAGGCTAAAGTGAAAGCCAAGGGTGATCCAGGGAGCCAAAGCACGTCACTTAAACATCCAGTTACCACCGTTCGTGATCGTCTCTATGGTAAGGGTAATATATGCTTGGTTGGGGGTGATGGGATCCTTGAGGGGTAGGTGTCTGAGGGTAGGAAAAGCTAAGCATGCTCTTGTCATTTTGAGACCTGCCTTTGTTAGGCACTCACAATTTCTTGAAATGCTTCAGTCTGTCTGGTCTATCCTGCACCATGCTTCCCGCAGACATTTACTAAGCAAACAAACTGGGCCAGATGTATGCTTCACATGGGGACCTGAAAGATGACCATGAACATAAATCACAGTCATTTCTTCCTCAGGTTCTACCTAAGAAAAGGCAGAGCACTTTGAGGACAAGGAGAGGAGCAAGCCCATGTTTTTGCAGAGAAAACCCTGAGGGCCCATTGTCCAATGAGGCAGGGAGAGCTGGGGCCCCTCGCTAGAACCCCAGAGGAGTTCTAAGGAAGCAGAGCTCCAGGGCCCCCTAACCTCCCTGCCACAAGGTAGAGAGTCTCTGGAGCCTCTCGTTAAAATCAGCACATTGTGCCGGGCGCGGTGGCTCAAGCCTGTAATCCCAGCACTTTGGGAGGCCGAGGCGGGTGGATCACGAGGTCAAGAGATCGAGACCATCCTGGTCAACATGGTGAAACCCCGTCTCTACTAAAACTACAAAAAATTAGCTGGGCATGGTGGCGCGTGCCTGTAGTCCCAGCTACACAGGAGGCTGAGGCAGGAGAATTGCTTGAACCCAGGAGGCGGAGGTTGCGGTGAGCCGAGATCGCGCCATTACACTCCAGCCTGGGTAACAAGAGCGAAACTCCGTCTCCAAAAAAAAAAAAAAAAAAAATCAGCACATTGTCTAGCCCCATCCAGGAGGCAGGGAGCCAGTTCTTGTCAGGCACTTCTTTTGTTCCAGTGCGTGTGCTGGATACAAGAACGATATCTCCCCATTTTGGAGTCCTTATCATGTCTGAGCTCAGGGATATACTTACCCCTATCTGACATTTTTCAACTTGATTGTAGAATGGGAGGAGGGAGAAAGAATCCCCCAAAACCTTGGAGGATCATTGTGCCCTTCTCAGACTGGACATTGCTGACTTTAATAAGAAAACAACTGTTTAATCATCAGAAGGAACTCTCCATCCTGGGGCATTGGGAGGGCTGAGACTAAGTTTCCTGAGAAGGATGTTTCCCTCTTGCTTTCCTTCCCATCTCACTTATTGTCTGATGCCAGTGATGTCCTTTAACCTGAAGTTCTAAGAAAGTCCCTGCCCTTCTCATGGGAGGTAGACAGAATCAGGGCTTGGCCCCGGGCAGGAAGTGATGTATCCACAGTTAGCACTCCATCTAAGGTGACCACTGCCACTCCCCTGAATTCCATTCTGGTGCCTTTTGTACCCCTTCCCAATGCCTCCAATAGCAGCAGTTTTTGGGTGACTGGGGTGCCCCCTGAGTCATTTTCTTAGAGTGGTGGCCTGTCCTCACTGAGTTGAGAAAGGCTTTATGGAAGAGATGATCTTTGCATTGGTTCTTGATTATGTGTAGGAGTTTTCCTGATATGGCAAAGAACTCTTGAAAGGGAATAGCCTGTGCAAAGGCATAGGGGAGGATCATAACTGCTTAGGAAACACTGAACCGTTGAGTGTGGTTGTGGGGTTGGGTATCTGAGGAAGAGTGGTCCATCATGCCACAGAGGTAGGCAGAGGTTTGTATGGACTGCCAAGTCATTTGACCTTTATCACCCAGCCAGTGGTGCTCCGCCTTGACTGTACGCTAAGAGCAATTGAGAAGCCTTTATTTTTAATTTATTTATTTTATTTTTATTTATTTAGTTTTTTGAGACAGAGTTTCACTCTTGTTACTCAGGCTGGAGTGCCATGGTGTGATCTCTGCTCGCTGCAACCTCTGCCTCCCGGGTTCAAGCCATTCTCCTGCCTCAGCCTACTGAGTAGCTGGGATTACAGGCATGCACCACCATGCCTGGACAATTTTTTGTATTTTTAGTAGAGACGAAGTTTTTCCATGTTGGCCAGGCTGGTCTCGAACTCCCGACTTCAGGTGATCCGCCCACCTCGGCCTCCCAAAGTGCTGGGATTACAGGTGTGAGCCAGCGCCTGGCCAACAAGCTTTTCTTTTCTTTATTATTATTTTTTTTTCCCATGGGAACATGATCTTACAAGCTTTTAAAATTCTAATACTCAGGCTGTATCCCAGCTATTAAATTAGAATTTCTGGTGGTAGAAACTAGGCCTCAGTATTTTTTTTTTTTAAGCTCCTCAGTTCTCCCAGTGTGCAGCTAAGGTGAGAACCAGTGCTGATGGGGAGTCGATGGAAATGCTGTATTTTAGCATAATGCCTCTGGTGGCAGCTTGGAAGATGTTTGTTTAGGGAAAGGGAGATTGAGAAAAGAAAGAATGAATGTACTTAGGGACTAGTTGGGGAAGCAGCTGATGCAAAAGATACATGAAACTAGAGGTTTTTGTTTTGCTTTGTTTGTGGGTACATGAGGGATGGCGCAAGATGAGTCACATTCTGGTAAGAGGAGTATTTATATGCTGCGAGAAGGTAGAGTTAGGGTTTCTTGGAGGAATCCTGGGACTTTTTCACACACTTTACCATAATCTCTAATTCTGTAATAGATAAAAGTATAGTCCCAAGTGAGCAGAATCTCAAATAGAACTCAGAAGGTCTAGCTACCTTTTATCTGCCACCAAGATCTTATCTTTTCCTGGATGCAGAGTCACTTATAGACTAAATGTCACCTAGAAGCCCCAAAATAGGGTATGATGGGCCAATACAAGGAAGATTGAGTTGACTTTTTAGTTATTAGATTACAGAACTCTGCCAGGTCGGAAAAGTGACATGAAGCAGCAGCAGCTGATGGAGACAGAAGGAACCACCTCAAAACAGGTGAGAGTGTGCCAGGGCCTCTGCTAGGACCCAGTTTCAGTTATCTGTTACTCCAAAGCATAACCATAGTGATTTGTTATTTCTAATGATTCTGTGGGTTGACTGAACAGTTATTCTCTTCTTGCTTGAGGTCACGTAATGCAGCTGGGCTGAGACTGTTGCCCAAGTTGCTGGTTTTCCTTCCTGAGGCCTCTGCATGTGGCTTTTTTGGGCTTTTTGGCAGCATAGCAGTCTCATGAAAGCAGTTTCTTAAGGGATGGGCCTGGAATTAAAACAGTGTTACTTCTGCCACATTTTATTGGCTGAAGAAGTTGCAAGTCAATCCCAGAGAGTAAATAAGAGAAGAAATAGGCCCTGTCTCTTGATGGGAGGAACAGCATGTGCAAACTGGAATGAGAGGAATTGTTGGAAGCCATCCTTGGAGGCCGTCTGCCCTTGGTTGACTGTAGGGAACGGGAAGGAGTGGTTCTAGCTTCATTTCGACAGCACGGAGAGCAAAGAATGTGTGATACCAGCTTCTTTTCAGTCCAAAGAGATGGGTCTCTGGCTCATCTTAGATGTTAATTTCTCCAAGGAAAACATCTTTTAGAAAAATCCTTTTAGTTCCCTAAAGTCTTGATTCAAATTTCCTTATGTTTTTCCCTGATGAATTTCAGGATTCCACAGAGAGACCAAAGATGGACTGTTATGACCATGTGGATCTCTACCACAGTGTGAAAAGTAAGTTACTAGAGTAGAGGAGCCTTAGTAAGTGACTGAGGCTAGGGAGAACTGAACCTGTGTTGACCAGGATGGTTTACCTCCCTGAAGGCACAGTCCTCCTGTCTTAGAGAGATCCTAAAAAACACCCCAGTTTTTCCTTTTCTGTCCTCCATTTGTCATAGTTATTTGAGAGAAGTTTACAGGTGCAATTAATGACTGCATCTTCTTTTAGGTCCTGAATTGTATGAAACAGAACCGACTAACAAGGACATTAGTGCTCTGGTGGAAGCTGTGCCAGAAGCTCAGGCTGTCAGCCAAAAGAAGGTCTCCTTGAGCTTTGCAGAAAGTATGGCTAGAACAAGCTCGAACTCTGAGCTCGCACTACTGAGGATTCTTCAGGACACTGATGATGAGGATGAGGAGAGCCAGTCCTCTGGGACAGAGTGAGAAGCCTCTGGAGAAGTAGACTGAAGGCATCTCCCGTAGCAGCTGTGTTCCAGAGTGGGATGGCTGGTATCCTGAGGACAGCAGCGTTTCACATAAGGGCAAGAGGAGAGAGGACTTCTGCTCTCTGGAGCCTTTCCCAGGGCCTGAGCTCTGAGCTTAGGGATTCAGATTTCTTTGTTTACCTCTACTTGCCTCTAAAATAAATGTAGGAGAAAAAGCCCTACCCCTTTTACATTTATATTATTTCTCTTCCATTAGGGTCAGGATAATCTTGGTGATTAAACACAACTGCTTCTCAATCAAAAGACTCATTTTCTCTTTCTAGGAGGAAGGAAAAGGTGTTTCTTGGTATCTGTTTTCTGGGTCACTCTTACCTCATCTCTGAAGCTCTGAAAGGTTTCCAGTGGTAGGGGGCTGAATTTGGCTCATGGGAGCTGCCATGGTGCTTGCTAGATTTTTCTCTCATTCCCTGGAAATGGTTTCTTTTGGAGATGGGATCTACATTGTCATCAAATAATGTTCATTGTGTCGCTGATCATGAGCTCCTAGGCTCAAGCAGCCCTCCCTCCTCAGCCTCCCAAAGCGCTGGGATTACAGGCATGAGCCACTGCACTCAGCCAAAAGGCTCTCGTTTCTAAGGAACTGAGACTGCAAGAAAGTTTCAGCGATCCTCATAAAGACACAGAATTTCAAAGTCTCAGGGAACCTCTAACTTGGTTTTGGAGAGATTTTTTTTTTCAGTTTTAGTCCTTAAAAAGATTTAATGTAGTAAAGATTTCAAAATTACGTAAAAGGAAAGATAATAATATAATGAAACTGATATATTCAGTATCTTAGACCTGGGCAAGGAAGGCCCTTGCCTTGACCCCATGCTTTAGAAAGTCCTCTGGTCTTCTGGCTGTGCTGCCCCTCATGGCAGAGAAATTTGCAGAGCCAAATGGATGTACACCTAGCTGGAGTCTGTGACTCCCGTTGAGACTTTGTTCCTGGTATTTGGTTCCCTGGAATTTTCTGCTGAGTGGCCTCTTGCCTACTTCCATGGCTTGTACAGGCATCTTTCATGGGTCCATCCTTCCAAGTGTGGACTATCCCACCAGTGTGTGCACTGCTGGGTTCAAGCGGGGTAAGAGGAGGGTATATGGAGAGGGATGTGCCCACAGCTTGGACATATAGGTTGGGGCATCTGTATTTGTGGCCTTTCCCAGTAAGGATGGGATCTGGGGATGAGAAGTGAGGGCTGGTTCTTCTAGTACTGCATGTTTGTGTGGAATCTCAAGGAATCTGTGGATTTTGAATGAACTTGACTTTCTAGATCATGAAGATATACTGGTCAAGGTAGGAGGATAGAACATGTTTTATTTAACAATTTGTTAGCTTGATTTATAGTTTTTAAATGATCAGACATGGTTAGTAGACCTGTTTTTGTACACTTTTCCTGAGTCCTGCAAAACATTAGGACTGAACATAGCCATCATTTGGGACAAATTTTAAGGAGGAAGAATTTAGCCCCACAACATAGAGATCATTTATTTGCAGCCCCATTTTAAAAGTAAGGATAGTGAAGCTCAGAGAGGGGATTTGTCTTGACTGAGATCATGAGCTTGGAAGTGGAGCTGAGCTGGAATCTGGGTCTCCTAGTGCTAGGTCAGAGCTCTTTTCATTATTCCACTCTGCTGTTCTTTCACTTCATTCTCCAGAAACAGTGTAGGATATTCGTCATCATATTTAACCAGAGTCTGACTTCCTCTCCTTCCTGGAGTACTGTCTGTCGTCTTCTATAATTGATTAATGTGGGTCCCAGGGATGCTGGCTCCATTTTTATTTTAATCAGGAAAATTGGAAACATACAAAAGTTAATGAGTTCCCATTTGTCCATTACGTAAGAATTATCAATTTATGTCCAATCTTGTTTCATATACATATACCCCCATTCTGAACAAGGTTATTTGAAGCAAAGGTCATTTTATCCATAAATATTTCAGCATACACCTCTAAAAGAAAAGTGTTAAAAATAACGGCAAAAATTAATCATAGTTGTTTAATATCATCAAATATCCAGGCAAATTCAAATTTCCCTCTATTGTTAATTTCTTTTCACAGTTGATTCCTTCAAACTAGAATCCAAATAAGGCCCATAAATTGAATTTGGTTGATATGCTCAAAAATCTTTTTTTTTTTTTTTTTGAAAGAGGGTCTCACTCTGTTACCTAGGTTGGGGTGCAGTGGCATGATCACAGCTCACTGAAGCCTTGACCTCTAGGGCTAAGGTGATCCTCTTGCCTTGGCCCCTCAAATTGTTGGGACCACAGCCATATGCCACCATGCCTGGCTAATTATTTTGTATTATTATTTGTAGAGATGGGGTCTTGCTATGTTGCCCAGGCTAGTCTCGAACTCCTGGGCTCCAGTGATCCTCCCATCTTGGTCTCCCAAAGTGCTGGGATTACAGGTGGGAGCCACTTGACCTCTAAGATCCTTCACTCTATAGAAATCAAGTGGCTCCCACCTGTAATCCCAGTGCTTTCCCTTTTCCTTTTCTCTTTTTTCCTGTAATCCCACTTTCTCCTTTTTCCTTTTTCTTTTCTTGCAATTTATTTGCTGAAGAAACTGGGTTGTTTGGCCTATAGATTCCTATAGTCTTGATTTTGCCAGTTGTATCCCCATGGTGTTGTTTCTTCATTCTCTTTATTTCCTGCAAACTTTTAGATCCAGAGGCTTGGGCTGCTTCATGTTTTTTTTGTTTGTTTTTTTTTTGCAAGAAAATGTCATAGATAGCATTATGTGCTTCCATCAGGGGGCCCGTAATGGCTGGTTGTCTCTTCTCTGGTTTTAGTGGCCGGTAATGATCTTTGCCTCATTTTTGTATATTGATTGTGTATCCCACAACCTTATTTACCTTGTTATTTAGTTTTGATAGTCTTTCAGTGGATTTCTTATTTTCTTTTTCTTTTTTGGAGTGTGTCACCTTTATTGATAGCGTTGTTGGGAAGGGAGAGGAAATATTTCTTTTCTTACTTATTGCTGGATTCATGACAGAGACATCCATAGCAAAGGACAGGTTAGCAAGAGAAAAGCATACAAATTTATTTAATATAAGTTTTACATGACATGGGAGCCTTCCCTCCTATGACATGAAGACAAGGAAACAGGGAAGCCTGGGTAATTTTATGCTAAGTTTGATGAAGAGTAGACAGTTGTGGAGAATTATGACTGGAGGACAAAAGAGTATGATCTAATGGTAATAAACCTGGGGAACTTAGCAAGGCCTGTTTGTGCAGATTCTTCCTTTTGTCCCTTGTGTCTTCAGAGCTAAGGATATTCCTTTCCTCTAGGTATAGGGAAGGTCCCTCTTAAAATGAAAATCTTGTTTCGGGGAGAAGAAGGAATGACGAGAGTGACTTTCCTGCTTTTGCTGTGTTTTCAAATGCCAAGATGCCATATTTTGGGGTTGCGCGTCCCGAACCTTGCCATTGTCCTCTTCTAAATTCATCCCTAATATGTCAAGGTGACTTCAAGACGGTCACATAGTCCTGAGGCTTACCCTTAGTGAAGTGTGGTTTTCTAATGTGATGCTCCCGCAGGCAAAGCGGGGAGATATCCTTCTGACATGCAGCCCAGCTCCTTTTTGGCTTATTATTCCTTGCATCCAGCAGGAACTAAGATTGCACCTGCCCACTTGCTAGTTTATTATACTACAAAGGATACAGATGAAGAGATGTGTAGATCCAGGTATGGGGAAGAGGCTTCCATGCTTTCCCTGGGCGCACCACCCTCCAGGAATCTCCATGTGTTAAACTATCTGGAAGCTGTTCTTAGGATGTTCTGTATACAAGATTATATCATCTACAAATCGAGATGTTTTTGTGTCTTTTAATCGTCATGGTTCTAATTTTTTTTTCTTAACTGTTCTTGCTAGAACCTCTAGTACAATCTTGAATAGAAATGATGAGTAAACATCCTTGTTTTATTTTTTGTCTTAGGGCTGAGCATTCAGTCTTTCACCATTAAGTATGATGTTCACTTTGAGTTTTTCATAGAAGCCCTTAATTATATTGAGTTCTCCCCTCCCCTCCCCTCCCCTCCCCTCCCCTTTCCTTCCCTTCTCTTCCCTTTCTTTTTTGGCAGACTGTGTTGCCCAAGCTGGAGTGCAATGGTGTGGTCTCTGCTCACTGCAACCTCTGCCTCCTGGGTTCAAGTGATTCTCCTGCCTCAGCCTCCCAAGTAGCACCTCCAAGATTACAGGTGTCTGCCACCATGCCTGGCTAATTTTTGTATTTTTAGTAGAGACTGGGTTTCCCCATGTTGGCCAGGCTGGTCTTGAACTCCTTAAGTGATCTGCCTGCCTCAAGCTTCCCAAAGTGTTGGGATTACAGGCATAAGCCACCATGCCTGGCCTTGTATTAATTCTTTAAATGTTAGGTAGGAGCTATCAGTAAGGCAATCTGGGGCTGAGCTTTTCTTTGTGGATAGTTTTTTGAGTGCTAGTTCAATCTCTTTATTGTTATAAGCATATTCAGATTGCCTATTTCTTCTTCTTCTCTTTTTTTTGAGACAAGGTCTCATTCTGTCACCCAGGTTGGAGTGCTGTGGCACGATGCTGGCTCACTGCAACTTTTGCCTCCCAAGCTAAAGTGATCCACCTCAGCCTCTTGAGTAGCTGGGACTAGAGGCATGAGCCACCATGCCTGGCTAATTTTTTGTATTTTTGGTAGAGACAGGGTTTCATGTTTCCCAGGCTGGTCTTGAACTCCTGAATTCAGGTGATCCACCTGCCTCGGCCTCCCAAAGTGCTGGGATTACAGGCATAAGCCATTGTACCTGGCTATTTCTTCTTGAATCAGTTTCTGTAGTTTGTGTTTCTAGGAATTTGTCCATTTCATCTAATTGTCAAATTTATTAGTGTGCATTTACTTGTAGTATTTTTTTTTTTTTTCTTTTTTTGTTTCTTGTTGCCCAGGCTGGAGTGCAATGGTATGATCTTGACTCGCTGCAACCTCCACCTCCTAGATTCATATGATTCTCCTGCCTCAGCCTCCCAAGTAGCTGAGATTACAGGCATGTCCCACCACGCCTGGCTGATTTTTTGTATTTTTCATAGAGAAGGGGTTTCACCATGTTGGCCAAATTGTTGTTTAGTAGTATGTTGGCCTTGAACTCCTGACCTCAAGTGATCCACCAGCTTTGGCCTTGCAAAGTGCTGGGATTACAGGCATGAGCCACTGTGCCCAGCCTACTTGTATTTCTTTTAATCCTTTAAAGGTTGTTAGTCATGTCACCTCTTTTATATCTGATTATAGTAATGTGAGTTATCTTTCTTTTTTTCTTGGTCAATTAGGTAGTTTGTCAGTTTTGTTAATCTTTTCAAAGAGCCGGTTTTATTTTCATTGATTTTTCTGTTCTTTAAAAATTCTTGATTTTATTAATTTTCACTCGAATCTTTATTACCTTCCTTCTGCTTGCTTTAGTTGTGGTTTGCTCTTCTTTTTCTAATGTCTTATGGTGGTAGAAGGTTGCTGATTTGGGGTCTTTATTCTTTTGTAATGTAGTAATTTACAGCTGTAAGTACCCTGTACGCACGGTTTGAGCTGTATCCTATAAGTTTTGATATATCTTCATTTTCATTTACCTCGAAGTATTTTCTCTTTTGCTGATTTTTTTATCCATTGGTTGTTTAGTAGTATGCTGTTTAATTTCCACATACTTAGGAGTTTCCCAAATTTCTCTGTTCTATGACCTACTTTCCCAAATTTCTCTGTTCTATGACTTACATCTGTATCAGAGGAAATCTCTGAGCCAAAGTCCTGGTGATGGGCATGGAAACAATGATGTGCTTCTTCTTGAGTGACACTCCATGTTAGATTCTAAGTGCTTTGTAGATGGGAGGGGCAGCAGTCACAGGTCTCCTTGGCTTGCCTTTCAGCGTGGAACCTGCCCATGAACTGGGGCAAATTCAGCCAGAGCCCTAGTGTTTTCAATAGTACCATGCCCAAGGTAGAACCTGTTTCCACAAGTGGAGGCTGGATGGAAGAAGGGAACTCCCATTTATATCAGCTGTACTCACCTGGAACTTTGCCCACAGCAACAAGTAGGGGAAAAGGATGAGAAATGCTGACATCCCATCCCTCCTGGGAAGATAGCTGAGGCAGGAGGCAGCCCTGTGTTCTAGGCTGAAGGAGCCTAAGGTATAGTTTTTGTCTCACTGAATTGAGGGTGGGAGAACAGAGAGAGCATGGGTCTTGGTTCACATACCTTGGATTCTTATAATTCTGAGTTTTTGTAGATGTTTTTGAACAAATGTTTCTTCAATTGTGGTATGCCCTTAGGGCCATTTCCAGAATCTTAACTTTTTTTTTTTTTAAACAATCCTCACTAGTTTTACTAAAGAGCAGACCTTGGGGCTTCTCAGTGTCATGCTAAAAGTGGAGCTCTAGCTTGGGCCTGAGATCTTTTTTAAAGAGAAACTTCTCACTCATCAATTATTTGGTTCTCTAAGTACAGTTCATATAGGAAAGGCAGATTAAATGTTTGACTCCTTCAAAACACTGTTTCAAAACAGACCAAATTAGAAAGCTAAATCTGCTGCCTACTCGGGCCAAATCAAAAAGTATATGACATTATTTGTGTTATTAGACTGAACTATACTTAGCTGAATCTTCCTAGGGAGAGAAATCGACAAGGTATTACACGGGCTGTTTTCCTGAAAATAATTATTTCTTGAATGATTACATTGCAGAATGACTTATGTGGGCTGGCTTTAAAAAATTTACAATTTTCTTTCCTTTTTTTTTTTTTTTTGAGGTGGAGTGTCGCTCTGTTGCCCAGGCTGGAGTGAAGTGGTGCCATCTTGGCTTACTGCAACCTCCACCTCCTGGGTTCAAGTGATTCTCCTGTCTCAGCCTCCTGAGTAGCTGGGGTTACAGGGTGCCTGCCACCATGCCTGGCTAATTTTTGTACTTTTAGTAGAGGCAGGGTTTCGCCATGTTGGCCAGGCTGGTCTTGAACTCCTGACCTCAGGTGATCCGCTTGCTTTGGCCTCCCAAAGTGTTGGGATTATAGGCATGAGCCACCACACCTGGCCTACAATTTTCTTCACTTCTTATTAGGCTACCCTCAGACCTGTCCACTGGAGCAAACCCAGTTTCTAATGGTCAATGGCAGGGATGAGGACAAGGCAGCATTTGCCTTCCATTTGCTTATTTTATCTAAAGACTCAGGCAGAGAAGAGAAGGTATAATAACTATTTTATAACTAATTCAATTACTTTATTGGTGAAGCAACTCTCAGAAATTGGAACATTCTTTAAAATCCTACTGATGAGTACACAGTTACTTTTTGAATCCTGATGGATTTTGAGTGAGAATATATGCACTATCTGAATGCTGGCCATTGCATCTATTTTCAAAGGGAGATAAAACACTTGCAGGCTGAAACTTGTTTTACCATTGCCATACCAATGCCTCAAAGTTAGATGATCACAAACAGAACCCTAGGAAATATAATCTCCAAACTGTGTTAGTTTTCAAGGTGCTTTACACTCACTATTTCAGTTGGTTCTCTGGCTAACCACATAGACATATGTGGACTGTAGCCAGTTGATAAATTAGGCTCAGAATACAGGGCTAATGAGACCCCATTTGGGGCCTTTGAGTAAATTAGAAAAAGACACCCTTTAAAACACTTTACTACCATCTTTTGAAAATTAACTCAATGACTATATAACTCTAAGATGATTAAAATACGAGCAGCACCCCTAGAGTTGGTCTACAACCTTCACGACAGACCTTGTGGCCCTGCTGGAGAGGCCAAGACAAAGGCGAGCAAGTCAAGGGGGCTGGGCTTAGAATCTTGGTTCAGCCTGTCCTCATTCACTATATCCTGACACCTCTCTGACTCCCTGTCTTTAATATATGACTGAGACTGGGATACCCTTAGATCTAAAGGAAGGACAAGGCCTTGTAGACAAGAATTGACTGAAGGGGAGAAGTCCCCATGAACTCTTTACTTCAGCCTCCCAAAGTTCTGAGAGAGGAGGAGCCAGGTAACTGCTGCTAACTGCCGTTTCCCCACCATCTGGGCCTAAGGAAGCAGAAGTAAGGCTTAATCGCATAATTGCTTGGAGATTCGCTTTACTTATTTAAACCAACAAGAGGACTTAAGGTTTAGCCTGTTGGAATATGGTTCTAAGAGGCTTATATTCCCAAGAAACTAGCCCTTAGTTTCTTTTGTTCTTTGCTACTTTGTGATCCCTGCTAGAGTCAGGCCCTTGCTTTGGGTTACCATAATTTTCTAAGCACACCTCCTGGTGACACCTGGCCCAGTTTGACATGTGTGTAGAAGTAAGAGTCAATGAAAACATCTTCAGACATTCTAGGCCCACAGTTTCAGAGTCAGCTGGACTTTGTTTTGCTATTGGTCCCAACCTTTGGGATGACACACGCTGTTCTTCATGGTTTTTGTTTTTGTATTTTTTGAGACAGAGTCCCTCTCTGCTGCCCAGGCTGGAGTGAGGTGGCACAATCTCTGCTCAATGCAACCTCCACTGCCTGGGTTCAAGTGATTCTCGTGCCTCAGCCTCCTGAGTAGCTGGGCTTACAGGCATACACCACTGTGCCCGAATAATTTTTGTTTTTTTAGTAGAGAAGGGGTTTCCCATGTTGACCAGGTTGGCCTCGAACTCCTGGCTCAAGTGATCCACCCACCTTGACCTCCCAAAGTGCTGGGATTACAGGCATGACCCACCGTGTCCAGCCTGTTTTTGAATTATAGAAAGCCCCTTGGGTTTGGTGGGAGGGTGTCAGGGTTTGATTCATGATACAGTGACACTTAAAAAATCAGTATATTCAAATGCACCTAAAGGAAACACTTGATTAATTAAGGACAGTAATACCTCTGTCCTTAGATAGAAGTTATTGGAAGGTCCTTTGTAGTCCAGAGGAATGTGGGAAGGAATTTCTAAATTTTCTCTTTCCATTGCTGTAAGGTACTAGGGTATTAAATTAATTTGTCCTTCTATATATGCATTTTTTTATTTGAAAAGTTTTATATTTGAGAATGGTGTACACAGACTTGGAACCAGATATTTACTAGATAAACTTTGCAGAGTGTATTTAATATAAAAGTATAGACAGAGGACGTTTTGAAGGTAGAACTAAAAAAGAGAGAGCACAGAGAGAGAGAGAGAGAGTGACAGAGAGAGAAAGTGCTATATGTGTTTATTTAACAGATATCGTGTACCCTTTATGTATTAGAGAATCATCCCCTAGATTATCTTGATAGAGAAAGGAGAAGTTCTGGAGAAATGGTGGAGAGTCATTCCCAGCAATACAGCTTTGTAAGAAATTTTTCCTGGTTCAATTGACAAAGTTTTTTAGAACCACTAGGTGGTGATACTACATTATGAAAATGACACACTCTCTTTGACACCTTTCAAATAACTGCAGGCCTCTGGTAATTTCTGTGGCCAGTGTCTACACAACCAAAGAAACGTCTTAGTGAGTAAATGAAGGAAAACACATTTCATCATTTACATATGTAAATTTACATATGTAAATTTAAATGCTCCAGGGGACTGGTGTTTCCTTGAGAGAAAAGTCTGTGCCTGTTGTTTTCATGGTTACAACCCCAGGTGATAGCCCTGGCATGTAGGAAGCCCTTGATCAATGCTTGACAAATGAATGAATCCATCTCTGAACAATTTCAATGATCACTGAAAGGACCATTCCAAGAGTGTGGCAAATAGTGGCACATGCCCAAAAGACCTAGGATTTTGGCAAGTTAGGAGCTGTTGATGATCCTGACAGATCATCAGTTGGGCAGAGAGACTCAGGAAGGCAGTATTTGGAAGTGCAGAAATATAAAAAGTGATCTGAGGCACTTATAATTCTTTGTATCCCCTAAGCTTATCTTGGACAGATTTCATCTGTTAAAAAATATGGGGAGGGTGTAAACCAATAAATTCGAATATATTTATATACATACATATTTTTTGGGTCTATATTACTTCTTGGGATGGCTTTGCCTTGGAAGAAATCTTCAAAAATCATTTTTTTTTACTCTTCTCTGCCTCTCATTCATTGTTATATTTGCTCATTCATTTATTTATTATAAATTCATTCATTCCACATTGAGCACCTATTACGTACAAAGCATTGGTCAAGCTTGTGGGATCATCTCTGACCTTTTCTTTTTTTGGTCCATCTGAATACAGTTAATCACCGAGTCATATCAGGTGCAGCATCCAAATCTATCCACTTCTCTCTGGTTTTTGTGCTATTACCCTAGTCCAGGTCTCTGTCTTCTTGCATCTGGGTTACTGCATTCGCCCCTAGTATTTTTTTTTTTTTAGATGAGGGTCCCTCTCTGTTGTCCAGGCTGGAGTGCAGTGGCACAATCACAACTCACTGCAGCCTCCACCTCCTGGGTTCAAGCTATCCTCCCATCTCAGCCTCCCGAGTAGCTGGTATTACATGTGTGTGCCACCATGCCTAGCTATTTTTTGTAGAGATGAGGTTTTGCCATGTTGCCCAGTCTGATCTCAAACTCCTAGGCTCAAGCCATCCTCCCGCCTCAACCTCCCAAAGTCCTGGATAGCCATGAGCCACTGTGCCAAGCCTAACCCCTGATCTTTACCTCTGCCATCCATTCTTCCATCTTTCCACCACGCAAATATCATGATACATCTTTTTTTAAACCTTCCTTTCCCCTTAGGATCAAGCCTAACCTCTTTCACTTGGTTTACAAGTGCCTCACAAGGCAAGGGCTGTGGCTGGCTTGTCTCCCCCCAGCCCCAGTGCCCCTCACTCTCACCTTGTTCTATGTGCTCCAGCCAAGATTTTTTTCTTTAGGTTCTTCTAATGAACCACATTCTCTCTTATCTTCTGACTTTTTTTTTTTTTTTTTTTTTTTTTTTTTTAGACGGTGTTTTTTTTTTTTTTTTTTTTTTTTTTTTTTTTGGTACTTTTTCTTCAACTTCTTCTTCCCCCTTCTGCCTGGCTACTTTCTATTCATTCTTTTTTTTCCTTTTTTCTTTTTTTTCTTGAGATGGAGTCTCGCTCTTTCACCCAGGCTGGAGTACAGTGGTGTGATCTCTGTTCACTGCAACCTCTGCCTCCTGGGTTCAAGTGATTCTCCTACCTCAGCCTCCGGAGTAGCTGGGATTACAGGCACCCGCCACCATGCCCAGCTAATTTTTTATTTTTATTTTTAGTACAGACAGGATTTTACCATGTTGACCAGGCTGGTCTCGAACTCCTGATCTCAAGAGATCCGCCTGCCTTGGCCTCCCAAAATGCTGGGATTACAGGTGTGAGTCACCATGCCCAGCCTGTCTAGCTACTTTCTACTCATTATTTAGGTCTCGGCTTACATATGACTTATTTAGGAATAAGCTTTTTCTGACCACTGTCAAGACGAGATTCCCCTCTTTCACTTTTTCTCTCATAGCCTCTATTGGGGTGCACGGCTTGTCTGTTGCCACCCTCTACTGCCAGACTGAGTTCTGTGAGTGGCAGAGCTCTCTCTGTCTTTACTGTATAAATATCTAGCACCTCATTGAGCACCTGGCACACTGTAAGTGCTTAATAATAAATGTTGAACGAGTGAATAAATGAAAAAATATATAATGTGTCTTCTTCCTTTAGTGTACTTATAATCCAGCAGTGTGAGATAAATGGTACAAAGAAAGAACTATAATGATGGAAAGAAGGAGCGGTCACTTTGGATATTACCATTTAAGGCCGGGTTGGGTTTTGGCAAGTGAAGATGTTTGTGGAGGTGGTATTTGAAGTGGAAGGAAGTGATAGAGGTGGGAAAAGTTTGGGGAGCAGGCGAGGAGCATGGTGTTCCTATCTTGGAAGAGTAGGAGTGGGCCTGAAGACAGCCTGTGACTCGATTGTGCAGGGCCTCAACTCTGATAGCCAACGGGGAGCCATTGATGGCTTTTGAATCGGGGAGTGATAGCACTAAATGCTAATTAATGAGAGAGAGAAACATGAATGGGAACGAGACCAGCAAGACCAGTTAGGAGGCTATCATAGAAATAAAGATCAGAAGAGATCAGGGCCTGAATGATGTAGGTGTTAGTAAGAATAGAGACAAAGGGATACTATGCACAGGAAGAATGAACCAGAACCTGGAAGACAGAAAGGAAGAGTGAGGGAGATGGGGAAGTGACGTGCTTTATTATCGGAAACGTGAAGTCAAGAGGCAGAACCAACTTAAGGAAAGATATTTATTCATCAAATCTTTACAATGAAGTTGTGGTTATATATACATTTTACATATGAAAATGCAATTAATGTGTGGGGTTAAAACGAAGCCCCAAGCAGGAGGGAGTGACAGAGAAGATGTACTACAACTAGTGGGAGCTGTTCCAGCTTTTCTACTCTGAAAATACATCCCAGAGGGAGTGTGAGATGGGGAAGGTCAGTTTGCTGTTCATCGTTTTTATTTACAAAACCATGTGTATTTTATGGTTGACATAGAGATTATTTAAGGATAACTGTGGTTATTTATGATTTATGCCTTATATACTGTTTTTAGAACCAAATTCCCAAGCCAGATTTCACTTTTTATTATTATTGTTATTACATTTTTTTTCTTTTTTTTTGAGACGGAATTTTGCTCTGTTGCCCAGGCTGGAGTGCAGTGGCGCAATCTCTGCTCACTGCAAGCTCTGCCTCCCGAGTTCAAGTGATTCTCCTGCCTCAGCCTCCTGAGTAGCTGGGACTACAAGTGCCTGCCACCACGCCCAGCTAATTTTTTTGTATTTTTAGTAGAGATGGGTTTCACCATGTTGACCAGGCTTGTCTGGAACTCCTGACCTCAGGTGATCTGCCCGTCTCCACTTCCCAAAGTGCTGGCATTGCAAGCGTGAGCCACCGTGTCTGGCCAGGTTTGCTTTTTAAAATGTGTGCCAGGCCCTAGGCTGGGCAGTAGGGAGATACTAAGAAAACACATCTCAGTCATGGCATTGGAGCTGCTCACAGTCTAGTTGGGTAGCAAGATATGGAAGCAGACAAGTGAGCACTACAGTCTAGGTGAGCAGTCAGAAAGGAGGGTGGAGGCAGAGGGAAAGCAGATTGGTGGCTGGTGTGTCGAGGCAGAGGTGGTGCTGGGCCCTGGAAATGGAGAGAGATCTGGGAGTCACCATTAGAACAGGTAAGCGTAGCAATAGGCACACATGAGCTCTCAGAGGGAGATAATATTGAGGAAGGAAGAGGACTAAAGGGCACAGCCGAGAACACACAAAAAGGTAAGCAGAGTCAGAAAATAGAGGAGTTGTCAGAGAGGCAGCAGGAAAACTCAGGCAAGGGGATGAGGACTGTGAATAGGCAAGTGGTCTGCATAATGTGAAAGACAATGGTGCCTGCTGAGTGAATGAAGTTTCAGCAGTGCTGTGAGGGCAAAAAAAAGGGGTCCCGAGTGATTGGAAAGAATCTGGAAGCAAAGGGAATACATGCCACTTCTCTAAGTTCCAGCTCCAGCACAACTAACTTAGATATGTCCTCTAGTTCCCAATCAAATTTCCCTGGAGAACGTTTGGGATCTCTGGATGCCATGACCTCTGCCCCTGTGTTTCTGTACAGTGTGGTGTGCCACGTCCACTGGAAGGGCACTTCACCATCACAGTACACTGATCCAGAAACAGACTTTGCTCTACATAAGCCTTATATTCAAACCTGAGTGCATTCCAGATGAATCTCAACTATGGCTGTTGCATTTTAGACTACACATATCTATATTATTTTCTTCCACAAGTAGAATCCATATTCCCACATGACTGCAATTGCTAACTTGCTAATAGCTTCCCTGGAGTTTGCTTCTTGTAATTATCTCATCAGAAGGCAACATATACAATTTAGTACAGGATGCGGGGAGCTCTGGGTGTTTTCTTTTTAGTCAATGGTTCCTATCCTAGTTATATTGTTCTTTTAATCAGATTTAAATAATAAGCAAAACTCTTTTATATATATCCACATAGTTAGCACTTCCAGTGTTCTCTTTATTTCTTTGTGTGGATCCAGACTTCCATATGGTATCATTTTTCCCTCAATTTGAAAGACTTTAACATTTCTTGTAGTGTATATTTGCAGATGATGAATTCAGTCAGCTTTTGTAAATCTGAGAGTCTTTATTTTGCCTTCATTTTTGGAAGATATTTTTGCTGGGTAAATAATTCTTTTTTTTTTTTTTCTTTTTCTTCTTTGTATTTTATTTTTCTTAAGAGTCAGGGGCTTACACTGTTGCCCAGGCTGGAGTGCAATAGTGTGATCATAGCTCACTGCAGCCTCAAACTCCTGGGCTCAAGCAATCCTCCCACCCCAGCTTCTCGAGTAGCTAGGACTACAGGCATGCACCACCATATCTGGCTGCTTTTAAAATTTTTTTTGTAGAGATGGGTCTTGCTATTAGTATACCCAGGCTGGCCTCAAGCCATCCTCAAGCCATCCCCTAGCCTTGGCCTCCCAATGTGCTGGGATTACAGGCATGAGCCACTGCACTCAGCCTGTTTTTTTTTTCTTTCAATGCTTTAAAGATATTGTTTCCCTGTCTTCTAGCACGTAGTTTCTGATGAGAAGTCTGATGTCATTCTTATCTTTGCTCCTCTGTATGTAATGTGTAGTTTTTTTTCCTGGCTGCTTTTAAGATTTTATCTTTTTCACTATCTAGCAATTTGATCATGATGTACTTTTAGGTGTCTTCATGTTTCTTCTGCTTAGAGGTCATTGACCTTCTTGGTTTTGTGGGGTTTATAGTTTTTATCAAATTTGGAAAAAGCCCAACCACTATTTCTTTAAATACATTTTCTGTGCCCTACTTTCTTCTGGGATTCCAGTTATTACACATATCTGTTCCAGTTAATAATACATACCTATTAGGTGCTTCAGGTTGTCCCACAGCTCACTGATCATCCATTTATTCATTTATTTTGGTCTTCTTTGTGTTTAATTTTGGGTGGCTTATACGGCTGTGTCTTCAAGTTCACTGCTTTTTTTTTCTGCAATGTCTAGCCCACTGTTAATTTCACCTTTTGTGTTTTTTATCTCAGGCATTATATTTTTCACCTCTAGTTGTTCAATTGGGTC
>NW_016107379.1:6839556-6961391 GCF_001604975.1 Cebus imitator | reverse complement strand
TTTATTTATTTATTTATTTATTTATTTTAAAGATGAACAATAGCAGCATTTAATCTAAGGCTGATTATTCCCCACAGCTGAGGCAAGACCCTTCTGAGTATTCTATCTAATGTCTCCTATGGAATTAGGAGGCCTTTTCACTCTGGTTGATGAGCTTAAGAGCTATTCCTGGCCCTGTGTGAGCTTCAAAGATTGCTCCCTATAATTCTTTAGTGGTTCTCTCCCCAGCCTTGGGATACTTTCCTCAAACCCATGAGCTCATTAGCACTTAGCTGAAGACATGAGTGGGGACCCTCTGCAGATCTCTGGGGCCCTCTCTTTGTATGGCTCTCTCCTCTCTGGTATTCTGCCTTGGAACTCTAGCTGCCTTGGCCTCCCGAACTTCTCAATTCAGGGATTTGGAGTAGGCCTGAGTTCCCTCTCCCTTTTGGAAAGTCTCTCCTGGGAATAAACCAGGCTGATCTCAGGTCTCAGCTTGTCTTTTTTCTGTTTCTTAGGGATCACTCGCCTTCATTGCTTGATATATTGAAAACCATTGTTTCATGTATTTTGTCCAGCCAATTTTAGTTGTTTCAGGTGAAGGGAAAATCCACTTCCTGTTATTCCATCTTGGCTAGAAGCAGAAGTTTATATTGTTTTTTAATTTTGGAAAACTGTTTGAGGGCCTCTGGAATGCAGGATGATGCCAGGCCAAGTTGCTCATTATCAGGCCAGGGAAAGCGTCTTGAAGAGGCTAAAATGGCTTCCAACCTAACTGCAAGGACTCGGAGTCATTCTAGCAGAGAGGGGGCACTCTGCTTTTCTTTTCTGGCCCTTATCAAGCCTTTAGCTTTTATCTTTGGACTCAACTTACTAGTTAACATTCCTTTGGTGGTGAAGGTTTTGGTCTCTTCCACTTTCAAGCAATATCTCCCAGCTTACACTCGAAATCTTGAATCTTTTACTTGGTTCTCTTTAGTCCCTGTTTGTGTGTTTAGGTCACTAGAGGCTTCTACATCTGGGGCAAATTAAAGTTCCTCAGTGGTATTTACAGCAACCAGCATCTGTTCCTGTAGAGAACAGTTAACCCAGAGACACTGCCTTGTTCTACCTTGAAGATGAATTGCAGACACACTTTTAAAAGGCGAATCCTTCATTTCAAGGGTGAATAAAATACCACTTAACAAAGCATTCAAGCTGGTTAAATTTAGGACATGAAAAAAACATGACCCAAGAATATTGTCTGGCTTTGAGCCCAGGGTATTTTTCCTTTTAGAGTAATTGGGTACCTTTTCATTCATGTGAAGTTGTTGCCCCCCAGCATTTTTTTCAGGATGACATGTCAACAGGGACTGTTTCGTTGCTAAATCTAATGGACACTTCTCTGTTATTAACCTACTTGACCTCTTAATATTTGACACTGTTGACTATTATTTCCTTCTTAATACTTCTGGCTTTTCTTTTCCTTTTCTGGCCTTTCTTCCTCTGCCTGTTTTTCAGTTGGTACTATTCTTGGTTCTGTCCTGAGCCTTCTCACATTAAACTTTCCCTCTGGGCTCTCTTACCCATTGCCATGGCCTCACCAGGAATTCCTAAATCTATATTTCTAGCCTAAGTGTTTTTTGCTGAGCTTTAGTCCATTATGTTCAACTGTTGTTCACTTGACATCTTCACTTGGACGGCACATGGGTCACTCAACCTTAGCAGGCTTGTAGTTGAACTCATCTGTTCTCCTGTCAGTTCAGCCCTGCCTCCCATGATCTCCGTCTCTCTAAAGGGTACTTCTGAACAATTTCTCAAACCAGAATTCCTTGCATTCTATCTTCTCATCTTCTACTCAATCACCATGGCCTGTTGATTCGATCTCTTTCCATCTCTACTGCCACTACACTAGCTTGGTCATTGTCATCTTTTACCTGGATGACTAGAAAAGACTTCTAAGAGCAACTTTTGCTCCCAACTCTCATGTCACGCAAACACCCCTACCCCTAACCAATCCGTTTTTTATTTTTTCATATTCTAGCCAGAGCAATCTTTCTAAAATGTGAATTAAAGGCTGTTGGGATCTTGCTTACAATCTTTTGCAACTGCTTTATGCTCTTAAAATAAGGTCCAAGCTTCTTATAATAAAATGTGAGGCTTTGTATGATTTTTCTTTTTCTTTTTTTTTCAGAGACAGAGTTTTGCTTGGGTTGTTCAGGCTGGAATGCAGTGGTGGGGATCTCGGCTCACTGCAACTTCTGCCTCCCGGGTTCAAGTGATTCTCCTGCCTCAGCCTGTTGAGTAGCTGGGATTACAGGCATGTGCCACCACACCTGTAATTTTGTATTTTTAGTAGAGATGGAGTTTCATCACAGTGGCCAGGCTGGTCTCGAACTACTGACCTCAAGTGATCCACCCATCTCGGCCTGCCAAAGTGCTGGGATTACAGGTTTGAGCCACCACGCCCGGCCGAGGGCCTGTACGATTCGGCCCGTGTTTACCTTCTTGTGCATTACTCCTTCTCTCACATTCTAAGTTCCCTGCCACGTTTCCCGCTGTTCAGTTCCTCAAATGTACAACACTTCTCTCTCACTTTCTGGCCTTTACATGTTTTGTTCTTTCTGCCTGTAACCCTTCCTTTCTCTCTATACTTGGCTAAATCATCCTGTAGGTGACTTCCTTTGGGCAGTCTTCCCTGACCTCCTTTATCATCTTGGTCTGCCTAGCTCCCCAGATTAAGTGACATGTTATTCTATGCTTCCAGAAGTCAGTCTGTAGTTTTCTGTTTCTAACCTTACCTGATTTTTGTCCTCGTCTAGTTTCCTACTTAGCACTGACAAATCTTTGTTTTTTTCCTACCTTCTGAAATAGTTAAAATTACATTAGTATCATCTGTTTCTTGAAGATCTTATAGAATAGCCTCTTAAAACTATCTGGATTTTCTACAATTTTGTCAAATAGAGTTTCGGTTTTCTTTTCTATTTCATCTATGGTTAGTGATCTATTAAAATTTCAAACTCTTGTATCGATTTTACTAATTAATACTTTCTAGAAAATCATCCAGTTCCTCTCAGATTTTCAAATTTATATAATAAGGTTGCTTTGGTTTTCTCTTATAATTTAAAATATCAGCTGGACGTGGTGGCTCACACCTGTAATCCCAGCACTTTGGGAGGCCACGGCGTATGGTTCACTTAAGGTCAGGAGTTTGAAACCATCCTGGCCAACATGGTGAAACCCCATCTCTACTAAAAATACAAAAATTAGCCGGGCGTGGTGGCATGCGCCTGAAGTCCCAGATACTTGGGAGGCTGAGGCAGGAGAATCGCAACAGGTCTATTTTATTGGACTTTTAGAGACAAGGTTTTGGTCTTATTGTTGAAGTCTATCTTTTTGGAATAAATTTTATCTTTAACTTAAAAAATTTTTTTCTTCTGAATTAGTTTACTCCTCTTCTAACTTTTTGAAATGAATTTTTAGTTAAAACACTTTAAACCTTTGTTATTTTCTAAATAAATTATCCCACTGAACGTTCTACTCTATTCCATTGATCTGTCTTTTCTTTCTAGTTTTATATTATTTAATACCATTTAACATCTGGTAGTCCAAGTCCCTTTTATTATTATTATTACTTTTCTTTTTTTAAGACGGGATTTGACCATGTTGGTCAGGCTGGTCTTGAACTCCCAACCTCAGGTGATCCACCCGCCTTGGCCTCCAAAGTGTTAGATTACAGGCGTGAGCCACCATGCCCGGACTTATTATTATTTTTCTAAGTTTTCTTGGTTATTAGGCTAGATAATATCTTACAGTTGCTAAGATTGAGAATTATTATGAAAATTCACCCAAATAAATCCATTTAGTCCCTTCCTTTCAAAACTCAATATTCCTTATTCTTCCAGATATAGTCGATCTTTAAAAAAATGCCTCAAATCATTGCTTGATACTGTATTATGCTAAAAGTGCTTATAATCAATCTGTGTATATGAATGTGGCATATATGTAATGTATGTGTTTTGTGTGCATGTGTCTGTGTGATATGTGTGCTTATATATATGCATAGGATGCATCTATAATGTGTGGGGTGTGTTTGTATATGTATTTGAGGTGTGTATGTAGCGTGTTTATGTGTGTGTATATGTGCCTGTGATGTGACTGTGTGTGTACATGGGATATGTTAAAGTATGTGTATGTATGTGCACAGAATGTATGATTGTTATCGTGTGTGGTATGTTGATGTATGTGTGGAGTGGAAGAGATACTAAGGCCCCGGGAGTGCTAGAATGCTCAGGACATGTGAGAAAGCCAGGCTTGGTCAAACTCCCCTGCCTTCCTGGGGAAAGCAGGGCCATGACCATGACCCTTTCTGGATGTTGCTTGTGGACAGCAGTGTGGGTTAATAGGGCCAGTCCCTCCTGAAGTGCCCTGCCCAGTCTCCCACTCACCTCTCTCCTCCATTTCTTGAGAAAAGGGTGACCGATCTGTCCTTTTAGGAAAAGGAAGCTTCCAGCATGCTGCTAAGTAAAGGAGCCTTACTGGTGGTGGTGAAGGTAGTACCACCAGATCAGGATCAGGCTGGCCCTGGAATCTTCAAACTGAATAGGTTAGCTGCTGTGTGGGGCAGGAGTCAGGAGGAGATCCCTCTACAAAGCAGTGGGATCTTTGTTCTCATTAGCCGGTGTAAGGTGTAAGTGCCCAGTGTGGGCCTCGGTCTTTTCTCTCCTAGGTCACTTTCAGACAGCACACTTCTGCCCAATTCTCCTGGATCTCACCCTTCTGAGTGTTTCACCTACAGGTTGCTCATGGCCTCCTGAGACCAAGGTAGTCTCCTCATTGGGAGGAGGCTCTACAGTGATCCCTGGCAAAGCTGTGAAGAGGTGACTGTCATCTTGGGCACATCACCTTCCCTTTCCCTGTGGGCCTTCCTTTGCTCTGTTTCCTGAACACCATGCTTTCTAGTTCCTCCTGCGAGTGAACACCCTTTGCATGGGGCATACAAAACTCATGCTTTTGAACTCCATCTTGTTTCTGCAGATCTGCCATGTCTCTGGGTTCAGTGTCCTGTCTACATCCTGTGGCTTCAGCCTGAAGTTGCCCATATTCCCTGGCTGGATGGAGTGGCTAAGCCCTGATATCTCTTTGCCCAGAAGAGATGCATGGACTCAAACTTCTCCAGCCAGGAGGAGGATCAGGTGTGCCCAAGTCCAGGGTGCAGGTAAGCCCACCTGCCATTGGCTTCAGGCTACGAGAGTGGGCCTGCCCTTGTTAAAGGCAATGTTCATTGGGTATGTGTGTAAGGAGGGTAGAGGAGCAGGGGGTGGGGCAGTAAAGAACAGGGCAGGACTTCACAAAGTGCCAGGATTCAAGCAATCCTCTGGCATTTATGTGACTTATTTGTATTGGACCACCAGTTTGCTGATTCCGGGCTCCTCCAGTTTCTGCTCCTTGCTGGTGGCCACCTGACCCTGTGGTGTCTGCTCCCTTCACCTGCTGTTGGCCATGGGACAGATGTGTAGGCCAAGGAAGAATAGGACAATAGTGTTTGGGGCAGACAGGCCTGGGTTCAAATTTCAGCTCTGTCTTTTCCTAGCTCTGCAAACCTTGGACATGTCATCTGTCTTCTCTGCCAGAGATTCAGATTTCTTTCTGGTAAATTGGGCTAATACTTATTAGATTTACTCTGAAGATTAACTGAGATGATGTATGTAAATTGCCCAGCTCAGCCTTCTGCATCTGGTACTCAACACATAACTCTTCCCTCCACTTTCTCTCTTGCGTCTCCCCATCTTGTTTTTGAGTGGATCACTGAAACACAAATATCCACTTGGCAATGAAGTCTGGGGAACAGGGACAAATACCAACACTTCCCAGTTTTAGATTTACACGAGACTAACAGCTTTCCTTCCCACAGTGGCAACAGTCAGAAATTTGCAGACCAGATGTCTTGGTGTGAAACTGTTCCCCGGAGGTGTCCTGTAAATGTTTGCCGACAAAGCAGCTCAGGGGTTGACCTTCCAGCTCTGCCTCCCTGCACCAGGCTGGGAGATTCACCCACCCCCACCGTTTCCTGTGCGTTCCTCTTTCTCAGACGCTGTGGGCTTGTCCTGCTGTCCAGTGGCATCAGGCTGTGGGATGGGGGGCCATCGGGGTGGTTGGAGTAAGCTGCTCCCATCTGGACCTGTGTCATTCAAGAGGAGGCTCAAAAGAGTGATCTAGGACGCAGGGTTTGGGAGGGGGATGCAGCCTGGTTGGGGGCGACCTGTCCAAGCGCAGAGAGCATTTTCCAAACCCCACTGCCCTGGGCCATGGAGTGCTCCTTTGCCCTTGCTTGGATCTAATGATTATAGGTCTGAGCTTCAAAGCAGGTTATAAACCCACAAATTGCTGGTCTAGGAGAGCTGGGCGAGGAGGCCAAGCCTGCCCATTGTGGGCACCCCGGACTGAACTCGTGGGGCTGGCCCTTCCAACCAGGAGCGCGGTGCTGGGGCCCAGAGCCCCTGGGTGGCCGCCCCGTTCCTCCGGCTCCTTGGGTGGCTGCCCTCGCGCTCTGCGCCGGTCTCCGGCGCCGCCTCCCCCACCCCGGGCCGGCGCTGCTCCGGCAGGTGGACCTCTGTTCATTCAAACCCGCGCGGACCAATCAGGGCCGGGCGCGCCCGGGCCGTTCCAACGCGCAGTGCAGCCAGGCCTCCCGCTCGCGCTCCTCCCGCCCTGCAGATCCCGCCGCCGGGGGCGGTGAGCCTGCTGCCTCGGTTACTGGGGAGCAACACAGCCGCCTCGGGTTGCAGGCGCTCCTGTCCGGGTCGCAGCGGGACGCCATGGAGCGCTCGCTGCACCGCGTCTCCCTCGGGAGCCGGCGTGCCCACCCGGACTTGTCTTTCTACCTCACCACCTTTGGTAAGTGCCCGCTGGGGCTGGCGGCAGGGGCTGCTTCACCCTGTTCGCAGCGCCCAGAAACGCAGCCCCTCGTGGTGACAGATGAGGCTGGGAGAAGGTGCTCTTTCTCTATGGGGGCACCATCTCTGGCCCCTTTGTCCTGAGACTGTCCAGGAGGGCACAGGCTAAGGACAAGCAACTCGCTGGACACCACCTGCTGCCCGGCCATGGGTGCCAACTGCAGTTGGTTCTGCCTCACTTGGCTGGAATAATCACACTCTCGTTAATCTTTCAGAGACCCGGGTTGTCACCACTGAGTTTCTCATTAGCAAGCAGCTCAGGTTAAATCAAGGTGTTGTTATTGCAACTGGAGATCTCATTCACCCACTTTCCTTTGGCTCAGGGAGCAGACAGGTGCTGGGTCCTTTGGCCCTGCCGTTTTGTGGGCTCACCTTGGAGGCTGAAATCTGACTTTGTTGGGTATTAGAGCCACAGTGGAGATGGGAGAATTCTCTCCTCCAAGACAGAACAATCCCTTAGGAGGGTCCTAGGGCTTCCTCAGGGCTTGAGGTGGAAGGAAATAAACAGTAGGCCTCATTCCCAAGCCCCTAGGTAGCAGACTGAGTTCCCTCAAATAACAAGTGGGCAGCAGCTGCCCAAAGGCCTGGGCACACCTGGCCTTCCCAGTAGCCATAGTAAAGGTAACAACGCTTCCCTAGAGTGTAGCCCTTCATTTGCTCACTGGTCCTGCAACTCTCTGTGGAGAGGGGTCATTTATCCTCTGTGAAGACTTGAAACCAAGAGATCTTCCATGAGCCACTGGCAGAGTTGGTAGCTGAACTCAAGCCTTCCAGAGATGACCTGTCCAGCATATTTTTGTTTGGACTTGCATACAATCTCCTTCTAAAGGTTGGGGCTGTTACCGCAACATAACTGGACTTTGCCCAGCTTTCAGAGACAGAGTGCCCAAGAAGTTGGTCCCTCCCTGGGGTTCATGGCTCTTCTGCTTTCAGTCTTACTCTCATCCAATACACTTGGCTTTTCACAACTTGCTTTTTTTTTCCTCTAGGGGTGGAGGGAATGATGGAAGAGCAGTGGCTTGGCCCTTCGAAATTGCCTGATGTCTGGTAGCAGGAATTCATTGGTCCAGTTGGTGGAAGATAGAGGGCGATTAACCAGCCATCATTTGTTGAGCACGTACCATGTACTATTCCTTGTGCCAAGTGTTTTACTTGCATTATCTCACTTAATGCCCCAGCCTAGAAGGCAATTCCTGCAAACCCCATTGGGGTTAAACCAGTCTGAGACAAGGGTGGTTTCCAGGATGATCTGCCTTGGCTGGACTAGGAGTGGTCAGGAACGAGTGTCAGGGAGCTGTCAGGCCCTCTTACCTTAGCTGTGCCCTGATTAAAAAGTAAAAATATGTTTGCTTTTTTCCTTATGATCATGGTAAGATGTGTTTACTGCTGAATATTTAGTGAAAAGAAGAAAGTGAAAATCACTTGTAATCTGAATTTCTCAGAGAGGCCACTGGTAACTTTCTGATTTATATCCTTTCATGCTTATTTACATATTTACTTCTCTCTCTCTCTCTCTCTGTCTCTGTCTCTCTCTCTCTCTCTCTGTCTCTGTGTGTGTGTGTGTGTGTGTATGTATTTAATTTTAACAAAATTGAGATCAGGTTTGTATGGACACTTTGTAACCCATATGTTTTCCTTAGTGGCCTGATGTGATATTTCCTTGCATCAGTCCATATTCTTCTGGATTAATCTCCCTGCCAGATCTGGGAATTTGGGGAGGGCTCAGGCCCAGCAGGGAGTGGATCTTCCTGCCCAGCCATAGCCTCAGGGCTCAGTCTGATGGGTATCAGGGAAGGTTGCTGCTTGAATAAGTGGCTGTGACCTGAATGTGCAGGAGTCAGGCAGGAGCCTGGGTGGGATGGGAAGCCACCTGCTCTTATTTGTGCAGCTTCCTGTCACATCTCTCTGAGGACGCTCATGAGAGCATTTGAAAAATTCTCTCCTGTTTCCTGCATTGGCTCTGTCTCCCTGGATGCCATTTGTCAAGGTGCCCCTTTTTCAGGCTGCTGATTTTCTTTATCCATTGTGATCTTCACTAATCTGCTTATGAACAAAGATTCCTATCCGTGTTTTCCAAACCTGGCCAAATATCAGAAGCATCTGGGGAGCCTGTTAAAAATACAGAGATTCCTAGAATCTTCTTCGAGAGACTCTGGTTTAATAGGTCTGGAGTGGAGCCTGAGAATATGAACATGGGCTTTGCCTTGAGAAAACCAGATGAAGATGTTACTTAGCTGGTAGTTTTCTGAACACAGACGTGTAAAGTGAGTATAATCACTATGGAAATATAAAGAGACAAAACTGATTTGATCAGAATTCTCTTTGGGGAGAGTACTGCATGATATATGTATTGATTGTGTGTACACACGAATGCAACTCCTTGTCCCCACAAAAGGAGTATGTTCAAGTGACATTAATGGAAGGACACTGCCTTTTGAGGAGGTGGCCTTACTTCAGGGGAAGGGAGTAGGCAAGCCAAGGCTAGGACCCAACTACTGTAGAGGGATTTGTTTTTTCTTTATTGTACAAACTGATGTAATTTGAAGTCATTATAGGTTTATATAGTATTTTTCTCCAGTATTATGTATTTTATTTTATTTTATTTTATTTATTTACGTTTGAGACAGAGTCTTGCTATGTCACCCAGGCTGGAGTGCAGTGGTATGCTCTTGGCTCACTGCAACCTCCACCTCCTGGGTTCAAGCGGTTCTCCTGCTTCAGCCTCCTGAGTAGCTGGGATCATAGGTGGCTACCACCGCACCCGGCTAATTTTTGTATTTTTAGTAGAGACAGGATTTCACCATGTTGGCCAGGCTTGTCTCGAACTCCTGATCTCATGATCCGCCTGCCATGGCCTCCTAAAGTGCTGGGATTACAGGCATGAGCCATTGCACCCAGCCCTATATATTTTATTATGATTAGGATATTTACTGATTTTTTGGTAACAGCTTTATTGAGATATAATTCAGATACATACAATTCACTCATTTAAACCATACAATTAATGGTTTTTAGTGTATTCACAGAATTGTGTAACTATTATCACAGTTTTAGAAGATTTTCATTCCCTCAAAAAGAGACATTATGCTCTTTAGCTTGTAACCCCAGTCTTCCCTTGTCCTCAGCCCTAAGCAATCACTAATCTACATAAACTCTCTCTCTAGATTTGCCTATTCTGGACATTTCATAGAAATGGAATCGTATATTTTTTTGTGACTGACTTCTTTCACTTAGCGTAATGTTGTCAGGTTTAACCCATGTTGTAGCAGCTAGCAGTACTCCATTAATTTTTATGGCTGAATAGTATTCACTGTATGGCTCTACCACATTTAAAAAATTTATTCATCTGGTGATGAATATTTTGGTTGTTTCTCCCTTTAACTATTATGAATAATACTGCCATGAACACTTGTGAACAAGTTTTTGTGTGGACAAATGTTTTCATTTCTCTTCATATACACAGTATATACCTAGGAGTAGATTTCCTGGGTCCTATGGTAACTCTTTGTTTTAACTATTTAAGGAACTACCAAACTCTTTTCCAACATGGCTGTATCCCATCAACAGTGTATGAGGGTTTTGGTTTTCCCATATCCTCACCAACACTTGTTATTATCTGACTTTTTAATTCTGGCCATCCTAGTGAGTGTGAAGTGATACTCATTATAGTTTCAATTTGCATTTCCCTGATGACCTGCATGATATTGAACATTTTTTCATGTGCTCGTTATTTATATATCTTCTTTGGAGAAAAATTTATCCAGATCTTTTGTTCATTTTATTTGGTCTATTTGTCTTGTTATTATTGAGTTTTAAGCGTTCTTTATATATCGTAGATGTAAGTTCCTTAACAGATACATGATTTGCAAATATTTTGTCTCAATCTGTGGGCTTTTTTCACTTTCTTGATAGTGTTCATTGAACTCCAAACATTTTTTTGGGGATGGGGTCTTGCTCTTTTGCCCAGGCTGGAGTGCAGTGGCATGATCATGGCTTCCCTTTGACCATGCAGCCTCAACCTCCTGTGCTCAAGTGATCCTCCCACCTCAGCCTCCTGAGGAGCTGGCACTACAGACATGTGCCACCATGCCTGGCTAATTTTTCTTATGTAAAACAACTTTTTATAGAGATGAGGTCTCTGTATGTTGTCCACGCTAGTCTTGAACTCATGGACTCAAGTGATCTCCTGCCTTGGCCTCCCAAAGTGCCGGGATTATAGGCATGAACCACTATGCCCAGCCAGAACCCCAAACATTTTTAATTTTGATGAAGTCCAACTTTGTTGTTGTTGTTGTTACTTGTATTTTGTGTCATATCTCAGAATCCACTGCCAAATCTAAGGTTCTATCAGCTACCAAGAGATTCACCTCTATGTTTTCTTCTAAGAGTTTTATAGTTTTGACTCTTATATTTAGGTCTTTGATCCACTTTAAGTTAATTTTTATGTATGGTATGAGGTAAGAGTTCAACTTCATTCTTTTGTGTAGCTCTCTAGTTGTCCTAGTACCATTTGTTGAAAATATCATTATTTCTCTATTGAATGATCTTGGTGCCTTTATTGAAAATCAATTGCCCATAGACCCATGGGCTTATTTCTAGAATCTCAATTCTATTCCATTGATCTACCTGTCTATTGTCATTCCAGTACCATACTGTCTTGATTACTGTTGCTTTGTAGTAAATTTTGAAATCAGGTTGTATAAATCCTTCAATTTTGTTCTTCTCTTTCAAGATTATTTTGTCTGTAATGGGTCCCCTTGAGTTTCCATTTGAATTTTAGGAATAATATTTTATATAGAAAATAAAAAAAACCTGGCTGGGCATGGTGGCTTATACCTGTAATCCCAGCACTTTGGGAGGCTGAGGTGGGCAGGTCACCTGAGGTCAGAGTTCAAGACCAGCCTGACCAACATGGTGAAGCCCCTGTCCCTACTAAAATACAAAAAAATTAGCTGTGCATGGTGGTGCATGCCTGTAGTCACAGTTACTCAGGAGGCTGAGGCAGGGGAATCGCTTGAACCCAGGAGGCAGAGGTTGCAGTGAGCTGAGATTGTGCCACTGCACTCCAGCTTGGCGACAGAACAAGACTGCATCTCAAACAAAAAACAAACAACACAACACAATACAACTTCACAAAAATGTTGGATAGATTAAAAATACCTTCTTGAAGGGATACCAACTTATTAGTTTGACTGATGAACCAAATTATTAACTTACCTGGGGTCTCTGAACCAAATTTTTAACTTGCTTGGAATGTTTAATCACCTGGATGTGGCGAGTGGTCAGGAGAGAAAACAGGTTGCCTTTCCTGCTGGGCATCTGGGTTCAGAGAGGATGGGCAGGCTGGACATGTTCTGAGGTTTGCAGGTGGCTGTGGACATTGGGTGACACAACACACCTCTCTTTAGAAATGCCAGCCCCCCAGTGAACCTGCAAAATGAAAGCTGTCGGGAGCATCTCTAAATGCAGGCTCTAGAGGAGTGGCTGGAGTCCCTGATTTGCCAGAGGGAATTCGGGAAGATGTGGTTCTGGAGGCAGAGAAGACGTAGGAGTGTCATTGATTTGCTGGCCAATGGTTTTGCTGGGAAAATTTGCCATTGATTTGCTGGAAAAATGATTTTCATTTTTCCCCATGTTTGTTGTGTTGGCACAACGTTAGTTGGGGCCGCTTCCACCCCTCTCTCTCTGCTTCTCTTTAGAAGCCACGGAGATAAATAATTCATTTTCTGTAGTGAGAGTGAAGCTTGGGAACAGATGTCAGCCAGCTGCATGGTGTATTGGGCAGTGCACGGTCAGGCCCTGAGCTGGAGGCCTTCAACATGTCCCTGCCAGCTGCCCCTGACTGGCACGTGTTTCCAGTCCTGCTGCTCTGAGCCTGGGAGATTCCCTGGCATGGCTGGGGAAACCTATCCAACTGTTTCTCAAGAGCTCACCATTTGCTGGTCATAATCCTCAGCATTTACTGGCTTTTCTGTCATTCCGAGTCCATCTGCTTGGGAGCTTTCAGAAATTCCTCAAAGTTTCTGGCCAGTTGATAGCCCTTTGTCCTCTTTTCCCATTCTGCTTTGTATATGTTCTTTTTAAACATTTTTAAAATTTTGAAATATTATGTAGACAGAAAAGTGTCCCCCCAATAATGTGCAATCCAGTGACTTCTCACACAGAAAATACCTTTGTAACTTTCACCAGAGTCAAAACTCGAACACTTCTTGTATTCTGAAGACTCATGTTGATAATGTAGCTCTTTTCGTTATCATTTACTTCAAAATATTTTCTAATTTTCCTTGTCATTTCTTTTTTAGTCCTTGGGTTATTTAGAAGTGTTTCTAAGTTTCTAAATATTGGGGATTTTCTGGCACTATTTTTATATTTACTTTGCATTTTGGTCAGAGACTATACCCTCCATCCTTTAAATTCTTTGAAATTCATCAAGATTTACTTAGTGACTCAGCATAGAGTTAGTTTTGTGTTGTTGTGGTGGTGGTTGTTGTTTTGAGACTGAGTCTCACTCTGTCACCAGGCTGGAGTGCAGTGGCGCAATCTAAGCTCACTGCAGCCTCCCCTTCCTGGGTTCAAGCGATTCTCCTGCCTCAGCCTCCCAAGTAGCTGGGATTACAGGCACCTGCCACCACGCCTGGCTAATTTTTGTATTTTTAGTAGAGATGGGGTTTTACCATGTTGGCCACACTGGTCTCAAACTCTTGAGCGCAGATGATCTGCCCTCCTTGGCCTCCCAAAGAGAGTCAGTTTTTATAAATGTTCTGTGTGTACTTGAAAAGAATTCTGCAGCAGTTGGGTGCAGTGTTCTTTGTGTATGTCAAGTTTAGGTCAAGTTTGCTCCTTACATTATTCAACTATTTTGTATCCTTGTTGATTTTTCCTGTTTTCTCTGTCAGTTACTAAGAGAGGTGTATTAGAATTCCTACTGTGATTGTAAATTTGTCTGTTTCCCATTACAGTTCTGTCAGTTTTTCCTTTACATGTGTTGAAGTTATATTAACAACATACACATTTAGAATTATTGTCTTTCTGATGAGCTGAAATTTTTATTATGAAGTCTATTATTATTATGAAATCTTTTTTATTTCTAGTAGGGATAAAGTCTACTTTTCCCGATAGTAACATAGCTACCCATGTTTCTTTCAGTTAATATTTGCCTGACATATCTTTTTCCATCCTTTTTCTTTCAACCTTTCTGGATCTACATTTTATGTGTCCTGTGTCTATTGCAAAGAACAGGCATGTGGCTGGGAGCAGTGGGTGGCTCATGCTTGTATTCCCAGCACTTTAGGGGGCCAAGGTGGGAGGATTCCTTGAACCCAGAAGTTCAAGACCAGCCTGGGCAATATAGTGAGATCTCATCTCTACAAAAAGTAAGAAAAGTAGCTGGGCATGGGGGCATGCACCTGTGGTCCTAGCTACATGGGAAGGTGAGGCAGGAGGATCATTTGAACCTGGGAGGTCAAGACTGCAATGTGAGCTATGATTGTGACAGTGTACCCTAGCCTGGGTGACAGAGCGAGAGACCCTGACTCAAAACAAACAAACAAACAAATAAACAGTACAGGCGCAGAGCTGTTATTATTATTATTTTCTTGTCGGTGAAGACCTAGGATGATATTTTTCTTCAAAAAGCCTTTGTTTGTTTGTCAGGTGCTCAGGGTCACTGGGATCATCTTAAGTCTGTGTTAGGGACTGAGAGTACTTGAATCAAGCTGTAGTACCTGGAGGAGCTCTGTCTGATTAAAGTTCACCCTATTCCTATGGAGCAACCCTTCAGGGTCCCTGTGCAAAATTGGCTCAGAAGAACCCTGCTTCTTGGTGGGCCCCGGCCTCCAGTTCCTCTTCCTCTAGCCCTGAGAAGCAGGCAGGAACTCAGTCAGCCTCTTGAGCTCACAGTTAGCCCTCTGGAATTTGAAAACACCCCAGGAGAAAATTAGCCCAGAAAAACACTAGGCTTCCTTCCACTGTCTTCCATCCCCCTAGATCCTGCCTGCTAGTTCCTCTCTGGCTTGTTGTTTATCTTAGAAGATGCTTTAACATACTTTGTTTAGCATTTCTAGTTTTCCTCAGTGGATCTGTCATCCCAGAAATGGAAGTCCTCTACATATGTTTTCTACGCTTTTGGAGTTGGTTTTTGTTTGTCTGTCTTTTTCCTTCCTCTCTGCCTCCCTCCCTGCCTCTTCCCTCCATCCCTCCGTCCCTCCCTCCCTCCCTCCTTCTCTTCTTTCTCCTTGCCTGCCTACCTGCAGTTCTCCGAGCAGGCATTACTGGGGCTGGAGGGTCCCTTTCCAAGATTGCTCATTCACGTGGCTCTTGGCAGGAGGCCTCAGTTCCTTGCTACCTGTAGTTAGGAGGCTTCTGTTTCCCATTACATGGGCCTCTTTGTAGGATTGCTTGAACTTTCTTATGTGGCAGCTGGCTTCCTTCTAGGCAAGTGATACAAAAGTGAAAGCAAGAAAGAACTCCCATAAAAAGAGAGGGGGCGGGGGAGGGATAACATGGGGAGAAATGCCAGATATAGTATGCACCTAAAGTAAAATAAATAAATTAAAAAAAAAAAAAAGATGAAGGCCGGGCGCGGTGGCTCACTCCTGTAATCCCAGCACTTTGGGAAGGCGAGGCGGGTGGATCGCGAGGTCAAGAGATCGAGACCATCTGGTCAACGTGGTGAAACCCCGTCTCTACTAAAAATACAAAAATTAGCTGGGCATGGTGGCGCATGTCTGTAGTCCCAGCTACTCGGGAGGCTAAGGCAGGAGAATTGCTTGAACCCAGGAGGCGGAGGTTGCGGTGAGCCGAGATCACGCCATTGCACTCCAGCCTGGGTAACAAGAGCGAAACTCCGTCTCAAAAAGAGAGAGAAAAAAAAAAAAAAGATGAATAACCCAGTTCAAAAATGGGTGAAGGTTTTGAATAGACATTTTTTCCAAAGGAAAATGGCCAACAGCACATGAAAAAATACTCAATGTCATTAGTTATCAGGAAAATGCAAATCAAAACCACAATGAGATACTATTATACTAGAATGACTATAATAAAAAAAGAGACAATAGCAGGTATTGAAGAAGTTGAGGGGAAACTGGAACGCTTGTACATTGCTGGCCGGAATGGCAAATAGTGTAACCACTTTGGAAAAGTTTGGCAGTTCCTCAAACAGTTAAATGTAGAGTTACCATTTGCCCCAGCAATTCCACTCCTAGGGATAAATCCAAGAGGAATGAAAACAGATGTTCACACAAACATATGTACATACCTGTTCATAGCAGCATTATTCATAATAGCCAAAAAGTAGAAATAACCCGAAATATCCATCACCAGATGACTGGATAAACAAAATATAGTATATTCATACAATGAAATATTATTTGGCCACAAAAGGAATAAAATACTGATACTTGCTACAGTATGGTTGAACCTTGAAAACATTACGCTAAGTGAAAGAAGTCAACCACGAAAGACCACGTGTCGTGTGATTCTATTTACATAAGTATCCAGAATAGGCAAGTCCTTAGAGACAGAAAGCAGATGAGTGGTTGACAGTGGCTAGGGGAGAAGGCATTAGGGTGTGACTGCAAAAGAGTATGGAATTTCTTTTAGGGGAGGATGAAAACGTTCTAAAATTAGATAGAGGTGATTGATTACAGAATCCTGCGAATATACTAAAAGAAAATTACATGCTTTAAATTGGTGAAGTGTAGCCGGGCACGGTGGCTCAATCCCAGCACTTTTGGAGGCCAAGGTTGGTGGATCATCTGAGGTGAGGAGTTCAAGACCAGCCTGGCCAACATGGTGAAACCCTGTCTCTACTAAAAATACAAAAAATTAATCGGGTGTGGGTGGCATGCACCTGTAATTCCCGCTACTTGGGAGGCTGAGACAGGAGAATAACTTGAACCTGGGAGGCAGAGGCTGCAGTAAGCCAAGATCACATCATTGCACTCCGGCCTGGGCAGCAGAGTGAGACTCCATCTCGAAAAGGACCAAAATCGATGAAGTGTATGATATGTGAATTATATCCCAATACAGCTGTTAAAAAAAGAAGGAACTCATAATACCTTTAATATCGTAAAGTTGGAAGTCATCCATTGTCATTTCCACCACATTCTATTTGTGAGAAGCAAGTGACTAAGTCCAGCCCATGTCTGAAGGGAGGAACTAAGCTTCACCTCTAGAAGGGAAGAGTATCAAAGACTTTGTGGACAAAGTCCACAATCTTTTTCTAGATTGGAGACATTTCTAGGAGTCTGCCCTCTCTTTTTCTCTTTTTCTTTTTCTTTTTTTTTTTCCTTTCAGACAGGTCTCACTCTGTTCCCCAGGGTCCAGGCTGGAGTGCAGTGGTGCGATCATGGTTCACTGTGGGCTCAACCTTTTGGGTTCAAGTGCTCCTCCCACCTAAGCCTCCCAAGCAGCTGGGACTATAGGATGTGCCACTATGCCCAGCTAACCTCTTGGCTTCTTGAGAAAAGCTGTGGGATCTTGTGCTGTCGCTGCTGGCTCTCTCTGCCTCTGAATCTGAGGGTTGTGTTGGCAGATGCAGCGGGCACAGTAGAGGAGGTGCTCGCTGGAGGGCTGTGTGGGTTCCAGAAGACGGAGCACAGGAAAGAGGGCTGGACTAGGGGTAGAGTTCTAGTCTCTAGCCCTGGATTCTCTAGGCCCAGAGCAAATCACCTTCCATCTCAGGCATGACTATTCTGGCTACAAAATGAGGAGACTGGACAAAACGACCTCAGGGGCCGTGTGTGTTAGACATTTGCTAGAGTAGCCTGGTGAGAGCATGGAGGGGACAGGCATGGCTGAGGGAGGGATCTTGTGAACTGGGGCAGGTGTGTCCTGGCCTGGGGAGCCTGGAGTCTGGTCTGCTGGATTTAGTTTCTCTGCTGTAACAGGGTACAGAGCACCCTAGTCTTCCTGAGGAGCCCCTGGTTGGCAGGGCCTGGAACGGGAGCTGTGCAGTGCAGGGCAGACTCGTCTCAATCCCAAATCACCCTTTGCCCCTGGCCCTTCGTCAGTTCCACTTCCCACTTGGCCTTGCCCAAGTCCCTGTCCTAGCCACTGGGCTGTGAGCCCTGTGAGGGCAGGCACCTGCTCAGCCTCATGCAGATGCCCAGCAAATATTTGCTAAATGGAATTAGCGATCATTTGTGTCTGGAGATTTCTTGACCCTGACTTCTGTGTAAAGGGCCACTATTAGGTGATAGGTGTCGTGGAGGTTCCTGTGGCTTGGGGATCCAAGCATGTCTGTGGCAGAGCTGGCTTTGCACGGGTAGTTGTTTCAGAAAAAAAAAAAAGTTTCATGTTAAATATAGATGTCTTTGAGTTGGTGAAATCCAACCCATGACTGCTGGCTTCATTTGTCTGTTTCCAAACCTCCCTCTCCCACCCCACACTAGATAAGGCACAGCTTTCACAGGAGGTTTCTCTGTTCTAGGGAGCCACAGTGAAGTAATTGCTCAGACCTTGAGATAATAATACAGTGGGTTCTCCCGGCGCCTTCATTCAAGGACACCCCCTCACCCGCCAGCGTGATCTGATCACAGCTTGGAGAGTGCCATAACCCCTATTATTAGCTCCAGCTCACATCCATGGCCACTGTGGTCCTGAAAGAAGAGGGCAGTTAGGGCTGGAACTGAAACAGGATTCCTGGGCTTCTGAGATCTGGGTCCTGGGCAGGACAGTAGCGGATATTTCTGATAGATGAAGGGCTGGACCAGGGCTTGTGGGAGCCTGAATTGCTTTGGACTGAAGCTTAAACACCAGAAGTGTGAGGGTCAAGTGGTGACTGGGTCACAGTGATTGGGGGACTTATGCAGAGTTAGGAGATATGAAGTGTTCTCCAAACCTGTCCTCTCACCAGCCTAGTTTCATGAGGCATGACCAGAAGTGACCAGGTGGGATGATGAGGGGATGTGTCACTGTGCTGTGAGGGATTGTGGGAGGACTTGGGAGTTCAGGTCTAGAGGAAAGAGCCCAGAGAATGCAGAACCAGATCCAGGCAATGAAAGTTATTGAGAGGCCATTGTTGGCTTAATATAAGATGCAGCACTGAACAATCAGAGCTCTTTCAAAAGGGAAAGGGCTCCCACTGGAGGAGGCAAGCTCCACATCGCTGTCAGTGACAGGCAGAAGGAGGGCACTGCTAGTCAGGGTTGTCACAGATGGAGCCACGCCTGGGCTTTCTGGTAGATGTGCCCTGCCCAGCTCTCTGATATCTCCAGTGCCTGTCCATGGGGTGGACTGAGTTCAGCAGCTTTTTGAGGTCCCAGGGAAAGTCTACTGGACTGAGAGAAACATTTTTGATGTCAGTGAGGAAGAGGAGTATGGCCTTCTCTCACTTCTCTGTCTTGGCTGGAGGCCATTGGGTGTCTGTGGGGATGACCTGAAGTTTTGTCTTTTTTTTTTTTTTAACTTAAACAAAAATGGGAAAATCCAGGGGATAAGCCTCACCCGGCCACTCATTCTTGCCCTGCCGCCAGCCTGTCCTTATGTTCTCTTTACGTGTCGCCATCCATCCCTGCTCTCCTCCCTTCCTCCCTGCTCTCTCTCCTCCTCCCCTCCTTTCTCCTGACTCTTTCCTTCTTCCTTTGTTTCTTCTTTCCTTTTTTTATATTATAGAAGTGTAGTTCTATACTTTTTTTTAAAATTATAGAACTGTAGTTCATGGATATATTCCAATTGTTAAAACAACAAAAGTGATAGATTGAAATTCCTCTTGATAGATTGAAATTCCTCTTGACTACCCTCCTCCAATTTCTAGTCTGTTCTCTAGAAGGGATCACTGTTTTTAATTTGGTATCCTTTCACAATCCCTCCCACCCCCCAGATACATACCATGTATATTATTCTGAAATTTGCTGTTCCTTTAAAAACTTGTCTTTGTGGGGTGTGGTGGCTCACACCTGTAATCCCAGCACTTTGGGAGGCTGAGGTGGGAGAATCACTTGGGCCCAGGAGTTTCAGACCAAGGTGGGCAACATAGTGAGACACCTTATCTACAAAAATTAACTTAAAAAATAGCTGGGCACTGTGGTGCGTGCCTGGAGTCTCAGCTACTTGGGAGGTTGAGGCAGGAGGATTGCTTGAGCCCAGGAGATCGAAGCTGTAGCGAGCTATGATTGCAGGACTGCACTCCACACTCCAGCCTCGGTGATAGAGCCAGACCCTGTCTCAAAAACACATATTCCCATGCCAATGCCAGATCATATGGAGCTCCTCCATTTTTTTTTTTTTTTTTTTTGAGATGAAGTCTCCCTTTGTCGCCCAGGCTGGAGTGCAGTGGTGCAATCTCGGCTCACTGCAACCTCCACCTCCTCTGCTCAGGCAATTCTTCTTCTGCCTCAGCCTCGTGAGTAACTGGGACTATAGGCACACGCCACCATGCCCGGCTAATTTTTTTGTATTTTTAGTAGAGGCAGGGTTTCACTATTTTGTTCAAGCTGGTCTTGAACTCCTGACCTTGTGATCTGCCTGTCTCGGCCTCCCAAAATGCTGGATTACAGGCATGAGCCACCACACCCGGCCAACTCTCCATTCTTTATAACAGCTTGTACTATTCCACGTATAGCTATAGATGGTTTACTTAACTATTTCTATACTGATGAACATTTCAGGTATTTCCAGTTTTTCTTTAAACAATGCTGTAGTGCCAGCCTTTGTGTGCACCTGTGTGTGTTTATCTACGACAGTGACCTGGAATGAAGATTTTTAGGTGGAAAAATATGCACATTTAAATTACCCTCCATTTACACTCCCTCCAACAGAGAATGAAAGTACTTGTTTTCCTACACCTTCACCGACATTTGACAACGGCCCAGCAGTAAGAGCTTCCAGCATCCACCTGGCTGCCCATACAGTAGTGAGCTCCCCACCAGCGGAGGGGCACAAGCGAGGCTAGATAACCACTGCTGGAGGCATTTGAAAGGGACTCCCAATGTGGTGTTGGGGCTGACCCCCATGGCTTCTGAGGTCCCTTCCAGCCAGAGACTGTGTGGGTCTTTGAATGGCTTCACATGAACAAGACAGCATTCCTGTCACCTTTCCTCCAGTTTTTTCCACCGTACCCACCAGGGAGCTGAGGCCAGATTATTTCTGTTGCTGTTTCCTCAGGTCAGCTGAGGCTGTCCATTGATGCCCACGACCAGGTTCTGCTCCTTCACAGTGAGTATAGCTTTGTGCAGGCTCCCCAAGGAAGGGGGCGGGCTGCTTAGCCTCCTACCTGGGGCTGGGGTGGGGGTATGGTGGTACCATGGGCCAAGGCTTCTTTTCTCATCCTTGTAAAGTATCCTGCCATGTGTCCATTGGTAAAAGCCAGTGTTCACCTGGGGCTCTTTCTACAGAGCAGCCCTGGTCCTGCCTCGGATGTGTCTGGATTCCACATGGGGGACCTTTCTCATTGACAGGCTAGAGCTGCCCCTGGGTACCTCAGCTTCCTTCTTGGCCCCAGCAGAGCAGGGCCACAACAGAGTTTTCCTATCTTCCCTCCCTTCTTTATTCCATCCTTTCTTCTTTTCTTTTTCCGTTTTTCTCATTCATTCATTTATTCATTGGTTGATAGGCAGCATAGCATCATGATCACAGACCACAGTCTTCGGGGCCAGACCACTGTAATTTGAATCCAGGCTCTGACACTTGCGGAGTGACCTTGAACAAGCTGAGTTTTCTCATATGTCGAGTGGTGATGGTCATAGTATGTATCCTACAGGTTGTTACAAAGATTAAATGAGTTAATATTAGTAAAGTGCTTAGAGCAATGCTGAGCTTGTAGTCAATCCTGTATAAATTTTTGTTAGATAAAACAGAATACCATGCATTCCCAGAATAGTGATTGAGGATTGGCTCTGTGCTAGGGGCTGGGAACACCAAGGAGAAGCACCCAACCCTGTCCAAGTGGTGTTGATGGGATGCCAGGGAAGACTTGGCAGAGGGGGTGATGTCCACATGGTATCCTGTAGGAGGAACGGGCCTGAGCCAGGCAGAGAGGAGCTGGGAGTGTGTGGCTAGCACTTCTGCATAGGGCCAGCAAGTGCAAAGGCCTGGGGGTCAGAGGGAGCAGGATGCATTTGAAGAGCTGTCTTGCCTGGCTGGATCACGGCACAGGAAGAGTTCATACTCCACCTGCTTGTCCCTCCATGTGTCCATCTTTTCATCCAGCACATAAATAGTTACTGAGCTGCTGTCATGGCCCCCACTGCCTGGACTCTTCTGTTTAGCCCAGAAGGCCCTGCCTATCTCTCCAGTCTCCCTGGCTTTTGCCGCTGAAGGTACCCTCTACCTCCAGCTCTATCCAGTTACTTGCATGCCTATAAATGCATCTTGCTTGCTCCTGCCTCTGTGCCTTTGCACCCACTGTTCACTGTGCCTGGAATAACTTTTCTTCTTTTGAACTCCTTTTGAAAAATAACTCTCCCCCTGCTCTGATTTTGCAAGAAATATGCCTGCCTTCATCATCATTATGACTCAGGAAGGAAGGCTCATTTTGCCTTATTATTTCCCCCTCCAGGAATCATCCCCCCGACCCACCTGCCTGGGCTGGGTTTATTGTTTCCTCCTTCATGTCTTTGTCACAGCCGTGACTACACTGTGCCACCTGTGCCTGGCCTCTCCGCCAGACTGAGAATGCAATGAGGGCAGGGGCTGGGTCTCCCTTGTCATCACTGCTGGCCAGAGAGACCCAGGAGGTCACCAGGCCTGGGTTCTGCCCTCAAGAACCACACCCTCGAGGGAAGGGATACACACAGGAACAGTAACCAGGATACTGGGCAGACTAGACTAGCAGGCGCCTGAGGCCTCTGGTCCTGGCCATTGGGGGGCCCAAGGTGAAGTTCCCAAGGACTAACAGAGGGGTGTTCTCTGCCTGTCAGGGCCGGACTCCAGCTGTGCAAACAGTTTTTGCAGAATGCATCTTGGCCTCCACCACTCCATTTGTCCTGCTCAGTTTGCTTTGGCTTCACCCCAGTCTCAGGCCCTTCATCCCTTCCCGCCGGTCCCCACTCCTGCCTTTGGCTTCCCAAGCATTGCACCTCAGACTACTGGGAGCACTGTCGGAGCTGAACCCTAGGGCTCAATGAAAACCAGACGTAAAAGAAAATCGAGCAGAGGCTCAGGCTCTATTAGGTCTATTGTCTGCTTTCTATAGACCTCAGGCAAATAACACTGCCTACTCTCGTGACCACACCTGCACCCACCCCACACCTCTCCTCTTGGCTTTATTTATTATTATTTTTCTTTAGCAAACACTTGTTGAGCAATTACTTATTTGCCAGGCACTCTTCTGAGCACTTCAGACACATGACCTCATTTAATTGGCACAACGACCATGTGAAGTACATGCTATTATCATTAACTCATTAAAAATGGCAAATTCTGTCCCAGGCAAAGCAAGTCACTTTAGCTTATATGGTGAGTAGGTGGTGCAGCTGGGATTCATGCCTGGGTCTGTCCACCCCTGGGGCCCGAGCTTGTGACTCCTGTGCTGTGCTGTCTGCCAGCCACAGCACGGCTCACAGCACATGGTGAGTGACCCGTTCTCAAGCTTGGCCCCTTCATTCCCAGAAGGCAGTCTTGTGTTGTCGCAGGAGCACTGGACCGGGAGTCAATAGACATGGGTTCCAAATCCAGCTGTCCTTCCCATTGTTCTGTGATTGTGGGCAAGTTTCTTACCGTCTTTGGGCCACCCTTGAAGCCTCATTTCCCCCATTACATGAGCGGTTGGATTCTATAAACTGCAGCTCTCTTCCAGCTGTAAGATTTGGGGAATTGAATGTACTCCATAACGCCTTGGTGAGAGTGCTGCCAGGGCGGGGGAGATGGTGGGAATGGCCTAGATCGGAGTGGGTTAATATCCAAAGGTGGTTATGCAGATTAAGGGCCTGGTAGCAGGAGCCACAGCCCTACTGCTCACAGATACGCTTTTCTTTTTAGGTCTTTCTATTCTGTGGGTGTACACATCTATGTGTGTCTCTCTTTCTCCCTGTGTGTGTGTATGTTTCCATTCATCCACCCCAATGGTTGAATTCTCTTTTAGTTATAGAAGGCAAAGGCCTGATGAGCAAGGAGCCTGGGGCCTGTGATCCCTATGTGAAGGTATGTGGTGGGGCCGGAGGTGGGGAGTGGGATATTGAGAGGCCATGTTACTGGGCTCAGTCCCAAGGTCCCAGCAGACCTGTGAGGCTTGTGCCCTTTGAGGAGGTGGTTGTCATCTCACTCATCTGGTCAGTAGGCATTTATTGGGTCCAGTGCTGGGATAGACTCCTTCCCTTAGCTTGGCTGGGTCCCTGGGGCTTCCTGCAACAGCCAGAATTTTAAGGGTGATCTTGGTCATCCACATAGGTGGGCACAGTGAGTATGTGGATGGCTGAAATCCACAGGCAATCCCAAGCCCTTTTGTGAAAAACACCATTTTCACCCATTTTCCCCCCAAACTAGGGGCAGGATGGCCAGATTTGGGCAGCAGAGTGGAGGGAGTATCTCTCATGGCTGGAAGATCCTTCTGGGTTGGGCCTTTGCTGTAAAGACGGTCCCTGCAGGAGTGAGGATCTACTTTCAGTGAGAGTCAAAGGCCAGGAGCTTCCTAGAATGTGGCAGCAGGGATGCCAGGTGCTGGTCATCGGCGTTCTTCCTGAAGGCTTTAGGCTGATCAGAGGCCCCTGCTGGCAAGAACTTGATCAGGAGCAGGGCTAGAAAAGCCCTGGGGTGAGAGCATGGATTTGGGGCCTTGGCAGGAGGCTGACCTGGAGCCTTTGTGAAGGGAACACTCAGCAGCTGCAGGGAACTTAGAAGAGAGGAGCCCTTTCACTTCTGGGGAAACCACTCTGCTTGGGGGAAAAGCAAAGATGATGAAGTTCTACCCACCTTGGGCTGCCTTTTTGGTACCACCCACCATGAGGCCTTGTCCTGGCATCTGCTTCCAGTGCCTCTTGCCCTGGGCTCTTTGTTCCCTTCCGGCATCCGACAGGGGACTCTATTCTGTCCTCTGCAGTGGCTGACTTGAAGGACCCTGGGAAGCCTTTAACTTGAAGATGTGCAGAGCCAGCTGCTGGGCTTAGGTGGGCCATGAGATCTGCTAACCATGCTTCCTTTTTTCCAATTCAAGATTTCTTTGATCCCTGAAGATAATAGACTACGCCACCAGAAGACGCAGACCGTTCCAGACTGCAGAGACCCGGCTTTCCACGAGCACTTCTTCTTGTAAGAGTCTGGTGCAGCTGGGCCCTAGAAAGGAGAGGGCAGGAGTGTTTATCTGGAAACAGCTCTGTTTGCCAAATCTAGAACTAGATCTATGCAAAAAAAAAAAAAAAAAAAAAAAAAAAAAACCCAGTGACTTCTAAAGGATGTCTTTGTTTTCTCACTCACTTGTGTCCTTGCATCCCTGGCACCGGGCCCAGCAGGGAGGTCCACTGTGATAAGGTATCACTTGGCTAGCTCTCATAGCCAAAATGCCCAGCCTGGGGCTGGCAGCCCCTGAAAAGTGTAGGCAATTTCCCACTGTGCCTGGGGCCAAGCTTTCTGCTTTAGCAGAAGGAATTTTCCAAGCTGAAGGATGTTTTGCCTCCCTGCCCCCCTTTTTACTTAAACTTTCTAACCTCTCTGAGCCTTGGCTTCCTTATTTGTAAAATGGGGCTAATAATAGAAGCAACCTCAGAGAGCTGTAGGGTGTAAATGGGACAGTGCAACACAACGCAGAGTGGCAGCTATTGCTATTCTTTCTTTCCCCAGTCTCTGAACTCTGGGGCCGATGGGAAGGTAATGACATTTTGTATTTTCCTATTAGTGAAAATTTATAATAATATCTTGTTTTTTTTCTCACCACATAAAGTAATTTTGCTTATGATAGGAAAATAGAAAATATAGATGAGTAAAAGGAAGAAAATAGAAAACACCTATAACACTCCTACTCACGGATATGCCTTACTGTATTTCTTTTCAGACCTTTTAATTTGTGTGGGTGTGTATGTTTGTGTGTGTGTGTGTGTATGTCTGTATGCGTATGTTTACAAAAATGGAATTATTTTATGATAGTGTGTTGTACCCTCCTTTTTGTCCTTAACAACATAATATAAACTCTTTTATGCATGGAGGTACTCATCTCTTACTTTATTTGTAATATAGTTTATTTAACCAGCTGTTGAGGTTACTGACTCTGAGTCAGTCATGGCCTGGAGCTTGGCCCTTACTAACACTCCGATGGTCTGATTGGCTTCACAGTCCTGTCCAAGAGGAGGATGATCAGAAGCGTCTCTTGGTTACTGTGTGGAACAGGGCCAGCCAGTCCAGGTGAGGAGAGCTGCTGAGCTGGAGGGGGATTCTGCTCTGGGCTAGTGGGTGACAGCCAGGCGGCCAGCATGCAGGATGCATTTGTTTAGTGTCTGCTAGAGGAATGAGTGGTAGTGGCAATACTACATTGCAGAGGCTGCCCCTCCCTGAGTCCCCATCACTCCAGGTGTTACCAAGGACTGTATTATCAATCAGCATTTGCTGAGCACTCGGTATCAAACAAGGCACTGTGCTGGCCACTGGGAATGCCGGCCAGCCTACACGTGGATTGTGTTCTCAAGCGGTCCACCCACTGTTCAGGTGGGGATACCAGGCACTGCATGGAAAGAAATTACACTAACAACATGTACATGCTCAGTTCTACAGGACTCTAAGCACCTTGAAAAGCAGGCCTATTTCTTTTTTAGTCGTCATGGCACCTAGTGCCTAACACATAGATGTTTATTAGATATTGGCTGCAAAGTAATGCAAAGGAATAACATGAATAATAAAGACCATCAATATGGGAAGAAGGAGAGTTCACTGTGGTCTGAGATGATCAAGGAAGGCTTCACGGAAAAAGTGGAATTTTGAACCTGGGCACAGATGAAGAATAAGACAACTAAAGAAGGAGGTTGGAAATGGCGTTCCAGGCAGGGCACAGCATGGGCGAAGGCAAAGAGGCAGAAATAGTCGCTATGAGCTCAGGCTGCTTTGAGGAGGCCAGGTGAGGGAGTGTAGAACTTTTGTGGAGGAGAATCCAAACAGGCTGATCTTGCAGGCAGTGCAGGACACAGGAGGGCAGCTCTGGCTATGAGTGACAGCGGTTGGAGCAGAGCAGAGGAGGAGCGCTGGGCGGGTGAGCATGAGAATTAGCTGCTAAGTGACAGCAATGGACTTCCATGGCTCACTGTCAGTGGCAGCAGCTCATTTGGCTGGTGTAGCCTAAGGAATCTGGGATACCCCATGGTCAGGATAATTTGTGGAGCAATCACATCACTGAATGGTAACTGAAAAGGGGCTTTCATGAACAAAAATCAGCTCAATGCACCAGCTGAGACCTGGAAAACATTTTTGGGTTAAATACTGTTTAGCACCCTAAATTTTATTAGCTAATATGTTTTTTGAAGTCGGGCTGTATTTAACCTACAAAACTAAGGATTTCCCCTTTAATAGAGTAGCTACTTTTCATCATAGGGTAGTATAATACAGTAAACCTCATTCATTCATTCATTCATTCATGCATTCAGCTGCCATTTCCTGGGCATCAATGTGGCAACAACATGCTGGGGATGCATAGGGCCAAAGACTTTCCTATTCTCTAGAGGGGCTGAGAGTAAGGAGGGGACATCATGTTAATAACAAGAGCAATCGCTGAGTGGGTGCTGACCTGGGGCTAGGGGTTAACAGTGCATTATCTCATTTAATTCTTACAACAACTCTAAGAAGACTGTGGTTTTGTCCTAAGTTTTCAGAAGAGGAAACTGAAGTTTGGAGAGGTTAGGAATTTGCCTAAGGCCATACAGCCAGTTAACAATAGAGCCAGGATGGAATCCAGGCAGATGGACGCCAGGGTCCTTCCTCTCAACACTGTACTGCCTCATGGGTGCACAGGTGAAAGGACAGAAGAAAGGGCAGTGAAGTAGAGAGGGCAGGGCAGGGCATGCATAGAGTGAGGAGGGATCTGCAAACTCATTGATGTTGCTGGAAGGTACAAAGTAGGACTGGCTAAAGAGGTTGGTATAAGCCAGGTCAGATGATTCTGTAGATTGTCTTTGGAGTGTGGGCTAAGGGCCAGTGGTTCTTGATCCTGGATGTGTGTCAGAATCCCTTAGGGTGCTTGTGAGGAACAGATTCTTAGGTACCACATCAGATTAATTACATCCAACTCTTCATGGGCAGGGATGAGAAATCGGCATTTAAACATGTCTGCAGAGTGAACCTCTTGCAGCCACGTTGGTGTTTGAGAATGTCTGGCCATTGGGAGATACTGAAGTGTGTCAAGCCAGGGAATGACATGCACATTCTAGGTCTATTGCTTTGGTAGGTCTTTGGAAGGTTGGGGTGAGAGAGAGGCTTTGGGGCTAGGGAGGGGAAAAGAGACTCAGGCCATATTTAGGAGATTAAATCAATAGTGCTCAGTGGTGATTTGGCTGTGAGAGCAGTGTGAGAAGTCAAGGGTAACTTCTGGGTGGCTGACGGTGTCTTCACCTAGGACAGAGTTACTGGAGGGGCAGGTGAGTCCGCTTGGGAAACAGTGAGATGTAGGTGCTCGGAGGGGAGCCAAGTCAGAGCTGTGAGGGAGGGCTAGCCTTTACTTACCTGGAACTTGGAAGACAGAGATGGGAGCCATCAGCATGAAGGCAGTGAGTGAAATTCTGAGCAAGTGAGACTGTAAAGGAAGAGCATTGAATGCTAAGGACCAAAAGTCAGATCCCCGTCTTTGAAGGGACAGGAAAATGAAGGGAAAGTCCCGAAGAAGACAGCAGAATGTCAGAGAGGCATATGGACACCTAGCAAGCCCATTGGGTGGAGGCAGACATCAAACTGCTGGAGAAGGAGCCGGTCATGCCATTCATGGTTTTTGGAAAGAAAATGAGGCCAGGGAAAGTGAGTCAGCGTCATGGGGCAGTGTCTCCAGTTGTTGCCTATTTTGGGAAAGTGAGATGCCTTATTAAACAAAATACAGCCAAACTCATGGTCACAGTCCCAGCCTGAAGCTCAAGAGGATCAGAGCCTTCGGAGCAGAGGGCCCTGTGAAGCTGTGAGCCGCACACAGGCAGTCCGGCCTCCTCGTGCTCTCCTTGTCCTCTCTCCTTTATCGATCCATTTTGGAATGAGGCGGCCTCTGAGCTGGAGGAGGCAGACAGCGCGATTGCAGGAACTTCGGCTCTGCTGAATGCTCTCAAATCAAATTGTGCCTCTCTGAAGGACGGACATTCAACTTATCAACATGAAAGACAATTGTGGAAGGAAGGAAACATTTACGGAATTATTCTCTGTGCCAAGCACTTTACATACATTATCTCATTTTATCCTCATCATGATCCTGAGAGGTAGGAATTATTATTGCCCCCTCTCTTCAGAGAAGAGGAAACTGAGGCTTATGAAAGCTGCGGCACTTGCTTGAGATTATGTAACAGCTCATATTTATCAAGCACTTACTGTATGTGGACATTAATCTAAGCACATGCCATGCGTTTTCCAATTTAACCCTCACAACACCGTACGAGTTAGGTATTATTATTATTATTATTGCTGTTTTACAGGTGAGGAAACAGGCACAGAGGCATTACATAACTTGCCTAAGGTAACACAGATAGGGTGCCGTGAAGCAAGATGTAAATGCAGGCAGGCTGGCGCCAAGCCCATGTTCTTATAGCCACTTTACAGTACACTTGACCATCTCACATGGATGATAAATGACTTCAAAGCATACTCTTTCTGTGTCAGCATGCTTGCTCCTCAGGACTCAGGCTGCTTCTCATTGCATTTATAGTGTAGTTTCATTGATTGATTGAGACAGGATCTCACTCTGTCACCCAGGCTAGAGTGCAGTGGTGTGATTAGAGCTTACTGCAGCCTGGGCTCAATTGATCCTCTAGCCTCAGCCACCTGAGTAGCTGAGACTACAGGTGCACGCCACCACACCCAGCTAATTAAGAAAAAAAATTTTTTTTGTAGAGACGGTGCCTTGCTATATTACCCAGGCTGGTCTCCAACTCCTGGCTGCAAGTGCTCTTCCTGCCTCAGCCTCCCAAAGTGCTGGGATTACAGACATGAGCTGTTGCTGAATTGACAGTGGAGTTTTATAAAATCATTCAGCCAGATGTGTGGAGGTCATGATTTGAAACTGATAGGAGATAACGGGAAAGCACCTGTTTCACTAATTCTCACAATCCTCCCAGGGATGGCTGTGAACTTGGATTAGAGAAACAAGATGATCTACAAAGAAGCTCTGGGGAAGGGCTGGATGATTGCAGTTCACCATGGTGATCATGGTGGGAACTGAGGAGAACCAGGCCTCAGCACAGTAGATTTTGGCTTAGCTGTGACTAGCTGTATGACCATGGGTCAGTTCCTTCCCCATGCTGAGCCTCAGTTTCCTTGTCTGTAAAATGCAGTGATCGCTAATGTTTCTTTCAGCTTCAAGGTCCTGTGAGTTTTAAAAAATTATAGGCATTTTCAAATGCATGCAGAGGTAGAAAGTATCACATAATAAACCCTCATATACTCATAGGGCACTTTCATCAATTATCAGTATATGGCCAATCTTATTTCATTTACACCCATCCACTCTCCCCTTCTCCAGTGAATTATTTTAAAGCAAATCCCAGACATCTCGTCTCATCAGTATATATTTCTAAAAGATGGCTTTAAAAATTAATCATGATGACATTATCACACTAAAAATTAATAGCACTTCCTCAGTATGTCAGTGAATATGGGACTCAGCTATTTTAAAATTCTGTTTGATAATATGGCAAAAGCTAAATTGAGGCTTCTAGTATTAATCGTAGCATTTTCAAAACTTGTGGCCAGGGAACAGACTTGGAGAGAATTATAATGTTGGGTACCAAGGTAAAAAATGTATATATGTATTATATTTATATCTCCAAAGATTATGTTCAATATATTATATATATTATATGTAAATTATATATAATGTATATTATATGTAATATATAATAAATAATTATATTATAAATTATATATTACATAATATATAATAATACATATAATAATTATATATTATATAATATATAATATATATTTTATATTATTGGTATATACAAATTATATATAATATATAATTATATGTTATATATGTTCTTTATATATATTTATATATGTAACTAAAGAACATTATATATACATGTAATTAAAGGACATAGTCTTTTTTTTGGTAATTTTTTTTTTTTTTGAGACAGAGTTTTGGTGTGTGATCTCATCTCACTGCAACCTACCCCTCCCGGGTTCTAGTAATTCTCCTGCCTCAGCCTCCTGAGTAAGCTGGGACTGCAGGCGTGGGCTACCATGCCTGGCTAAGTTTGCTATTTTTAGTAGAGATGGGGTTTCACCATGTTGGCCAGGCTGGTCATGAACTCCTCACCTCAGGTGATCCTCCCGCCTTGGCCTCCCAAAGTGCTGTGATTACAGGCATAAGCCACCACGCCCAGCCAAGGACATAATCTTTTATGCTAATAGTAGCTACATTTAGGGAGATTCTGCTTGTGATTTGCTCTGCACTGTCCCGGGTGTTGTAAGTGTATGCAGTCTTTTAATCTGTTTTATAAACGAGATCGCAGTGCCAAGTACGTGGCCTAATGTCAGAAAGCTTGTGACCAGTGATGGGTACTGGGCTTAAAGAAAAAGTGAATGGAAAAATCTATGTTCGAGTCATCAAGTTAAAAATAAATTAGGATTAAATGGTGTAACCCTGTAACAGAAATAGTTTAAGACTCCTGAGATGGAGAACTAAAGTGCATTTCCTCAAAAATAATATAATTTTTCATCTTGTAAAGAGTCTGCAACCCTATCCTCAAAAGTAAACCAAATACTATTCCCCACATGCGCTGCATGAAGCCTTTATACTGGCTGTTCCATCTGCCCAAATGCTCTTCATTCTGTCTCGCTCAATTCACAGGTCTTCTCCCAGCCTCTCAGCCCAAAACTACCTCTTGTGCCCCGAGCCTTCAGAATTTGTTGCCTGCACTGTTCATCTGTCAACCTCACCCTGTCTTGTGGCATCCCCTGTATTGCTGTCTTGAACTCCTATTTAAATTCCTGGATGTTTGTCTTGTTTCCTTAATGCTGTGGCTCCTTGCCCAGTGCCTGCCAATCATGGTCGTGATGGATTCATCCATTTGTCAAGCCTTCATTAAGTGCACCAAGCTCAGAGCTCAGGGATTGGCAGTCAGAATTAACCAAGGCTTGGTGCCAGAGGCATTGCAGCTAGTGAGATTTCAGGCACTCCCCAGGACGAGAGGTAGTTTCCAAGTTTATAAACTGACTGCTGTATTGTCATGTACTCAGGTTGCTTTAAAATAAGTCTTTCTTCCTCCAAAGATTTTTTAAAAGCAGGCATAAGGAATAGCTAATTGAAGAACACTTAGAGGTTCCTGCTTATGGACCTTAATTGTGGCAATTTACTCTGCCTGAGTTATCGTGAAATCACTGGAGGCCCCTTAGCAGGAAGTAAAACTCAAGGGAGGCTATTAACAATTTAACATTCTCTAAGCACCAAGGAATGAAAATTTCACTTATTGAAGAGCAGAGAGAGGCTGCCCAGCTAATGCATTGGCCTGGAAATTTAGAAAGTTTCAGCCCTACCCAGTATGAAAGGAAAGTGTACAGCAGAGTAGTGTAGGCACCTGAATAGCAGCTGGATTTCTCTCAAATGTGTGACAAATAAAATGAAATTGGTATAAGGACTTTGGCGGAGTCTTGCCAAGTCTTTTCTGGAATGGCAGCTCAGATTAGTGCCGGCTGTTTCTGATGGTCACTGCAACTGTCTCCTGTTAGTGCTGACTTGGCTACATCCCAAGGGGGAGGAGTATTTGTTTTTGGTGCTGGGCTGGGGAGGTGGATATGGAAGGGTCGCTTTAATGGGGTGAGTGCATTGTCCTTTTTGAATAGATTATTAATAGAGCCTTGGATGATGAGAGAGGCAAGGGAGAAGGGAGCAGATGGAGCCAAGGCTGGAGAAACTGGGAGCTGGAGGAGTGGTGGATGGGCTGAGAGCAGCTGTCGGGAGACAGCCAGAAGCAGGGGCTTCAGCCCTGTGCCACGGGACAGAGCATGGGTTTGCAGGCAGGTGGACCAGATTTGTGGAGCAATCCCCCAGCGTCCTGCCTCCTGACTCCTCGCCTGACTTGGCTGCCTGTGAGAAGCTAGTTTTGTTTTGCTTAGGACTGTCAGGTGGTAAGCTGCCACGCTTTTCAGAGAATCTGAACAATATGTCTTTATAGAGACCTCCTAGATCACTGATGGGGGCAGGCATAAGTGGGTGCTTGGCAGGATCCCCTGGAGAGCTTTCTCTAGGCTGCCATGTCCAAGCCCTACCTTGGACCAACTAGTTTTGGGTCCTCAGGAAGAAGTCCTGGAGCACAGACCTCAGACAGGCTGTTCAGGTGGTTTTGTGGCACACTTCTGGTTAGAACCACTGCCCTAGCTCAGGACTCCTTAGACCAGGTTCTGGAAAGTAAACTCCCTTAGAACAGGGAGTTTACTGCCTGTCCAGCAGCCTGTTCCATCTTTGGTTTTGATACTGTGCCTTCCACAGGATACGCCAAATCTCTCATTTTTGTGGGTCCTTCAGATATTGAAGGCAGCCTCCAGGGTTATGCTCTAGCCTAAATATCCATGATGTTTCTTGATTAATAGTTATTAAACCAACCTATGAAGGAGTCCAAGTTGAGGATGAGGTAAAAGAGAGGAGAACAGAAAGATAAACATTAAAAAAACCCTTAGTGTCAGGATAGAGCAGGATGTGGCACAATAAAAGTACTTAAAAGTAGATTGATACTATCTTATTTTTTCCTGATTACAAAAAGGGTACTTGTTCCCTATGAAAACAGTGAAAACCCATAAAAGAAAATTAAACCCTTAGTAATCCCACCTACCAGATATAACCGCTGTTAGTATTTTTGTGGGTGTCTTTCTCATTAAACTCATATTACTCATTAAATTTACAGCTTTGTAAACTTCCTTTTCTCTAACAATAGCAAGATATTTTTGGACTTTATTAATATTAATCGATGTTATCATTATTATTTTTTTTGAGACAGGGTCTTGCTTTGTCACTGCAACTGCCTCCTGTTAGTGCTGACTTGGCCACTTCCTAGGAGGTAGGAACAGTTACACACAATCACAGCTCACTGCAGCCTTGACCTCCTAGGCTCAAGTGATCCTCCTGCCTCAGCCTCCTCAGTCAATGGGGCTGTAGGCTCATGCCACCATGCCCTGCTAGTTTAAATTTTTTTTTGCAGAGATGATGTCTCCCTATGTTGTCCAGGCTGGTCTCAAACTTCCGGGCTCATCCAAGTGATGCCTCCCAAAGTGCTGGATTACAGGTATGCCGGTGTCAGCCACTGCACCCGGCCCATGCCGTCATTATTAAAAGCTGCCAACTCTTAGTCCCTGATTGTTGGACATTGAGGCTCAATGGTGGACATTCTTCAGGAACTCTGAATTCTTCTTCTTCTTCTTTTTTTTGAGGTGGAGTCTGACTCTGTTGCCCAGGCTGGAGTACAGAGGTGCAATCTCGGCTCACTGCAACCTCCACCTCCCAGTTTCAAGTGATTCTCCTGCCTCAGCTTGACTAGCTAGGATTACAGGCATGCACCACCATGTTTGGCTAATTTTTGTATTTTTAATAGAGACAAGGTTTCGCCATGTTGGCCAGGCTGGTCTTGACACCTCAAGTGATCCACCTGCCTAGGCCTCCCAAAGTGCTGGTATTACAGGCGTGAGCCACCGTGCCCAGCTGTGAATTCTTTTTAACCAAGAAGGACCAGATTAAACTTAGTCGCTTGCCATAGTCTGACATCCCTATGGGGCCTGACCCTGGCCCAGGCCTGCCTGCCCTGCTGGCGGCCAGGTCAGATGGGTCTCAGCAACTTTTGTGTATGTTGGTTTGGACCTTGATCTGTAGCCATCTAAGAACTGCTCAGCTCCTTCCTGGACCTGAGACAAAACTTCTTCAGCTTGAAGTCCCATAACTATTCTTCTCCACTGAGCATCACCAGCTGATGTGGGCAAGGAGGTTCCCTGTGGGGACCAGCTCTTCAGATCTACCCAGCACTGGAGCAGTTAAAATTCATGAAGTACTTCTGAGCTTTTGTGTTTGGTGGAGGGAGTGCTGAACTTGTCCTATGATCTTGGGAAAGGGACCAACTCTGAGTCTCCATTTTTCCCTCTGTAAAATGGAGATAATAGCTCCTCTCTAGCCTGCCTCACACAGTCAGAAAGATCAAACGAGATGATGTGAGTAAAGTGCTTTGTAAACTACAGTGCAACAGGCAAACCCATGCTATACTTGATAATGGACCTCCTGATAGAGCCCAACAGAAAGTGCTGACTCCAGCCTCAATTGTTCTCCCAGACAGAGTGGACTCATTGGCTGCATGAGCTTTGGGGTGAAGTCTCTCCTGACTCCAGACAAGGTGGGTCCTAGGGCTGCTCTGTCAGGATCATCCCACCTGGGCCAGGGCTGGTACAGGCAGGGTTTCTCTCTGTGACATGGTACCCCACTGAGACAGGGGCCTGCTGGGGTTGTCTGCATAGAAGTACTATGTTTGTTACCTGCCCAGCTGAGGGTTTTGGTCCCCTTCTTGGTTTGTCTTGCCAGAGAGCCATTGTTAGACAGCCCGAGTCTTCCCAGGAGGCGCTGAGTCTGGCGTCTGCTGTTGAAGACACTGGCAGATCCCTTGGGGCCCAGAGCACTCCTGGACCAGCCCCAGAAGAGGAGGGCCAGGTGCTCCCATGGTCTGTTCCAGGGGTCCTCTTCTTATGTCTACCAGGCCTGATATTTCTGGGCCTGACAGGTGCTCAGGGATGGGGTGAGCAGCACCATCCTCTGTGGAGCTTTCCTTCAGGCTGCAGGAGGACTCTGGGACCTGAGAATCCTCCCTCTGGGTCACTTGTCCCTTATCAATTTTTACTCTGTACTACACCCCCCCAAACTGGAAGGTGGAGGGACTTCCTTTTGTACATCTCTGGAAATGTCCTGGTGGCCTGTGGTATGGCCTGCCACGTAGCTCTGTGTCCTGGGGTAGATGGCTGAAGACCCTTTGTCCTGCACGTGGGTCCTAAAGAGCTTCTCTTGACTGCAGCCTTGGCTTCGTTCTCCTGGGAAGAGATGTTCCCCGTGGAGACTGCTCAGGAGCCACAGGATGCAGACTTTTTGGCCTCTCCATCCCTCTTTCACTCCCTCACTTCTGTCAACAAATATGGCTCCTACTGTATACCAGGCATAGTGTGGGGCACATGAGAGAGCCTATGCACAACTTAGTGGGGGAGACAGGCAAGAAGATGGTTGTCCTCCAGGGATAAGAGGCTATGGGAATGCGGCAGAGGGGAGAGCCAGTTCTGCCCCGAACATCACAGAAGGCTTCCTGGAGGTGCAGGCATGGCAGCTCAGGAGCAGGAAGCCTGGAGAGTCTATCTCTCCTGTAGGAGGGCGTCCAGTGGAGGGGGATCGGTGGCTGCCTGACCTATGTCTCTGCCTCCTGTGTCTGAGCATGCCATTCCTTTTCTTGTGACAGGAGATCAGTGGTTGGTACTACCTCCTAGGGGAGCACCTGGGCCGGACCAAGCACCTGAAGGTGGCCACGCGGCGACTGCAGCTGCTGAGAGGTGCCTGCACACCCACCTCAGCCTCCCTTCCTAAGACCTGCCCCTCCCTCCCTTCTTGCACAGTGGCATCAGTCCTGGTATTTGGTGACCCCTGCCACCCAGGCTGCTAGGTGCAGGGACTTCTCAGGAGCACCCACTAGAGTGCAGGCTGCAGGCAGCCTCTTGCCCATGCCTCCTCTGTTTCCTTGGAGAGTCTACGGCCTGACCCCACGTGGTTTAGCTCCCTCGCTTATGGGGTACTCTATGCTTCCCCAATGGCTCCTTCCCAGCATCGTGTCTCAGGGATCCCCCAGGCTGCCTTGCTCACCTTGGGGTACCCACCTCTACAGACAGGGCGTTTAGGCCCTGCTATGGTCTCCAAGGCTCAGAACATGGATTTCATGGCCCTTTTCATGTTCTGCCTGTCCCACATGCAGCCCTGGCCCCTGAGTTCCTGTCTGGATTGAGCCTCAGGTGTCCTCATATCCTGAGGCCAGGAGTGGCCCTGGGCAGCCCCATGAGCCTGTTGCCCAGCACTGTCCTCTGGGTGGTCCAAGGAGGGGAGCCTTCTTGTGCCACCAGTAGCTTTCTGATTCTGCTCTGTTGCCTTCCAGACCCACTGCTGAGAATGCCAGGAGCTGGGGACACTGAGAATGGGGAGAAACTAAAGGTAGGTGGGGACAAGCTAGGGCATTGCTCCAGGAGCTGCATCTGCTCCTTGTCAGCCCCTGGGCCCAGGAAACTCCTAAAGGGACAGCATTCGGTGCTTGAAACTCAGCCAGTCATGCACTCAGCAGGAATGATTTCTTGACTTTCCTGAGGTGTATTATAGGAAATAAATGCTCTTCTCAGGGTGTCCATGATCATGGCAGGGGTGGAGAAAGAGCCAGGCATCCGCTTCTGAAAATGCGAACATCTGGATCTTACTAACTTTTGGCCTCTGCAAACTGAGTCCTCCCCTTCCTACAGGCCGTCTCAGCCTCCTGCTTCCCCTGCGACTGAGGCCGAATCACCCTCTCAGGTTAGGTCTGCTTGATGTCAGGGGGAAGCTGTGATTTTTGAGCCTGAGACCAATGGGTTCTCCACTGGGGCTTCAAGTTGGAAAGGAGCCTTTTTCACATAGGGGAGTGGGGAGAATTCTCCAAAATTCATTCCATCTCTGCAGGGCATGGCAGGGGATCTATGGTTTTCTTTAACAATTAAGAGAGGGAATTACTTGGCTGGGCACGGTGGCTCACGCCTGTGATGCCAGCACTTTGGGAGGCCGAGGCGGGTGGATCACCTGAGGTCAGGAGTTCAAGACCAGCCTGGGCAACATGGTGAAACCCCGTCTGTACTAAAAATACAAAAAAATTAGCCAGGCGTGGTGGTGGATGCCTGTAGTCCCAGCTGCTCAGGAGGCTAAGGCAGGAGAATCACTTGAACCTGGGCGGCAGAGGTTGCAGGGAGCCAAGATCATGCCACTGCACTCCAGCCTGGGCAACAGAGCTAAACTCTGTGTCAATTAAAAAAAAAAAAGAGAGAGAGAGGGAAAAACAAACTCCCAGCAATTCATTAGCCCCTGTGTACCAGGTACTGATACCTAATCTTTACTGCCCCTTCTGAGGCAGCTGTCACTTCTGAATCTCACAGATGAGAGAGACACATGCGGTTCAGAGCGTTAGGGCTTCTCCACAGCCACATAGCTGGCAGGTGGTGAAGGCAGGTTCTGAGTGAGGGCCAGCCGCCTTTTTAGGGTGCTGTGGTACACTGTCTCCTGTGCGTGGCCTAGCTGGGAATATACGACTGTTGCTGTAGTTCCTAACAGTATGTTACATATTATACAATATCGGTGTATTACAAACTACCAAACATTTTCACTTTCACTGATTCAAGTCATTCACTCATTCATCATTCATTAAATATTTCCACCTACGTGGGCTGGGCCACGTGCTGGGTGCTGTGATACAGCCGTGGACCTGTCCAAGGCCTGGCCCATTGAGCAGTCTAGAGCTGTGCTGGCCAGTGTGATGACCACCTGCCACCTGTGCCTGTTGGACACTTGTAATGTGGCTAGTGTGACTGGGGAACTGAGTGTCAACTTCAGTTTTAAGTAATTTCAGTTTATCTGGCCCATGTGTCTAGTTGCGACTGAGTTAGTCAGAGAAACTTGCCAGGAATAACTTGTCAGGTTTGTTTTCTGTGGATTCATTAGGAGTTGAAAAGCTTTCCTCTGGCTTCTGTGGGGAACTGCAAAGATCTTTTCCCCTCTCTCTGTACTTGCCAAGCACAGAGAGGGTGGTGACCAGGGGGCCTCCCCAGGGATTCGTGGAAATTACATGGGCATCAACACCATAGGTTTGCTTCCTCCAACACTGTAGGTTTCTTGGTGGCGTGGAAAGTCCTGCTGCATGCTGGATTCTGCACATAGGCCTCAAGCCCCTGGGGGCCTTGTTCTGTGGTACACTGGATTTTCCTGAGCTTGCATACTCAGAGATGTCTGTGGGACTCAGCAAAGAGGGTGTGCTTTTCAGAGGCTTGGTTGGGGCTGGGGGAAAGCCCCTGGAGGCCATCTCTTCAGCTCCTGCACTGTGCAGTTGGGGAGATGGAGACCCAGAAACCGAGGTGACCTGCCCACAGTCACACAGCAACCAAAGCTGGGCTGGACCAAGGAGGCCTCTGTCATCAAGGGCTTGAGTGGGTGGCTGGGCTTCCCCAGGCCCTCTGAGATGGGCAAAAGTGGTTGGGCTCACCATGTGCCGCTCTGCAGGATGCTATCCTGGGACTGCCAGACAGGAAATAGGACCTGGGTTTTGGTCCTAGCCCCACACTGCCCTGCTGTTTGACCATAAACTCTCCAGGCCTGTTTCTTCGTCTGTAAGATGAGGAGGCTGTATTGTCCGTTGACCTGGAAATTTTTTCCACGTTTGACTTTATGGTCTGTGTATCGCCAGATCCTGACAACAACCCACTTCCATGTACAAATGACAAATAAATTGACTTTTTTTTTTTTTTTTTTTTTTTTTTTTTTTTTTTTTTTTTTTTTTTTTTTTTTTTTTTTCTGAGACAGAGTCTTGCTCTGCTGCTCAGGCTGGAGTGCAGGGGTGTGATTGTGGTTCACTGCAACCTCTGCCTCCTGTGTTCAAGTGATTCTCCTGCCTTAGCCTCCCGAGTAGCTGGGACTACAGGCACCCGCCACCACGCCCAGCTAATTTTTGTATTTTTTTCAGTAGAGACAGGGCTTTACCATATTGACCAGGCTGGTCTTGAACTTCTGACTCTAAGTGATCCACCTGCCTCGGCCTCCCAAAGTGTTGGGATTACAGGCGTGAGCCACTGTGCCTGGCCGAAACTGACTTTTAAGTAGTTTCCAAGTGTCAGGCAGGTCTTCAAACTCCAAATGTTTTATGTCCCCTGTCTTGAGATGGATGTCTGTGAGTGCAACCCTTCACAAGGTGTCCTTGGATTCTTTAGGCTGGGGTAGTCTCCTGGATTTCTAGCGGGGACCCTGGACTTGCAGGAAGAGGAGGCGTTGTTATAGAGCAGCTGCGTTTTCTGCCTGGGTTCTCCTCCAGTGAGGGGTGTTTGTAAGAACATTGGAATCACAAAGTGGCCCATGGCGGAGAATGCAGCCAGAACAAAGGCGCCCTCTCCCCGCCGGGCCCGGGGAATACTAACTAGTTGACAGGAATTTTAATATAAAACTCTCCCTCTTCCTTGTCATTCTGAGGTTTCAGGAAGCCTTCGGGCTTATCGTGCAGAGGCACACAGTACAGACAGGGCTTGGGGAGGTGAGAGGTGATTTCCTGCCATTCTTCTGTGGGGCGGGCTTCCCAGGGTGCTCATGCCAGGCTGACGGGTGCAGTGCGGGCTCCCGCTGCTGGGGGAGAGTTGGGTTTTCATGGGGCAGCAGCTGAGGCAGGACCCGCAGCCATGAACCGCTTCAATGGGCTCTGCAAGGTGTGCTCGGAGCGCCGCTACCGCCAGGTGGGTGCTTGGCCCCTTGTAGGGAGGCTGTGGGGTGTTTGGGATGGGGGTGGAGGGACCACCTGAGCAGGACCTTGCTCCCGACAAGGTCGCCTGTGCCCCCTCCTGCTCCCTGCAGGCTCACTTTGATATCGGGAGGAGGATTTAGAGCCAGGACCTGGACCCAAGGCCTCTTTAGGGCCCATGTCTGTGTGGAGTCCGAACCACTGGCTGGGTGGTGTTTTTGATGAGATAATCCAGCTGGCTTTCTGTTCTTTTTATTTGGGGAGGGCCTGTGGGTGTGAGATTGAAAATGCCGTGGTTGCTGAGCAGTTGGGAGGGGAGTTTGTATTTTTGCTAACTTTTCCTACTTCTGACGGGACAGCAGTGCCCATTCTGCCCTCTGTGCGTGTGTGTTGGCCTGTGCTCGTAGGCGGGATGGCGTGTTTTTGTGTATGTGTACATGCGTATGAATTTCCTGCCCACTCCCGCTGATGCCTCACTGTGGCTCAGCATTCCTTTGACTTTGGAATCTAACTTTACAGCGAGGGTTTGGCCTCTCAGCCTCTAGTCTTGGAAGGGGGCAGAGTGGGCCATGAGGATCCCATTGGCCCCCACTGAGCCTCTTCTGGAACTGTGTTGGGGCATTTTTTCTCATAAAATAGGAGTGGGGTCAAGGATGGTGAAGGCAAGTGATATCTGATCTGGAAGGGAGTTCTGAAATTGTTCTGATTTTAAAAATCACACAGAGAAGCCCCACTATTTGTTTTAATGACCAGACTGGACTGTGGGTGCTGACTCCTCTGACAGGCAGTGGTTAGGTCCCAGGGAGATCCCCAGAAGGGCCACCTGCACCCCCCCAACCTGCCTGCTAGGGGACCCAGTGTTCTCTCCGCAGTCCTCCCCAGCTCTTAGGTTCTGCCCTGAAGGCTCCACTCTGTATTCCCTGCCCTCCTGGAGCTGGGAAAAGCAGCCCCTGTAATACCAGCATCTGGATGGCAGAGTGGTGAGACAGAGAGAGGACTAGATGGGACATCTAGAAGTCCTTGGTCACCCTGGGGCTATGGGCTAGAAGATGGGGCATGCGGGCAGTCAGAGTGGGGCCAGGAGCAATGGTGGGCTGGACCTGGGGCTCAGGGACTCAGAGTTCAAGATGGTTGCTATGCTGGAAACCAGTGCAGAATTGAGAGCAGCAAGCTTTTTATCAGGTCTGAGCTCAAATCTTGCTCTGCTCCTCTTTAGCGGTGGCTTTTGAGCAAGTCACTGTCCATCTCTGAGCCTCTATGTCCTAGTCAGGAAAACAGGGATTATGAAATCCAGAGATGGCGCCACAGGAGTGAATAGGATGATGGGTGTGAAGCCTGGCTCAGTGTCTGCTGTGCACAGCCAGGAGGTGTTTGATACATGGCGGCATTTGGGGATTAAAGCGTAGGCAGGGCAGAGGAGCAGAAACTAGGCAGGAGAGCAGAAACGAGGGGCTGGCATGGGTGAGACCTGGGAGCAGTGGCTGTTTCTGTCCTGGACAGGAAAGAGCAAGAACCACCCGCAGGAAGGACAGGCTGTCAGGAGCTGCCAAGGAGTCAGGGCAGGCTGCCCCCTTCACCTTCTGGTCACAGCAGGGCTGAGAGCGGGGAGGGTGGAGGGAGGGGGTGGCGCTTACTTCGGGTCTTATCTCCTTGTCTGTAAAATGAGCGTACTCATTCCCCTCGGGGCTGCAGGAATGGTCAGGTTCTTTGGACACTGCCCTCTTGCTGTGGTCAGTGATCATGGTGGACAGAACGTAATTCTGCTTCCTCCGAGCTAGGAGGTGAGCTTGCCTCCTGGCACTTTCTCCACTTCCCCTCCTTCACACCCCCAGCTGGCTTGGATGGTGATCTAGGCTGGCGCTTCTTAGACTGGTGCCCAGGAGGGTGAGGGGCCCCTGCCCACAGTCCTGCTTAGATGCAGGGTCTGAGTGGGAGGAGGAGGCTATTTTTCTGCAGCATGCTGCTCCCTAGACCCCACTCTCCAGCTGCTTCCCCAGAACTGGCTGTCCAGAGCCCAGCATGCTGGGATGGGTCTTCTATGCAGGGGGCTTTGGCCCTGGGTGGGGTAGGGGTGGGGAAGTGCTAGATAGGCTTTGGGACCCTGGCTTCTGCTTAGGTTAAGGGTTGGCTTATGAGGCCCCCAAAAACTCCCCGCTGGTTTCATGGAGGGGCCAGGCTCCTGGTGTCTTCCCCGGCCTCGGGCAGGCGCGGGAACTAGTGGTTGCTCCTTTCTCCCAGCTTTCCACACGCGTACCCGCGTTTGTTTTTCTTTCTTTCTTTCCATTTTTTTCTCTTCCTGTCTTAGCTGCGTGTTTTCCCAGAATTCTTATGGGAACGGGGTATTTTCCTGCCTCCTCCCCCTTCCCCTTGTCTGTCAGATTTCCTGTTTTACAAACTTGCTTTGAATCCAGGCCCAGGGCTGGTGGGAAGCAGAGCCTCAGAGGTCCCTGCAGCTTCCAAGGCCTGTGGTCACCCTGGGCCCCCTCCGTTTGCCTTCCTCATGCCTGGCCCTGGGATGGTTGGCAGGTGAATGGGTGCAGGTGCCCAGTCTTGCGGAGACAACTCTTAAAGGAAGGAGACAGAGTCTTCTGACAAGGCTGGCGCCCTTGACCTTTTCCAGGCTTGCTGAGCTGGCCTCTTTCTCAACTTGCCTGGGACACCCTTCCCTGTGCCTCACCAGGGCCCACTCCAAGTCCCACTTTTTCTAGGGGGTCTCTTGGAACCCCTCGAATCCCTTTTCTGATTTGTGCTGCCTTAGCAGCTGGAATGAGCTGGCAGACCATCCTGTATCCTCCCATGGAGGGACACTGCCAGGCTGCCCTCCCTAGATGAGCTTCTGGTGAGTTCCTACCTTGTGCCAAGCATGGCGTCCACTGTTGGAGCACAAAGGACTGAGAATGGCCCAGTCTTCCTGCTTTGCTCTAGTGCCCGCTGTGCCCTGCTTTGCTCTGGAGAAGTTTGTATACCATCGTGCTCCTCTGGGAGCCAGAGACCAAGGCTGCATGCCTCTGTACGTCCGCAGAGCCTGGCATGCAGTAGGAGCTCAATAATTGTGTGCTGGTTTGAAAAGAGCATCCAGATGGCAAGGCCTCTCATGGACTTCTGAAAGTAGGAGCTGGGGACCCGTCAAGCACATGGGCCTCAGCAGGCATATGAGTCAGTGGCTAGTTCAGGTTCAGCCAGGAGGCCTATGTGTGACCTTACCTGCCTCTTACCTGGGAGTCCTCACTGGATGCCTTGAGGCCCTGGCCACAGATTGGCCCCCAGAATCCCAGCTCTCTTCTTCTGACTCTTGGCCTGAGATACAGTGAGTGTGTCTGTCCCATTGTTCCCTCCCCTGTTCTCTGGGAGGCCAGTGACCAGGCTGGCCTTGTCTTTGGGCCCTTAGCACAAGGCCAGCCCCAGGCTAATGCTCTGTGAACCTCTGTGAGAAAGGAAGAAGGGAGCCAGGCAAACAGTGGATCAGAGGTGAGGCTGAGTCATGCGGTGCTGGTGGGCCCTTGGGTCAAGGGCTGGGGCTGCTGGGGCTCAGGAGGGCAAGGTTTGCCTTTCTAAGACCTTGTCTATCCCAAGCCCTCCCCACATCAGCCTGGGTTTGCCTGCTGAGCTCTGGGCCTTCCTGCTTGGCCCACCCAGTTCTCAAGCTGTCTGGGCTGAGACAGGGACAGTGAGGCGCTGACCAGCTCCTTTGTGGCTCCAGTTCCCTTGGAGAGGATGGTGGCTCTTGTCAGGGGTGGTCTGTGGGCTTCTCTATCTTGAGGTAGAGGCAGCAGCCTCCAACTTCTGGCAGTGACTGGCAGTGACCTGTGTCCTAGATCACCATCCCGAGGGGGAAGGACGGCTTTGGCTTCACCATCTGCTGCGACTCTCCGGTCCGAGTACAGGCCGTGGATTCCGGTAAGTGAGCGACTAGGTGATGCCAGCCTCACTTGCCCACCACACACATGGGCTTTGCGAACAGACGCTGGAACCAAAAGGGGAGCCCCAGACTGGAGCACAGTGTCCTGGCTTTTCAAAAGGAAAAGAATAATATTTTTAAGTGACCATAGATGAAAGACATTTATGAAAATATGCCCACTTTTTTTGTTGTTTTTATCAAAATGAAAATAGGTTTTTATATTTTGTTTCCCAATCAGTTTGAACAGGAACTAAACCTATATTTTCAGCAATGGCTGCATGGGAAAATGAGAGTCATTTGTGCACTCTGTTTGAAGCTGATATTGTATCCTATCCTGAGCCCGATCAGCACTTAAAAATAGCCAGCCTTCCCTACTTTTCACAAAGGAAGATTTCTCTTCATCACAGAGTGAGCATCTCAAAGACAGAAACCAGGGCTCAGTGGTCAGCATGTTTCCAGTGCTTGCACAGGGGTGGGCATGAAGTTGGTGCACAATGATTGGCAGGGAAGGAATGAATGGAGTGTGGGAACCTGTCCCCAGGGAAGGCTCTCAATGAGATAGGAGGCCCTGGGGAGGGGTAAGGGCCTGGGTGGAAGGGTGGACAACAGAGAGGTGAGCCAGCACTAGGGCAAGGCAGGCAGGAAGGAGGAAAGGCAAAGGGGTGCCTTCTTTCAAGGCTCTTGAGAGGCACCGAGTTCAGTCCCTCATTTCACAGATGAAGAAACTTAGAGAAAAAGGAAGGTCCCTGTCTGAGGTCACCATGGCAGCAAAGGACTCCAGGTCCTTTGAAGGGGTCTTGGGCTTCAGGGGCCCTTGAATGGCTTTTCTTTGTCCCTGCAGGGGGCCCAGCAGAACGGGCAGGGCTGCAGCAGCTGGACACGGTGCTGCAGCTGAACGAGAGGCCTGTGGAGCACTGGAAATGTGTGGAGCTGGCCCACGAGATCCGGTGACAGGGGGCAGCGGGCGGCCTGGGGCCTCGGGCTGACAGCACACCCTCTCCACCCCAGCCCTGGGCACACTGCCTTCCCTGGCCCAGCTCTTGCTGCTCCCTCCTTTGCCCAGCTGCTAGCAGGCAATTCCTTCTGTTCAAGGAGTCTGTTTCTCGGCCTGAGAATGGAAGGTTCAGGCTCAGAGCACTTTTGGATTTCAGAGCAAACATCAGGGAAGATGCTCTCAGACTCTGTGGCTCAGGACTGGGCACCAGGGCATTGCTTTCTGCTTTAGCTAATTATTTCTGCTACCTAAGAGCTAAGTCCATTTGTTATTTAAGGACATGAAGATGTTGCAAATGTTTCAATTGCACAATTAAAATATTATTCTTGAAATTGTTGGAGTCTCCCGAATTTTGGTCCCTTGGGGTAAAACCCCCATGGCCCCATTTTAGGTCTACTTCTGGAATAACTAGATGAGGGCTTGCCCTTAGGTGACCTGCTTGTTTTACTTGCTTATATCTTGCTTATGACAAGCATTATGGATTGAGTATGGAACCCTTTCCTGCTGAACCTGGCCTTGGCCTCAGGGTCCTTCTCAGCCACTGCCAGTCAATAGGAATTGACCTAGGTGACCTATTTGCTGTCTCTTCTTTAAATGGCCTCTTGCATCCCTTCCTGCCCTGACACTAGAGGCTTCTCCCCAGCGTCTGCCTCCTCTTTCCCCACCCGATCCATCATCCTCTCTGCCCTGCGGGCCCCCACTCTGGCTGATACTGGTTTTTCCCAGGCTCAACCTCTCTGTGTGATCCCCCACCTTCCTTCCAGGAGCTGCCACAGTGAGATTATCCTGCTTGTGTGGCGTATGGTCCCCCAGGTCAAGCCGGGACCAGATGGCGGGGTCCTGCGGCGGGCCTCCTGCAAGTCAACACATGACCTCCTTTCACCCCCCAACAAACGGGAGAAGAACTGCACCCATGGGGCCCAGGCACGGCCCGAGCAGCGCCACAGTTGCCACCTGGTATGTGACAGCTCTGATGGGCTGCTGCTTGGCGGCTGGGAGCGCTACACCGAGGTGGCCAAGAGCGGGAGCCAGCATACCCTGCCTGCACTGTCCCGTGCCACTGCCTCCACCGACCCCAACTACATCATCCTGGCCCCGCTGAACCCTGGGAGCCAGGTATGGACAGTTGGTGTGGGGAAGGTGAAGGGCATTGGGTCCCTGTGGGAGGCCGGGAAGACTTGAAGACTCAAAGTTGTGTGATGAGGAGCCCACGAGGGGCCGTGATTTTGGGCAAGGAGATGGGGTATGTGCTACCTCTGGCTTCTGTAAGGCTGTTCGTGGTGGGGAGGACAGATGGGTCTCTGTGGCCTCAGGGCACAGATCCAAGACCAGGGCATGCACAGGCTGGAAGATTTCAACTCGCAGAAGGAAGAACTTTCTACCAGCCTTTGCTTTTTCCCAGTGGAATGGGCTGCCTTGGTTGGTAGTGAGTCCCCATTACAGGAAGTGTGAAGGCAGACACCGCCTGATTGCATGGTGGGATGAAGGAGTGCACTCCCTCAAACAGTCCCCTGAGATATTCTGGGAAAAAGGTGCTCTGTCTCAAATAATGCTGAGACATATCCCATACTCTCTTTCTCATCTAGGAAATTCCCAATGCAAAGTAGCCTATGAGAGGCTCACAGTGTGCCCAGGGCTGGCATCCTGTACTACGGCAAGTGGTGTAACCTGGTTTAACACCGAATTTCCCGGACTTGCCTGATGGGGGCACCCTTTAGGGTGTGGTTGGTACCATCTCACCATTCTAATGTTCCACGGAATGCACTTTGGAACGAGCTGCTATAGAGGAAGTTGGGGACTTGCCAAGGAGTTAGACTTCATGACCCATAAAGCCTCTTTCAACTCTAATATTCTGGGATTTTGTGTTCCCTCCCAGCCTCCTCCCTCAGCTGGTTACCAGAACTGCTGTTTTTCTCTTGTGCCCTGAGGTGCCCCACTTCCTCTCCTGCGGGGCCCCATGTCCAGCAGCCTCCTGGGCTGTCCTGCCCTGCTCCTGGGGCTGAGGTGGTTCTCCTGTCTTTCCCTTGCAGCTGCTCCGGCCTGTGTACCAGGAGGATACCATCCCCGAAGGTGAGTCTACGGCTGCTGCTGTGCTCTCCTAGCTCAGAGAGACAGCAGGGGTCAGCTGAGGCCTGGCCCAGCCTCTGCCTCTGTGTTCTGAGGCCTTTCCAATGGAGTCAAGGTCACTTAGGCTATCGACACAGACTCCCTTTCCACATGGCACCTTTTCTCCCTCATGGAACCAGTGTCTTTCTTTCTTGAAGCCAGAAATGAGAAGGAGAGAGGGGGGTCTTATCAGGGCAATTTAAGAGACAGAGTGTCCAGGACTAAGGCATTCAATTGAGATTCATCCAATTTTACTGAGCAACTGATATATATAGGTGCCAGAGGCAATGTGGTCGGGCTTGCATGGAAGGGAGTCATGGAGCTTGGAGCTGGGCAGTCTCAAGTTGGAGTTCTAGCTATGTGACTTTGGGCAAGTCATGTCCCCTCACTGAGCCTCAGTTTCTTCATTTATAAAATGGGGTCAATAATTCCTACCTCATAGGGTTGTTGGGAGGATTCCATGAGAGACTGATTATGAGTAATTGCCTGCATACTGAGAGGTGCTATACAGAGGGTCACTGTCTTTGAAGTGCACAGACGTCTCTGCTGCTGGATGGATTCTTCTCTTTTGGCTTTTAAATCCTGGCCAGGGATGGAAGCTGAGCTCCAAACCACTTTCTTCTCCCAGGAAGGCTGACATATCAGTCTTGAGGCTGAAGCTGGCTGGGCGACCCTTGAGACCCTTCGAGTGCCTGCCAGAGAGCTTTGACTCAGAAGTCCAGCTGGTGTCTGGACCTCCTTCCTTGACAGTGGCTCTTGCATAGCCACTCGCGGACTTGCTTCCTTGCTGCTCCCCTCTCAGTTCTGTGAAGGTGATGCTTATAGAGCGTAGCTGGGAAAGTGCTTGTGCCTTCTGTGATTTTAAAGGGCTCCCTTCAGGCTCAGGGACCCTGATGGAAGACACCTTCATTCTCTCCGGTCTGGGGCATTTGGGCAGTTGAGCCTGGTCAGTTGGAAATGAATCTGTGTTCCTTTGGGGAATGAGTCTGATAGTAATTCAATGATGATTTTTTTTTAATTTTATTATTTTTCCATAGATTATTGGGATACAGGTGGTATCTGGTTACATGAGTAAGATTTTTAGTGGTAATTTGTGAGATTTTGGTGCATCCATAACCCAAGCAGTATATACTCACCCTATTTGTAGTCTTTTATCCCTCTCCCTCCTCCCACCCTTCTCCGCAAGTCCCCAAAGTCCATTGTATCATTCTTAGGCCTTTGTGTCCTCGTAGCTTAGCTCCCACATATCAGTGAGAGGATACGATGTTTGGTTTTTTCGTTCCTGAGGTATTTCATTTACAAAAAGAGTCTCCAGTCTCATCCAGGTTGCTGCGAATGCTGTTAATTCATTCTTTTTATGTCTGAATAGTATTCCCTCGACGATGAGTTCTTAAAAAGCTTTTGTTGGCACATGAAGTGAGAGTGGATCTGCCGCTGCTGAGTAGGGACTTCATGAGGGTCCAGGCCTGGGCCTGGCTCCTTTCTGTAGGTCCAGTACAGGATCCAGGGCAGATGGCAGATACTCAGTAGAATTTTGGTTGTGTGACTGACTGAAGGAGAATGACTCGGGTTGCCTCTAAGGCTTTGGAATCTGGTCATGGAAGAGGGGTCTGGAGAGGTGTGCTGCCTGCAGGGGGGCCCGTGCGCACAGGCCGGTGTCTGGGGTTGATTCCTTATCGGTTTGAGAGGTACCTCTGTGTCTCCCTGCTGTGTTCCCAGCCTGTATCCATGTTTCAGTCCTCTCTGAGAGTATAATACATAGTAAGTCAGTAAGGACACAGTCATCTAAGCCATGGGGAAAGGGACAAGTAAGGAAGTGATGATGATATTAGTAACCATGGTAGCTCTTTGAATCCATTATATTAAGATCTTGAACTTACTTTACGTATTCATCATAATAACGAATCTTTGCTCTTTATCAGGGATCAAGTCTTTGTAGCTCACAGTTCTGGGGTTCAGAGGAAAGGGTGAAATTCAGGGCGCACAATTTCCCTTAAGCACACTTGGGGTTGTCTAGAGGTTAAGGAAGCCTGTCACCAGGGTGCCAGCTTCTCAGTCCCCCTCCTCTGGCTGGGCTGCCAAGAGATAGCCTTTCAGGAGTGTTGGCCCATCCTGAGTTGAATAGGAGAGAGGGTTAAGCCATCCTGAGTTGAATAGGGTCTGGTGCCCTTCCGGAGCCTGGAGTGCCTGCCCGGCTGTGGTTGGCATGTTCCCCAGGGCTGCTGGTGCCCTTAGCATTGTCCCTGCCCTGTAAAGGTGACCCAGCCTCAGATTCGCCACTGCCAGGGCAGGGTGGCTGCCAGGGCTCGCCTCAGTATCTGGGAGCAAAGCCGTGTAATTACTGTATTTGGTCAGCGAAGCAGGTATTAGAGGAAAAAAGCGTGATGTGGGGGGTTTGGACCAGACATTGGTAGCAGGTGGCAAGTAAATGAGTTTGCCTTCGCAGAGCTTCAGTAACTGGGTTGCAAGCTGGACTGTTCTGAAAAAAACAAAAATAAAAAAACAGTTTTGCAGAGCCCTTCCCACTGGCCACATATTATCCAGGGGTGGGTGGAGATTGGGCAAGAGGGCATGACTACTGCATAGGTTGGATTGATCCTGGCTTGTATAATTTACTGGCCAAATGATCAGTCACCCTACCATTCTAAGCCTCAGTTTCCTTGTCTGCAAAATGGAGCTGAGCCGACTTACGAGTCTGATGCCTTAGGTGAGGCCCTAGGTAAGGATTCTGTGACAGCCCTGGGCTCCTGGGTTAGAGAAGGGAAGAAATCAATTTTTTGAGAAGTCAGAGACTGGGGTCCCAGGACCCAGATTTTGGCATCCACAAATGGTATCCATCTTTAATTTTGGTCTATTTTGCTCCACTCCCTTGCTTGTCAGTCCTGCGTGGTTTTGCCTTTCTGCTCTAGGCTTGGCCATTTTAAATTAGGCTGTCTAGATCCAGGCTGGCTAGGGGGTTTCACTCACAGCACAGTTTGAGCCCCAGCAGCCCTGCCTATCATCTACTAGCCCTATTAAGTGGATTACTTGGAGGCGTAGGGTTTGTGATAATCCCCTGACTACTCACACTGTGGTACAATCCCCCAAGCTTTTTCCTATCTGGTCTCTTGTGTGAGCCTTCCACTCGCCCTGGGGCAAGCAAGGCAGCAATCAGTATCATTTCCACTTCCCAATGGAGAAAACTTTGATTCAGAGGAGGAAGAAAGCTGTTCAGGGTCACACAGACTGTTTGTGACTTGGAAAATCAGTGACCCAACTCGGGTGTCTCATCCAACTCAAATTCAGTGAGGATCTTGAAACTCAAGATGGTGCTTTAAGCAAAGAGTCCAGGGCCTGGCAGTGCACACCCCTCTGGGGCTGATGTGTGGGGCCAGATCAGACAAGGCGCTATGTGACGTCTTCCTTGTGTCTGCTTCTCTGGTGCCCATCCTCAAGGAATTCTCTTGCACTCTAGTGAGAGACCTGTGAGCAAGCAAGTCCGGGGCTAGCACAGCGCTGGGAACCACCAGCTGTGACAGAGCCAGCACGCTCCATCTGCTGACCCAGGCTCCGGAGCAGACTTTCCAGTTTGGCCTCATGCTTTTAAAAAGCAAGAAATCGCTCATATTTGAAAAATGAGAAGATCTGGCCTCACTGAGCCCGCAATCCCACGTGGAACGATCAGTTGGAACAGAGTTGGGCTCATGCTCATTCTACTCCTCTCTACATGACTCACAGAAGAGGCAGGAAGTGGTTTGAGTTATCATGGTTAGAACGCTGCCCCCAGATTTGCCTGTGATCAGTGGTCACTTGTCAGGGGTATGGGGGGAGTCAACTTGTTTTTCTCACCTTGCTCGGTGGGAAGGGGCACGGGGTGGGAGGAGGAAGCAAGTGTGAAACCTTCTGAGCTGAGTTTTCCCTCCGAGGCTGTGGGTGTGTGTTGGTGGGGAGCTTCCCTGAGGTATAGCTGAGGTCAGGCCACCTGTTCCCCCCTCACTGCCAGGGCTGCTAGTGGCAGAGGGAGGACTGCACCCAGGACCCAGACTGGGCACCCAGGTCTGTGAGGACCTGGTAGTTGCCCATGCAGTAGCAGGAATGTCTTAGAAGGGACCCAGGAGTATGTGCAGCCTGACTGCTCTGGAGTTCCCCTCCTACCTGCCTGGTCCAGGAACCCCTGACTTTTTAGCAACTGTGTTTTGTCCCTCTGCCCACTGGACGGGATATTCAGGGTGAGGGTGTGTGTCCATCAGTGTCCCCTTAAAGAGGGACCCCCTGCCATTGCAGCCTCTGCTCTCCTCCCTGGGGGTGGCCTTGTTTCTCTGTTTTTTTCTCTCTCTCCTTATGATTAGAATGATTTGTGAGTTGGTGGCCAGGCCGGAGTACCTCCTGGATGCAGTGGAGCCTGAGATTCCCAGAGTCCTACGGGACACCTGACTTCCAAACTTGCTTTTCCAAGTGGAGAAATCACAATCACGAAAAAAGAATAAGTTAGCAGCTAACTTTTATCACACACTTACTGGGTACCAGGCACTGTTCTAAAAACTTCACTTAGAGTATTTCGTTTAATCCTTACTGTAACCCAGTGAGCTTGGCACTGTTATTACAGTTGAGGAAACCAAGACTCTCAGGGTGAAATAAGTTGCCCAAGCTCACCAAGCTGGTAAGCAGCAGAGCAGGATTTGAGCACGGCCACCTGGCTTCAGAGCTTGTGCGCTTTACTGTGACCTGGGGCAGCAAGTGCTACTCCTTGTTCTAGACTGACTGGAGTGGGCCAGGCTGCTGTAGCTTCCTTGGTTACAGAGGGAGGACTCCAGTACATCCTGGGATGGCCTTTAGTCTCTGCTGCTGCTGCTGCCGCAGGGAGTGGATCTTTGTGGGGCTGGGAGGGAGAAAGCAGGCTGGGCTGGGCTGAGCTTGTGCAGGGAGTGGTGGGAATGGTGTGGGGGTCTGGTGAGGAGAGTGCATGCCCTGCCACACAGATTGGTGACCACTCTGCTCCAACTGATTGTTCCACGTGGGACTGTAGGCTCAGTGAGGCCAGGACTTCTGATTTTTCAAATATGAATGATTTTTTTTTTTTTTGAGATGGTGTTTTGCTCTTGTTGCCCAGGCTGGAAGGCAATGGTGCCATCTCAGCTCACTGCAACCTCTACCTCCCAGGTTCAAGTGATTCTCCTGCCTCAGCCTCCCCAGTAGCTGGGATTATAGGCGTCCACCACCATGCTTAGCTAATTTTTTGTATTTTTTGTAGAGATGGGGTTTCACCATATTGGCCAGGCTAGTCTTGAACTCGTGACCTCAGGTGATCTGCCCGCATTGGCCTCCCAAAGTGCTGGGATTACAGGTGATTTCTTGCTTTTTAAAAATGTGAGGCCAAACTGGAAAGTCTGATCTGGGGCCTGGGTCAGCAGGTGGAGTGCGCTGTCTGCATCATAGCTGGTAGTTCCCAGCGCTGTGCTAGCCCTGGACTTGCTTGCTTACATGCCAATGTCTCTCACTAGAGTGCGAGGGAATTCCTGAGGCCCGAGCCCATGTGAGACCTCCCTGTGTTTCAGCATCGTGCACAGGGCCTGGCATGAAGTAGCTGCTCAGTAAGTGGTTGTTGATGGAATGAGTCCATGTCCCCTGTTTCTACAGAGGGAACACCTTTGCAAGAGGGATGGAAGTGCCTCATCGTCCCCCATCTCTGTTTCACAGAATCAGGGAGTCCCAGTAAAGGGAAGTCCTACACGGGCCTAGGGAAGAAGTCCCGGCTGATGAAGACGGTGCAGACCATGAAGGGCCATGGGAACTACCAAAACTGCCCAGTCATGAGGCCGCACGCCACTCACTCAAGCTATGGCACCTATGTCACCCTGGCCCCCAAAGTCCTGGTGTTCCCCGTCTTTGTTCAGGTGAGCCTATGGCTGGTCCTAAGGGTTCCCTCAGGAAGAAGTGAGAAAGAGGAGGGCCCTTGCCCCAGGACTCAAGGATGATGCCTTATCCCAGGACTGAGGGCCCTGTTTTGGGAAAGATGAGTAGCTTTATATGCATAGAATTCTGGGGGCTTATACTGAGGGAGTGGAGATTTCCAGGGGGATATACAGGAAAAAGTGAGGGCCGGGGAGCCCAGCAAGGAGAGGATCCTCTCCTTCCCCCACCTCACCTCCCCTTTCTCTGGGGACAGGGCAGGTGCACTCCAGCTGCTTGTTGCCATGTCACAGGGCCTGTTTGCCGAGGCTCCCTGGCTCACCCAGTGGCTTTCTATTTGGAAACAACTGAGGGAGAGAGAGCCTTGGGGTCTGTGCCTTATCTTGTCTCCCTGGTCTCTGCAAACATGTTTGGCCCGTATTCACTGGTGGCCTGCGATTCACTATATCGCTCTTATTCTCCAACGTCAAGCAAGGTGCTTGAAGAAAGATCATGAAACAACAGCAAGCTGGGCCTGAAACCCCAGCTACTTGGGAGGCTGAGGTAGAAGGATCATTTGAGGCCAGGAGTTCGAGGTTACAGTGAGCTATGATCATAACACCACACTCCAGCCTCCTCTTCTTCCCGCTTTTCCTCCCCATTTATCTCTCCTCTTTAAAAATAACCTTTATTTATTCCATCGCCCAGATATGACAGTGTGAACATTTCAGCATCTTTTCTGTGTGCATATCCACATTAAAACCAGATCTTATTCTATATTTTATATCGTGTTGCCTTTTTAAAATGAAAATTATAGCATGAACCTTTCCCATACCATTAAATGTTCTGTGTTTCATGGGGGTTACACACTCTTCTATTATATGAGTATACTCTATTTAACCAGTTCTGAATTCAGATACTTCTGCCTACTCTTTCGCTATTGTAAATAACCCTGTGATGAAAATCCTTGCGCATGGATTGCCTCTCTGACTATTTTCCTTGGGAGAGATGCCTGAGAGGGAAATGACTGGGTTATGGGTCATAAACATTTTAAAGGCTCTTTACACATATTGACAAATTGTTTTGCAGGAAGATTCTAATGGTTTATCGCCTCATCAGCAGCATAAATGTGGCTTGGCCCCAAGGGCTTCATTTCTGCCTATGTCTCTTTGATCTCTCTGGCATCCCAGTGTGGACCTGTCACTGTTTAGTAGGCACACTTAGGATGTCACACATCTCTGGGAGGTCACATGCCTCTCCTTAGACAGCTCTGTTGGCAGGGCCTGGCCTTGGCCTTTCTGTTGGTTTCTTCTCTTTCTTGGCACGTGATACAAAGTTCTTGGCATCTACAATGTCTAATTTTCTTTCTTTTTGTGAGATGGAGTTTCACTCTTGTTGCCCAGGCTAGAGTGTAATGGTGCGATCTTGGCTAATGGCAACCTCCGCTTCCTAGGTTCAAGTGATTCTCCTGCCTCAGCCTCCCAAGTAGCTGGGATTATAGGTGCCCACCACCATGCCTGGCTAATTTTTTGTATTTTTAGTACAGATGGGGTTTTACCATGTTGGCCGAGCTGGTCTTAAACTCCTGACCTAAGGTGATCCACCCACCTCGGCCTCCCAAAGTGCTGGGATTACAGGCATGAGCCACTGCACCTGGCCTGTGTCTAATTTTCATGTTTATTTTAATATTTGTATAAGAAACTACTTTTTTAAAAGATACAGTCTCTCACTCTGTTCCCCAGGCTAGAGTGCAGTGGTATGATCATAGATCACTGTAACCTCGAGCTCCTGGCCCCAAATGATCCTTCCACCTCAGCCTCCCAAGTAGCTGGGATTTCAGGCCCGGCTTGCTGTTTGTTTCATGATCTTTCTTCAAGCAACTTGCTTGATCTCATGTACTTAGAAGCCATGTTAGAAATACACGGTCATAAGGACAAGTCCTGCTGGGTAATCCAGAGCTTAGGGAGCTTCCTCTGGGCTGGGCTGGATAAGGTGATGGGGTAGGGTAAGGTTTGGGTGAGAACTGACCCTTGGGGGATTGGCTGAGAAGGAGACAGTCCGTTCAAGTGTGCTATGAATGCAGAGCAGGGCCTGGCCTGGCCTTGAAGGAACTCGAGTGACCGAATCTCTTGGCATGTGGCTCTCAGGATGCCTCCTAGTCCTGTGAGGCATGAACAGGATAGACGGGGGATGGTGGAGGCTGGGAGGGCCCAGGAGCCCAGTGCAGTTGGGGAGGGAGCTGAGGCTGAGGACCGCGGAGGCCCTAAGCCTGTGGTTAGACTTCCTGTCAGTGCATGTAGCTGTCACCGGGAGGGTTGATGGGGAAGGTGGCAGCAACAGTTCCACAGGACAGCAGCATCTGTCTTTCTGTTTCCATCTTGGGTATGAGGGGGTGTGTGGGTTCTCGGGTCGGCGGCGGGCTGACAGTCTTCTCTCAGGTCAGAGAGTTCTCTGTGGCTGGCTTTGACAAGCTGCTGCTTCCTCCCCCCAGTCCTCACCCGGCCTCTTTGAACTGCCCACTCAGCCTGCTTTATTTCCAGCCTCTAGATCTCTGTAACCCTGCCCGAACCCTCCTGCTGTCAGAGGAGCTGCTGCTGTATGAAGGGAGGAACAAGGCTTCCCAGGTAAGACTTTCACCCGTGTTTCTTAGGGGGCTCTCTGGGTGGGCTTCATTGGCATCCTCTAGGCCCCTCACTTTGGTCTCTTCCTGAGTGTCTTAGAATTGTACAGTTTCAGCCTAGAGGAGACCAGAAAAGGACCCCTCCACTCTCTCTAGCAAAGCTTTTTCTTGTACATGTCCTTTCAAAGCTATTGAATCCTTCTTTGATGGTTAGAAAGTTTACCCGGCCACTAAAGACACCCCATTGTTTACCCAACCTTCTCGGGAGCAGAAGAGATGGCAGTTTACCCCGGCCGGGGGGAGTGACTTTAGTGGTGGGAAGAGGAAAGCTGTTAACCAAAGTGGATTTTTAGACCAGCATCAGTTTACCCGAGTTTTTCTGGGCCCGTATTAACCCAAATCCCACATCCTCTTCTGAGAGATGAGTCTATGATTTTGCCTGGGTCCTAGCTCTGCCAACAGGGTGCTGACATGGGAGCTGTGCCACTCTTCCTGGGAGCTGGCCTGGGATGCTTTTCTCTAATTGGGAGAACTTCATTCATCCACACAATCCCCAGAGCTGGTCAGTTCAGTCTCTGAGCTTAAAACTACTTGGGCACCGAAGTTGGAGCCCTGGGCTCTGCCCTGGCTACCTGGGGCCATGGGGTGAGGGGCACAGGTTCTCTGCAGATCAGGCCCCAATGCAGAGCTGCCTTGGCTGAGTCGAGGGGGAGCTTGGGGTAGTGGAAAGATCAGGAAACTTGGAGACAGGGAGTCTATATCAAGACCCAGCTCTGCTGCTGGCTCACGTGTGACTTCTTCCTTCTTCCTCAGTCTTCCCATCTGAGCAGTAGGTATGTGTGTATTTGACGCAGTAAGGCCAGGGTCAGAGATTGGTCTCTAGGGACCTTTAAACCTCAGCCTTCTAGGACACTTTGTGTGACTGCAGCTGAGGCAGGAGGTTGGTTTTGTTTTTTAAACCAGGACACTGAAACTCATCTATTGCAAATGCACATTGCCTTTTTCAAGGGTGTGCCCTGGGGGGAAGTGCATGCTCACTTCCGCCGCTTGCTATTGCCTGCTGTATTTCTGGACCTCCTCTTTTCTGAACCTCTTCTTGGGAACTTCGCAAACTTTGGGAATTTAAAAATCTTTGCACGTCTTCTGAATTGTCTCAGTGGGAGTGAAACTTCATCTCTTGGGAGAGATTTAAGTTTTAGGGATGAGAAGTCACTCGGAGCTATGTTTGGTGAATGAGAGTGTGGTGGAGCTAGGTCAGGTGTCCAAGGGTCAGAAATTGAGGTGTGGCCATAAATTTACCAGACTCATAAGAAGCCAGTTAGAGACGGTAGCCACCCTGAAACATATGAGTAAGTCTAAATTCACTATTTTGTTTTTCCAATTACCCTTGGATCTGCAAACATCGAGCACTTATTGTGTATCCTCATTCTGTATGCATTTTACATACTTGATTCCAATTAACTCTTCCAGCACCCCCACACAATTGTCCCCACTCTGTTGTTGAGGCAACTGAGGCTCCAGTGAGATTCACTGGGACCCAAGAGTCTCCGGGCTGGCAAGGGATGGAGACGGGATTAGCAGTTGGGTCTCTCTGGCTCAGTGATGCTTTCCATCACCCCACACTGCTTCTGGCATGTCTGCATAAAGACAAACTAAGGAACACGAGCTGAAGCCATAGACTTGTGATAGTTGCAATTTGTCCAGAAGACCCTGCCTATGGGTCTCTGGAGCCTTAGAACCAAGAGACTTCTTTCCCTTTGTCTTGAAGATTAAAGGAAGCAATTTGAAGACAAGTAAAATAAATATTAATATATTCATTTTTCTTGAAGCATGATAGCAACCAAATGTACAGATCTGGGTACCCTATCATGTTACTGACACCAGACAAACAAACAAACAAACAAAGAGGGATTTGAATAAATTCATAGAATCTCAGTGTTGGTTAGGCATTCAGGAGTCATCCATTCTAATTGCTTCCTTGCGACTTTCCAGTTAAATGGTTTTCTGACTGGTTCTTGAATCTTCTAGGGCAGCGCCTTAAAGCAGTGGTTTTGTTACCGGAGAGGCTTACATTGCAGAGAGTTCTCCCTTTCACTCAACAGAAATCTTTATTTGTGGAATGTTCCTCCTTGGTTCTTTGTCCCATCACTTCTCTGGGCATGCTCAAGTTTGCTAACATCTTTGAGCTGATCCAGTCCCACACCATGAAATACCCTGATCACATCCCCTTCCAGAAGTCATAGACTTGATTAATGTGCCCTGAGGTCTATGGGGCATTTTGGAGCAGTCTCATTTATACATTGTAACAATAGTGACTGAGCATCTACAATGTCGCCAGGCCCTGTGGGAGGTTCTGGGAATACCATGAAGCACAAGACAGACACACCCTCACTTTACACACTGACTCATGGAGTTTACCATTAACTAAGCCACCAAGGTCTTTTCGGCAAACCCTGCCCTTAGGTCAGATTCCTAAGAAGAGGCTTGATTAGGGCCACTTGGGAGAAACCATCCTCCAAGTGGTAAGGACCACCTTACTAAGTGATCCCTCAATTCTGACCCTTTGGAAAATCAGATGTGTCCTTGGAGCAAGTGTGGGGAAGATACCGGGTGACACTCGTGGCCTGCTGTGGAAAGCAGCAGGTGATTGGGCCATGGAGATGAGCATCCTTCTCTCATGGGCTGCCGTGGCCCCTGGTGGTGCTGGTGAGATGGGGGAGTCTACCTGCCCTCCCTGGCACACATGCCCCTCTGCTCTGCCTCCCACTGTGTGCCAGCTCTGCCCTTTCCCTGACCCAACCTTTGGGAAATATTTCATTCATGCCTTAATCACTTCCTGTCTAGACCATATTCTCAGCCCTGGGAATCTGGGCCGGAGTGGTGGCCGGGGCCTTTTTCTCACCTTGCTCACGGTTCCTCTCCAGTTGCTGGTAGCTCCTCCCACTTGCCCTACTTCCACCCCTCTCTGGGCCTGGGCTGTTTTGATGTTGTTGTTGTTGTTTTTAACTTTCTAGGCTCCTGGTAGATTGTCGGCTCTAGCCCTTCTCCTGCCAGCCTCCCTCTGGGTCTGGAGGTGACTGCCAGATTTCCCTTGAGTCAGGGACACGTTTTGTGGAACCCTGAGGGTTTTCATTGTGTTTCTGGCTAGTTTACAGCCTTCTTTCCATTGCTCAGACTTTGAGGTCTTCTCAGACAACCAACTCCTTGACTCTTTCTGAGCTCTTGGATCATTTTCTTCCCCTCCTCTCTTAACATTATTATTATTATTAATTATTATTATTTTTTCCTCATTTGCTCCTCTTCTTTGGTCCCTGGATTCTTTCTCATTCAGGAACTGAACAGCTATAGGCATGCTGCTACCTCTCTGTATAGTGAGAGCCGGATCTGGGTAATGGTCCCTGGCTCTGTGGCCATGGGCAGGGCATTTAACTTCTCTGAGCTCTAGGGTCCTCATCTGTAAATGAGGGTAATGGTGTTATTTACAAGTGAGTATCCACTGAGCAGAAAGTAAGCATTCAACACATATAGGTTTATCTTGGGCTGCATTGAGACAGGGCTGTGGTGGGTAGGGATAGGGTTATTGCCAAGGTGCCTTATAGCCCACGGTTCTGGAGTCTTCATGTTTGGGCCCCATTGGAGAAGCCAGCGCCCCTGAGAGCTCCTTCAAGGATGACCCCCTGTTGTCTCTGCAGCCTCTGTATCTGTGCTACACTCAAGAAGCTAAGTTGTCCTTTGATATATATTCTATATTTTTAAAGTACGAAAGTAACAGTAATTGTAAAATAATACACATTAAATCAAAATGTATGAGTTAAAACCCCACTGCCCAGAGTGAGGAGTGTGACATCTTAGCTATTTTTTTTCATCTTAGCTATTTTTAAAATGTATAAATATAGAGAAATTTATCGTTTTGTTTTACAAAATTGGATTCTATGCTAGGTATTTTTGCACATTGCACTATTTTGATTTACGATAGACCGATTTCTATTTCTGCCCACATAGCTCTACTTTATTTTTTAATAGTTGCATGAAATTCTGCCATATGAAGGTAGCATAATTTATTTTATTCATCTTCTCTCAATGAGTGTTTATGTTATTTTCTTCTCTTTTTTTCTGAGAAGGAATCTCGCTCTGTTGATCAGGCCGGAGTACAGTGGAGCGATCTCGGCTCACTGCAACCTCCACCTCCCGGGTTCAAGCGATTCTCCTGCCTCAGCCTCCTGAGTAGCTGGGATTATAGGTGTGCACCACCACGCCCAGCTAATTTTTGTATTTTTAATAGAGATGGGGTTTCACCATGTTGGTCAGGCTGGTCTCGAGCTCCTGACCTCGTGATCCCCCCGCCTCGGCCTCCAAAAGTGCCGGGATTATAGGCATGAGCCACTGCACCTGGCCTATTTTCTTTTCTTAAATTACAAAAATACTGATGAGAGCATCCTTTATGTTCATATTTGTATCTGCTTGTAAATATTTCTATAGCATAGAGTCTCAGAAGTGGGGCTGTGGGGTCATCTTTAACAGGTTGATAGCCGAATGTCAACCTGTTGGCTTTTTCAATGTCACCAACAGTCCAACACACACTCACAGTGCCTTTCAGTGCATGCCAAGCCCTTCTGGCTGGTTCTGCTTCAGAAGATACAAGGTGTCAGGTTTGTGATACCTCAAAGGGAAGTTCACATAATTCATAGCATTTTGTTTTCTTTGGCGAATCTAAAATTGGATTTTATTGCTTTTGAATAAAGGCCACTGCAGGATTTGCAAAACAAAGAACAGTGTAATCTTTAGTGGCATTACAGGATCAAGTGGATTTTCTTAGCATAAAAATATGCTGAGCGTGCCTGTTGGTTTACCTATAATGTCTAAGAATAGCCTTTGCCTTTATTTTTGGAGCAGCTAATGCATAAAAGAGATAAAAGCAATGTCCATGTCTGTACTAGAGTGTAAGTAACTGGCTTTTTCTTGAACTGATTTCTCATTAATGCAGTTAAACTTATCCGCAAGGAATTTGGTAATATTAGCTCACATTGTGTGGTGCTTTACTCAGCCTGCAAAGACCTTGTGGAAGGATCCTGTAAGAACGCCAGGCAGGGACTCTTCTGGCATTACAGATCCTACAATGCCAAAGATTACACTGTTCTTTGTTTTGGACTGGTGAGAAAACTGAAGGGGTTATGGGGTTTAAGCCAATTTTTTCATGGCCAGTTAGTGGCAGAGCTGTTATAGGAGCCTCCTGACTTCTGACTCCCAAGTCCAGTGCTCTTTCAGCCAGATACTTACAGCAGAATAAAAGCAAATACAAAAATCTTACAGCTTAAGGTTGGCTCTGAGCCCCTGGTGCTGGGCTGGAGACTCTAGGGGCATTTGGTCAGAGAGGTAGGGCTGGGGTAGCTGTGGAGAGGCTTGCAGAGATCAGCTGCCATGGAAGGTAAGGGCCACTTTCCCCCTTCTGTTTGCTATTTCCTACTTTGAGGAGTGGAAGTATAGAAAACTGGAGGGCGATGGGGCCATCTTGACTGCAGGTCATGTCTGCCCTTGGCTGAGGCCGTACTGAGCACTGCTCCTGGTTCCGAGTGAGATGATGAGGATGCGTTACCTGGGCAGGTTGTGGCCCCCAGCCTCCAGAGGACACCACAGTAGCCAGTTCTGTCTGCTCTCTGTCAACCCAGGTGACACTGTTTGCCTATTCGGACCTGCTGCTCTTCACCAAGGAGGACGAGCCTGGCCGCTGCAACGTCCTGAGGAACCCCCTCTACCTCCAGAGTGTGAAGCTGCAGGAAGGTAAGCAGATGCTCCAGGCTCCCAGAGCCCTTCTCAGCTTGCCCCAGTCCCACTGCTCTGGGCAGCCCTCTGGGCTCTGGCCAGCCATCCATAGGTCATTGGAGTGTGTGCTGCTGGTCTCTATCCATGGACGTGTGGGTCTCAGACACCGGCATTCCTTTTAGGCTGGCAAGCCTTCCGATATACCTGAGCTTTTTCAGGGAGCTTCCTATTCTAGAGACTATGGAGTGCGGGAGCAGGAGCTTTGGATTCAGACAGACCTGTGTTCAAATCTTGACCCTGTCCCTCCGTACTGGGATGACTGTGGGCACTTTACTCAGCCTCTCTGAGCCTGTGTTCTCCTGTGTAAATAGGAATAAAAATCGTATCTCAGAAGATTGCTGTGAAGATTAAGCTAGATCATAAATGCAAAGTGCCTGGCCCAGACCGGGTGCCCAATAAGTGCTTGTTGCTACCACACTCACCCCACAGATCGGGGGACAGAGACTGAAACTCTGCTCTACCCAGCTGCATGGCCCTGCGGAGCCCAAGCCGCCAGGGCTCAGGCGCGTGTGGGAGCGTGGAGTGAATTTCTAACCCAAGCTTCCCACCATGCCCTCCTCCACTCGCGGAATGGGAAGCCAGCTGGGAGTATCTGTCGGGTTTGGTTTGGCGCCTGAGGTCTCTGCTGAGAGGGGCTCAGTTTTCTCTCTCAGATCGTAAAAACAACAACAGACCTGTTTGAGGACGGGTGACAGGCAGGGAGGAAAATGTTACCCAGCGAAAGAGTTCTGTGTTGGCGGGTTTTGCTCCAGGAAAGCTTCCTGGCTGTGTGCAAACCGCCCTGCGTGCTCAGTGCCTGGCTGTTCCTCCTTGGAAACCCATTCCGTGTGTGAACCTCCACTCTCCCTTCCCCACAGGAAGCCACTGACAACTTCTCCTTCACAGGCTCTGGCCTTTCTCCTGCCCATGGAAGGGAAAAGCAAGTCACCTCACTGGGTCAGCCCCTCCCTCCAGGTGGGCTCATCCTGACCACAAGGCAGCAGCAGGAAGGAGCCAACCTGAGCAACCCCAGTTCCAGCACTGGCGTTCCCAGAGCTCCCCATGCCTGCTGGAGGGCAGCAGGTGGGAGCTCCAGTGGCCTCCGTCCTGGGCTTCCCTTCCTCCTCTCCATACGCCCCGGGCCTCCCTGGCTCCCTCACACCCAGCCTCCCGTATGCCCATTCTCCCTGTCCCTCCAGCCTGGCTGCAGTGTGCATATTCACACATGCACTCACACCAAGTCCCTTCTTCTCTGCTTCCCCCTCCCTGCCCCCAGCCCAGACAGTCTAGGACCCAGTCACATTTGAGGAGCACTGGATGGGTCAGGGCTTGGTAATAGGCTCTAGTTGGTGGAAGAATGGAACCCTTGCTCTGTTGTGCATGTTATGAGACTGGGGCCATAACCCAGGACCCTGGTTTGCTCAGCTCCCTGCGAGAAGGAGGGAGGGAAAAGAAGCAGGGCTCAAACTGGCTACAATTTGGGTGGAGGTGGAGGTTAGGGGGAGAGGGCAGTGGAGAGGCCGAGGGCAGTGGCTGGGAGTCTGGGGTCTGGGCGTGGCACTGTGTGCTGTGCTGTGTGGCTTTAGCTGGCTCTTTCCCTTTGCCGAGCTTCAGTTTCTTTGACTGGGAACTAAGGGTGGAGCCAGCCCTTTGTGTCCTTCCCAGCTCTGACACTCCCACCACACACACAGAACCCCAGAGCTTGCTGTGAGCAGCTGGACCATGCCTATACTATGCTGCCTCTACTCCTCTGGGGGCCTGGATGGGGAATTGATTGGAATCTCCCCTTCTGGAGCCCCCAGGCCCAAGACTTGAAGGTAGAGGTGGGGTATACTCCTCCACTGGGGTGATGGTCAAGGTGGGTGGTGTGGGACCTTGAGGTGTCACAGAGAGGCTCTCCAGGTGCTGAGCTGCGTTTGAGCCGCAGCCTTGTGCAAGCCTGGCATCATGGCTTCCTCTCCCTATAGATGGAGGGCAAGCTGCACAAGGGCTGAGGATGGTCAAGGCAGCACTTCTCAGGAGAGACCGCTGTGGCCGGAAGAGCCCCTTAGAGTGGCGTGGGAGAGGGGCGTGTTTGTGTGTGTGTGTGTGTGTGTGTGTGTGTGTGTGTGTGTGTGTGTGTGAGTGTGTGTATTGCCTCTGCCTGCCCTGGATGTTTTGGAGAGATGGTTTGGGGCCCACCTCCAGGGAGCCTGAGAGCTGCTAGGAAGGATGGAAATGGCTCCATCTCTAGGTGCACAATCCAACGCTTAGATTTCTCTCCAGGAACCAATGGAGCCCTTGCCTTCCCCCAGCTGCCCCCACTCCCCTGAGACAGGCTTGTGGGTCCAGAGGTTCACGGAAGTGTAGTGACCCCTTCTCCTGCAGTCCACATTGGAGCCACAGGACCCAATGTTCTGAGTCCTGGCGCCCGATTTCCTGCCTGCCTCCCCTGTGCCCCAGGAGACCCACTGTAGCAGCAAGGGCCTGAGGCTTTTAAGGGATACATTTGGGACCTCAGCTGGAGCCTCTGTTGGCAGAATGGTCTCTGATTAATATTGCTTATGACTCCTAGGTTTCTTATTTGTCTCTTTCAAATCACTGTGTATGCAGAATTCAATTTAGGGCAAAGAAGATGGCAAACAAGGAATACACCCAACCTTTCTGGCTGGCTGGGGCTGGCAAGGGCAGCTCCCTGGCAGGAGAGAATCAGCCCCACACTAGGGACCAAGGTCTCCCTGTTTAACTTGTCTGAAGAGTCCTTAGCTCCACTGGCCAAGCGTATTCCCAGGCCCTAGCCTGGGGCGTGGAACACTGCGGGTGCACAATCAATGTTTGTTGGGTGAATGAATGCCTAAAAGGAGAGCAGAAGTGTTGCCTCAGTTCGGGAGCTGGGGGTGCACTTCTCCCGCAGGGCTCCTGGCTGGTAGTTGCTTGAATCCTGTCTGCCCCTGTCCTGCCAGCTTCCCCCAGGCTTCAGCAGGGCCGAATGGCAGTGTAATGGGAACAGGCAGAGAGCTGGTGCTAACAATTGGTACATCTCCGGTCAGCCAGGGCCCATTGTGGTCTCTTCCTGCCTCTACCGCCCGCTGGTGTTGCTACTCTTTGTGTTGCTGCCTCCCAGGCAGCCAGCGTCACGCCCACAGTGTGTCTTTCTGGCCTGCTTTGGTGTCTCAGAAGTGGCCTGGAAATGTCCCGCTGATTCTTGGGCTCTCCATTCCCCTTGGAGCCAGGTACGCAGTTGCAGAAAGTCAGTTGCATTCGTCCTGCTGCTGCAGGAATGTTTGGAGTTAACTCTTGGTTAGTCCCCATTTTCTGGGCACCTCCTTGGAGCCCACATCAGTGATAGCAGTGCTGGGGTGGTAGCAGTGGAAGGGATACATTGTCACCTCTGGGGCTAACAGCCTGGTGGAATGCAGACAAATAACTGGTGGAGGGGTAGAAGTGTGACATGGTGATCAGAGCATGGGCTCTGGAGGCAGGTGGTCCTTGGTTCAAAGCTTGGCTTTGCCACTTACTTCCTGTATGCCCTATTCATGTTGTTCTCCCTCCCTGGGCCTCAGTCTCTATGTCTGGAGAATGGGGATAACAACCCCTCCTGCTTGCCTCAGAGAGCGAAGGGGGTTTCTTAATGATTGAGTTTTGGATCTCAGACCAGATGGAGGGCTCTGGGAAAATGACGGAGGGGTCAGATATGGCCAGGAAGCTATCTCTGGGCTCTACCCAGCCCATGATCAGGGATCCCCCCTGCATGGTCCATGCATTCCTTGTGGGAAGCAAGGCCCACTCTGGAACCCAGTGGCTCCTTGTTGAATTTCAAAATGACCAAGGTAGTTGGAATGTTTAAAGGAAAACCCCGATGTGTCCTGCCTTTCTCCTCCCTCCTAGCCCCCAGTTCTAATGTTCTAGAAGGGGCAGAAGTTTCTCTTCTGGATCAGCCCCTTGCAGCTGCTTTTTCTCAGCTGCAGCTCCTCTCCAGCACCCTTGGCTTCCTCAGTTTGTTGTTCTTTTATGAGGCTCTGAACCATGCTGAGCGCTGCCCCCATTCCATCCTCCTCTCAAAGTGCTGCCAGCACAAGGCGGTGACATGGAGCAGATTTCAGGGAAAGTTTGCAGTAATGCAGGGAGGTTGGGGCAGGAGGCAGGGGTGTCACAGCACAGAAAAGTTGTCAAGGCAATCCATCCACCATTCCCTGCCATAGGGAATATGGCTTAGGGTGTGTTTCCCCAACCTCGGCCTCCTGTTGCCCTGAGGCTCTCATCTCCTGGGCTTTCCTCTCCCTTCTAGAACCTTCTGTTTTCTCACTGCCAGCTTCTAACCCCCAAGTTTCTGTTATTTTTTTATATAGGTTTTTTTGACTTTCATTTGGCACTAGGGTCTGCCTCTGGAAAGCCAAAGAAATATCCCAGTGTGTTCTCTTAAACAAAAGAAACCACCTCCTCTTATCTCCACCCTCAGCAACACAAGGAACCAGCAGAAGCATTGAAATTACAGTTTTCTTAAATGTGATGGACTTCTTAGGCAGGCCTCCTTCCCTCCCCAGCCCATCACTAGGTGGGAAGAAGTAGAAAGATTTATTCTCCCTAAGTGGGAAGTGAACCCTCATTTACTTATGGGAGATTTTTTTAACTGGCTCTGGCTGGCAGCCCCTGGCCTTAGGGACAGATTTGATTCAGAACTGCCCAGATACCTTGCTTCAGGGGGGCCTGGACTTCACCCATACCAGGGCCCTCATTCGCTGCTTTTCGGAGGAATTGGCTTGACCCACAATCTCCATTTTTATCTTGCCATCTTCTCTTTGCAACTAATTTTGGTTTCTTTGACAATTTCTTTACTTCAAGTATGTGTTAGGGGTTCTACCTTGAGCCCAGCACTGTCCTGGTGCCTTGAGATGGCAGAGGTGCTGGGTAGGGCCTATGTGGTAGTCATTGGAGAGGTGGCGTGTGTCGTGGTGGGAGTGTGGGCTCTGGAGCCAGGCTACCTGGGTCTAAATCTTGATTCTCTTCCTTACTGCTGGGCAAGTTACTCAATTCATCTGTGCCTCAGTTTCTCATGAGTCTTAGATGAAAAGAGCCCTGCCTTCCAGGGGCTGTTGTGAGGGTGGAGTGTTTCCATGGGAAGCATTGGGAGCAGTGGTTGGCACGGAGCACTGTGGCACTCTAAGATTCCACGACCCTTTAAGCATTTATTACTTTACGTGCTGTGTGGTTACTTCCATCAACAATGACAGCTTGCCTAGCGAGGCCCATTGTATGGTCACAGGGAGTAACCATCCCAGGCCTGTGCCCAGACAAGTACCCTAAGTGGGGGTGCCGCCAGGTCCTGAGGAGTGGCTACAGCGGTCAGGACGGTTGTCCTGGAGGAAGGCGCAGGGCGGCATCTCTGCACTTGCTCTCCCTTGGGCACAACTTGTGCTTCTCCTCTTGGAATGTCTTTTCTTCCCACCTTGAGTTCAAACTCAACAGGGCCCTCCTTCAGGAAGCTTTTCCCGGAAGCTGGCATCATCTCTTGGTCCTTCTGCTTCTGAAGCTCTCTGAGCAATCACCTGCCCTCAGGATTGACTCTGCTGGAGGAGGGAGCTGCTGACAGCCAAATCCCTCCCAGCTGCCTCCCAGGTGGAGAGGATTTAGTGAGTGGTTGCGATGGGGATCCTGAGCCAGGGGTTAGGGGGCTCTAGGAAAACACACAGAGAGGTAAAGCCTGGGCCTGGAAGCCACCTCTGGGCCCCACCCAGTTTATGACTGGGGAGCCACCTGCACAGCCCACCATTCCTTGGTGGGAAACAAGGTTCCCTATTGAATTTCAGAATGGCAAGGGCAGTTGGAGCATTTAAAGAAAAATCCAAATGTGTGCTGCCTCCAGGTCTCTCACTGCAGAAATCATGGAAGGGAGGAGTCCTCTGGGATGGATGAGGGCTCCCTCCCTGTACCTGATGCCCAGAGGGTGCTCCTGGCTACTTCTCCTGGGGATGAGGTTTCAGCATTCCTTGGGCCAAGTTGAGCTGCAGGCAAATGCCTTACAGCTGTACATTACCCTGGTAGTTCCTTAGCCAGTTTGCCTCCAGAGACTTCTTGCCTCCCATGCTTGCCTCTCTCTTTTCCCAGGAGGTGCCACACACCTGGGCTGGGTGCTGACTGTGGTAGTTCTAATGCAAATCTTCCTTTTTGTTCCCTCAAAGGTTCGTCAGAAGACCTGAAATTCTGCGTGCTCTATCTAGCAGAGGTGAGTCCTTTCCTCTGGATTTGAGGAGAGAGATCTTTGTCTTGGTGCTTGAGGGGAGACGCTGGGATGGGATCTAGACCAGGGTTCTGATGCCAGTCTCCACACTCAGTCATGCCAAAGTCCTGGGCAAAGCCACAGTGGCAGCTTTTTTTGCTAGGTAGAATGGGACTGGCAGTGCCTGTCCCTGCCTCTCTCACTTCCGTGTGAAAGATCAGTGGACAGGCAAGTGCTTAGAACAGACCCTTGCGATCTTCCGTGCAGGACCTCCTAAACTCCCGTGGAAATCTCAGTGGGGTTGTGGCCGGGCAGCTGTGCATCACCTGTTTACTGGTTAATAGCCCTTCCTCTAGAGATCGCCCTGATTCCTGTGCCTGCCTCTTGCTTCCATGTTTTCCAGGAAGTACCACCCAGGACCCCTCCTACAGGGTCTTGTCAGTGTTTCAAAAGGCCCAAAAGTATTTGTACCTTTACCTGGGCCAGATAATATAGGCTAAAGCAGACATCAAGTGTCTGGGCTTCAGGCTGGAATGATACCCACTCAGTGTGGTTGAGATTCCTGGTTATCTCAGTCTGATCAGAAGCTTAGATGGGCAGTGCTGTGCCTTTTGCTGAGCAACATCTGGCAAGTAACTTAATGCTTAATATGGTTTGGTAGATAAAATATCATTAAGCCTGGGGGTTAACCCAAGAGATCCTTGAAGATGAGAAAGTTGAGAGCCACTGAGCTATACAAATACTTTTCAATTTTCAGCGAATTTTCTATTCCCACCCTTGTGACTCTGTTAATGTGAGCAGGGCGGTGTCTAATCCAAGCAAGGATTCATTAGACACATCCTGCCCTCTGCCTCCATTTAAGTTTGTCTCATGCAACAGTCCAGGGAACCTGTTTTGTGGGAGGTGGGACATAGTCTGTATTGGCTGGCCAAGAGGAACACAACCCTTTGAGAAGGAATTTGTACACAGTTTGTGATTGAAAATCATTCCTTTAGTTTCTGGCTAAGAAGTACAAGGCCTAGAGATAGTCTTTGAACAGCCCCCAAGGGGAGAAGACAGTTGATGAGAAGTTAGCTTTAGGGGAGGGCAGAGAGTTCTGAAGAGGCAGTGGATGTGGCCGGGGCTCGGCTGGGGAACTGGGCTGCCTGAAATGCCGGCCTGAGGGCCAAGAGGGCATTGGATGTCCTCCCCTGTGTCAGCCACATTCTCCCTGTGGCACAGGAAGTGGCGGATGGAATCGATTCAGTGCTGGAGGGTGTTTAGTTCCACAGAGGCAAGCAAGCAGAGAGGAGAAGCCGTAACCAGGCTGGGCTCCTCCTCCGGCCTCAGCACACTGGGTTCTGATTCTCTGGGGCAGTCCCTGAAGGGAGGCTCCAGGTTCTTTAATGCCAATAGAGCTTCCTGCCAGGTTGGGTTAGTTACTCCCAGAGAAAAGTACTTCTGCCCCATTGGTTCCCCGGGATCTGTGACCTCCCAGCTTCCAGAGCTTGTGAAGGGATATTGATTTGGGGCTTTTTGTTTCAGTAAAGTGCCAGGTGATCTGATCCCCAGGGGCTGTGGGATTGAGCTCACAGGCAGCTAGAAGCCTCTCTCTTCTCTTAATGGGTTGCCATTTATAAGAAGTACGTCTGCACTTCAGGGAAGACAAGATGCCTTCTTGCTCCATAGCCTGGGCCACTCTTAACATGGGTGGTTTTGGGTCCTGTCAAGAGCCTGAAATTCAACATCTTAGTTGGAACTTCTGACACGTGGTTTCTGTTCGTTGCCTGACATGCAGGTGGCACCCAGAGAAGAAACCAGGGGGAAGCGAGTCAGGGTTTGGAGACGTTTTTTGGAGAAAGGCCCAATTGTCTGGGTGGTGGCAACTCTGATTGTTCCCCAGCTGCAAGGTCTTGGGTGGTGGTGTCCTAAAGTAGTCCTGGGCTCTGGGTCTCTATTGCCCTAGACAGGTGTGTTTCCCAGTTTCCGCAAATGTGCTGGACAGATGCAGCCTACATTGGCTTCAGAGTACAGGGGGCTCTGAAGTCAACTGGGTCAATGGGCACCTTGGTTGGGGATGAGTTTCTAACCTAGAATCCGATGTTGGCTCCATTAATTTAAGAGTCTTGGAGTTAGGAAGACCTAGATTTGAATCTTGGCTCTGCCATTTTCTGAGTGATTTGGGGCAAGTTACAAACTCATCTCTGAAATAGGGCTGATGAGGCCTATCCTGCAGGGTTATGGTAATGATTAAATGAGATTCAATAAGACTTGCATCCAAAGCACTTAGCACAGAGCCTGGCACACAGTGAGTGCTCAATAGATGGTAGCTATTGTAATTGTCAGTTAAAGAACAAGGGGAAGGGCTTTTCATATTCATTTACTCTCCATTAGAGAAATCACGAATGATTTATTGGTCTTTCAAAAAGAAAGCTAAGAGGAATAGCTCATATTCTTTGTAATGTGCATATACAGTTATACAAATATGGCAAGATCACAGGCTCTGGAGGAGGTGGAAGACAAATAGTGAATTTCTCCTCTCCCGAGACTTCCTGGGGCCAATGACATAACCTCCCTGAGCCTTAGTTTTCTTATCTGAAAAATGGTAACAGCTGCCTTCCTTCCTACCTATGTCACAGGGTCATTAGGAGAGCTGAATTAAATGACAGAATTTTTGTGAAAGCAAATAAACCAACTTAATTTATGACTGAGGAAGTTTTGGTTTTTACAAAGATACTGTTAATCCAGGCACAAGGAGGTAAGGGAAGAGGGGGATTTTAAAGAGGCCAAGAGGGGCTGGGTGTCTCGTTGGATTTCAGGATGCCCGTGTTTAAATGCAGAGATCTGTGCCCAGGGCCTCTGGGTCAGGGCTGGTGCATCTGAAAGGTCTGTGCTTGGCTGACCACCCCGTAGTCAGGAGACACCGCCTGAGTGTGTTACGTGAGGAAGCCTTCAGGGCGGCTTATGGCCTTGACCCCAGAGCCTGGTATTGAGGGCATAGTGGGCATCAATGTTGAGACTGATGAGTTGGATCACAACATGGATTAAAAGAGATGGTTTACCTGTGGGGGCAGCCAGGAAGGTAATGAGTGTCCCCAGTTTAGACAGATTTAGGCAGATGGGAATTCAGCCTCCCTAAATAGGGCTGGCTTAGTGCTCTCTCTTGGCCTGCCCAGTTTCCAGAACTCAGGTCTCCCAAAAACATTTGCCCATCTAAACCAGCCAGCTCTGCCTCGTGCTTTGGAATCCTTCTGGGTGTTACACCTTCAAGCTCTGAGAGTCAGAGACCTAGCCCCACACTCTGCTATTGAGTCAGGCAATTTTGTCCCCATCTCAGGTGAAGAAATATGGCTTTCCAAAGGAGATTCCCATGCGGCAGGGCAGGGCAGCGGAGGTTGGTTCTTGTGGTGTCAGTAAAATAGGCATAATCGTGGCTGTTACCTTGCAACGTTGAAAGAAATGCCAGGTTATGACTGGTAAGGGGCGTAGCACTGTGCAGGGCATGGAATTTGAGGGGCTGCCTCAGTATTGGGGGTAGGTGGCTCTTTCACTGTGAGAGGTCCTCCCAGCATGGGACGAGCTTTTTCACACTTTTGTAGGGAGGGGGACACCATCCTGGAGCTTAGAGCATGGACAGTTATACAAAAAGCTGCCAGTGAACTCTGCAGCCGCTCTGAGACCCAGCTACCTGCAGAGTTTCTCCTGGAGGCTTTGCAGGGGGAGCATTTCTGCCAGCCACAGGTGTGGCAGCCTTACCAGGTGATGAGACCTCCCCAGGTGTTGCAGATGAGATCTCAGCATGTGGTTCTCCAAGGCTTTGAGCTGGAGCTCTGCTGCCCCTTGGTGATGAGACTCAGGGAGGTCCTTAGTTGCTCTGAACCTTGGCCATTCCTTTCCATAAGATGGAGACAACAATTCATGCCCTCCCTGCCTCTTCACTGCATTGTCAAGATCAACATGAGATCATGAGTGGGAAAGTTCTTGTCTTTTCTTTTCTTTTTTTTTTTTTTGAGACAGAGTCTTACTCTGTCACCCAGGCTGGAGTTCAATGGTGGGATCTCAGCTCACTGCAACCTCCACCTCCCGGGTTCAAGGGATTCTCCTGCCCCAGCCTCCCGAGTAGCTGGGATTACAAGTGCATGCCACCATGCCTGGCTAATTTTTGTATTTTTAGTAGAGATGGGGTTTCACCATATTGGCCAGGCTGGTCTTGAACTCCTAACTTCAGTTGATCCACCCACCTTGGACTCCCAGAGTGCTGGGATTACAGGGGTGAGCCACAGCGCCGGTCTAGAAAGTTCTTTTTAAAATTGATGATTAAACAAAAGGAACTATTAGTAAGGCAGAATTCCTGCTTCAGAACAGAAAGAGAAGAGGACATGGCGGCCCAGGGAGATGAAGGAATCTGCTGAAGCCCACCTGGCTGGGTAGAAGCAGGGCTGGGAGGCTCGAGCTGGGGCAGCTTCCTGGAAGGATGGCCTTTCCAAGCTGGAAGGGCCCACAGTTCCCGCCTCATCCCCCACCTTGGTATGAGAACACTGGGGACAGGGAGCAGAGGGCATTCTGGACAGCATCTGCCCCACCTAGCTTCTCCCTGGGAAGTCTTGGGGTCTTTGGCTGGCCATATCCTTCCCCTGCCATGGGCTAGAGGGTTCCAGGAAGCGGAGGGAACCTGTTGTGAAGTGAAAGCTCCAGGCGTGCTCAGCACACCACCCAATTCCCTGAAACCAGCAGGCAGGGCTTTCTTCCCACTCTCCCCAGATGCTTTTAGGAAGATCAACTTCTGAGCACTTTTGGGCATGAGAGGAATGGCTGGAGCCATTGGGACACTCAGCATGGGATGTGTCCCCTGCTCTGAAGGGTGGCATTCCTGAGGGTTGGATTGGATGCAGGGTAGAAGAAGTCCCTGGATGCTATCAGCTGATGCGATAGTCCTCCCCAGCTCAAGGCCTGCATTCGCTGTTTCTGGAACAGCTTCTCCCAAACTGTTTTTGCTTGCCTCTTCTTACCATTCAGACCTTAACTTGTGTGTTGCCCTTTCTAAGAGGGCTTTTCTGAACACCTCAAATGCGGCCTCTCCCTTTATGACCTTGGTGACATTTTCACGAGTTACAATTACAGTCATCCCTTGGTATCTACCAGGTATTTGTTCAAGGATCCCATATATACCAAAGTCCAAAGATGCTCAAGTCCTTGATATAAAATGGGGTAGTATTTACATATAACCTGCATACATTCTCCATGTGATCATCTGTAGATTACTTATAATACCTAATACAATGTAAGTGCTATATAAATAGTTGTCAAACTGTATTTTTTAGGGAATAATGGCAAGAAAAGAAATCTGTACATATTTAGTACAGATGAATTTTCTTTTTTGAAACAGGGTCTGCTGTGTCACCCAGGCTGGAGTGCAGTGGCACAGTCATAGCTCACTGTGGCCTTAAGCTCCTGGGCTTGAGCAATCCTCCCACCTTAGCCTCCCAAGTAGCTGGGACTACAAGCCCACACCACCACACCCAACTAATTTTTTTTTAACTTTTTGTAGAGACTGGGTCTCACAGTATTGCCCAGGCTGGTAAGAAATTCCTGAGCTCAAGTAATCCTCCTGCCTTGGCCTCCCAAAATGCTGGATTACAGATGTGAGCCAGTGTGACCAGCCTAACATATTTTTTCAAGTATTTTCCAACCTCTGTTGGTTGAATCCATGGATGTAGAACCCACAGACAGGGAGGGCTGTATATTATTTATTTAATTGTTCGTTTGTTGTCTTCACCCCTAATCTGAGAGCATGAGCTTAGTCTGTCAGTAAATAGTTATTTTATTTTATTTTATTTTATTTTATTTTATTTTATTTTATTTTTCGAGGCTGAATCCTGCTCTGTTACTCAGGCTGGAGTGCAGTGGTGCAATCTCGGCTCACTGCAACCGAGTCTCCCGGGTTCAAGCAATTCTCCTCCCTGAGCCTCCCAAGTAGCTGGGATTACAGGCTGGTGCTGCCACACCTGGCTAATTTTTGTATTTTGAGTAAAGACGGGGTTTCACCATATCGGTCAGGCTGTTCTTGAGCTCCTGATCTCATGATCTGCCCGCCTCGGCCTCCCAAAGTGCTGGGATTACAGGCATGATCCACCGTGTCCAGTCAATAAATCGTTATTAAACAAATGAATTACTGAATAGTAACATTAGTGACTGTTGAGGCCTGACTGCCGTCCTCCTTGCTTGCCCTCCTAGCCGCTCTGAGAGCCAGGTGATGCCATTACATCCCCACTCACAGGCAGCTTGTGACTTTCCTGAGGTTGGCAGCTGGGATGGCAAAGCTGGGCTTCAAACCAGGCCTGTCCAACTGCAAAATGAGAAAGGGCTGGATAGAAATGCTGTCTTTTTTTTTTTTTTTTCTGTTCCAAAGGATCAGCTGATGCTCTTAGCTCCCTGGCTGAGTTCATCTAATCGCAGCCCTTTGGGGTTATAATCAAATTCCAGCGGAGGCAGACAGAGCTTGTAATCCCCTGATGAGAGTACCCGGTTGTGGATGGCAATCCTGGGCATGTGCCACAGTCCCCGCCCCGCCCCTAGCACATTCTGACTGCTTTAGGGGCAACTATCTGGGTCCCGAAGCTCCCTGGTGCTTGTGCCAAAGCTGACCTGGATTTGACCTCATCCCAGAAGTCCCTCCTGGCAACCAGAGCTTACCAAAGCCATTGCTTGCTAAGCACTATACGAGGCCCAGATGGAAAAGCCTTTTTAGAAGGAGTTTCTAGTTTAGTTGGGGAGAGGAGACTGTAGTACTTAACAAGGTTCAATAGCAAAGCAGAACCTAAATGTCAGCAGTGCCTGGGATGTTGCTGCCCTCCACTGAGCTGAACAGTCACTGATTAGACCCAGATCATGGGCCGGGCAGTGGGGCTGCAGAGGGCCACATGACTCTGCCTGTCAAAGCCTTTCCAAAGGGCCCTGAATTGCCGTTTTGGTTCTGCTGGGATGCCCATCCAACCACCCTTTCAGCCTTGGCTTTGGGATCAGAGAATGCTGTGAGGGAGATGGGTTCTATGGGCCGGGGTAAATGGGAGGCTTCCTGGCTCCACAGAGCATCAGGCGAGGCCTGGCCCTCTGGGTTCTTCACATGCTTCAGCTGCTGCTTTGTGCTGCTGCCCCTGGGGGTGACCTCATTGGCTCTGTCCTCCAGCTCTCCACAGGCCTCTGCTGTGTTGAGAGCCACTGCCTCCCTCCCTGCCCCCAATCTGTGGGCCCACAGCTCGCCAGCAGCTGGCCCCTGAACCCACTTTCCTGTGCCTCTGGCTGCCTCAATGTCGCTGGGGATTAGTGTGCATTTGCGGCTTTTGGCGGATACTCCCCTCCCGGCTGCAGCCTCGCCCTCTGGAGCCCAGGGATGGGCTTGGGTCGAGGAGCCCCCTGAACCAGGGAGCAGCCCTGACCATCCCTTTCTCTATTTTCCCTGACGTCAGAAGGCAGAGTGCTTATTCACTTTGGAAGCGCACTCGCATGAGCAGAAGAAGAGAGTGTGCTGGTGCCTGTCGGAGAACATCGCCAAGCAGCAACAGCTGGCAGCGTCGCCCACGGACAGCAAGGTAAGGGCCTTGACCGTGGCTGTGGGCTGGCTGCCTCGTTTCCCCGCAGCCAGCCTGGACCCTTGAGCCTCTGCATTGAGCTGGGGGCCAGCCTGAGCTTCTAACTTGGCTCTGGGCAATGAGCTCTCGGTAAGCAGGGGCCTGTGCTCGAATGTCTCTCTCCCTTGGCGTGTCACTGGGTCTGCTGAGTGGGTCTGACAGTGCTCGTGTAGAGCGACACAGCCAAACTGAGCGTGGCCCATCCATTCTGCACTCTGTTCCTTGGTTTGCCTATGGCAAGGTTTAATTTGGGCTGGCCTCCCTGATGCTGCCTGGCATGCGTTCACCTCTGCCATTGGGTAGGCTGTGACCAGGGGCAGCATGCTGGTGTTTAACATTGGCTCCAGGCGGATGCGATGGAGGGGATGTTTGCAGCAGAAGCTGTTGTATGCTATATAGTTCCATGCGGGCCAGAGCCAAGTCGAGCCGAGTGTGGACTGCTGGGGACTGGGGGCTGGCTGGCAGGAGCCTCAGGGAAGATTATAGACTCCCAAGGGAGGCTGATCTGGGTTGGGCATTGCTCAGCCCATCCAGCGCCTGGGAAGAGGGGATGGGATAGGAGCTGGACCACACAGCCTTCCCCTTGACACTCCAATGCCAGCTACAACGCACAGTTATATTCCTTCATTTGTGAGTCATTTGGGTCCCTTCTCTTGCTACAAGGGCTGGCCATTTGGGAATTGGATCTGGTTGGCTGCAAAAGTTGCTGAGGTGGTTGCTCTGCTGGATCTAGGGGAAGAGGAGAGATGAAAGAGGGCTGCAGCCTATAAACTCACTGGCCTTTGTGTTTCTCCCTGGTGCATTCAGGCCCCCATGCCATGGGCAGCAGGCCTATGCAGGGGGCAGTGGAGGGCAGGTCTGCTGAGGCAGGAGGTGGGAAGAGGTGGTTGGCAGCCTCTTCTGAGGGCCAGTGGTAGATAGCAGCTCCCCAGCTATTCCCAAAAGGAGTGAGGATCTGAGAATTACATCATCTTAGCTGTGAATGTTCTCTTGTTTTACACTAGCTAGTGGCAAGAATAACGGGGATGAGGGAAGACAGTGGGAAGAGTATGGACTTCTGAGCTACGTTCTATCATCAACGGGTAGTCGGACCTCGGGCAAGTCACTTGGCTGCTCTGTGCTTTGATGTCCCCATCAGTGACCTGGGACAATAGTCCTTTCCCTAAAGGGTTGTCATGAGAATTAGATGAGAGGGTGCACATACGGGCTATAGCACGATGCCTGGTATGCAGTAGGCGCTCGCTCAGCCATAGCAATGGAGACTGCATTACCCCTGCCCAGCTCCAGGTGGTATGTTGCAACACTGGCTGGCTGCCACCGTCAGGTTCTTCTACTGAGCAGACCTGTCACCATGCCTATAGGCTGCCCTGCCCCACTGATCCTGGGTTAGTCACAGTCAGAATACAGGTCACTTCCTGTTCATTGGGGTGGCCCCCTGGGATGTCGAATGGCTGAACCCATGCTCCCCAGTTTTTTTTTTTCCTTTGGGCTTGTGTCTTCTCTTCTAGGGGAAAGAGCTCTTTGTGTGTCACCGTCAGAGAGTTTGCTGAGTCTGGAGTGTGTTAGCAGCAGCCTTCTCTATACCTTGGAGAATCGCTCTGTGTTCAGGTTCAGCAGGACAGAGGGTGACTGAAGGCAGGCTGTTTCTGAGCCAGGCTCTGGTTCCTGCAGGCTTTGGGCTTGGCTGGCTGACCCTGGAAGGGCCTGAGGGTTTGAGGCCTGGCGTCAGGGCCACACTGGGATGTATGGGAATCCAGGGCAGAGTAATTTGGGCACTCTTCAAACCCAAACTCTTCAAATACGTGTTCCGTGGAGAAGCTGTGTGCTGGACAGGAGAAGGATGAAGGAGGGGGCCCGAGTGCTGGGACAGCCTTGGAATTACCTCCTGGGCCTAAGAACTGGGGCTAGAGCCACACCAGCACACCCCACTTGGGCCACCCTCCTGAGAAGGCCATGATGTAACCATCTATTGTCAGGCAGGCCCTAGAAGTCTCACTGCTCAACCTTCCCCATCCCTTACCGCCACCATGCACATGCAAAGAGTCCTAGCAACTTACTCCTTCTAGACACTAACAGAATGCTTCTTGAGAGGAATTCCGGTAAATACGATTCTCTCCAGCCCTAAGAGTTCCAGGAATGCTTTAGCAACCTGACAGGGCCCAGCTGGCTGTCTAGCTGCTCCACAGCATTGTCCACTTGTGCTAAGTTCCATCAGGTCCTGGCAGCCTCGGGTGATCAGGAACCTCTTTCCCAAGGGCTGGCCACTAAGATCGCTGTCTCCAGGGCAGAAGAGGAAGGGCCAGACAGAGCCCAGAAGCTGGCTGCTTGCTCTTCGGATATAAGTGTCCTGCTAGACCAATTTGCTCCGAGATGAGGTGTAGCTCTGTCGCTCAGGCTGAAGTGCCATGGCATGAACTCCACTCACTGCAGCCTCTGCCTCCTGGGTTCAAGTGATTTTCGTGCCTTAGCCTCCTGAGTAGCTGGGACCACAGGCACATGCCATCATGCCCAACTAATTTTTGTATTTTTAGTAGAGACGGGGCTTCACCGTGTTAGTCAGGCTGGTCTCGAACTCCTGACCTCAAGAGTAGCACACCTCTGAGTGCCTTTTCTGTGTTCTTTCTGTGGATGCTGTACCTTCTGCTGAACAAAGGAAAACACTGCCTAGATCCCCCCACCCCAGCTCTCTTGGAAAATGCCTCTCTGGGAAAAGGGTGTTTAGAAGGCAACTCCCCAAACCCCTATGCTCCTTTCAACAGTGTCAGCTGACACCCAGATATGGGGGATTCTTTAAAAATCTTAAGGAATGTAAAGTTCTTCCCGAATTCATAAAACATAGTAAGTGCAATTTGCCTTGAAGATGAAATAATATGCTTGTTGGGAAGGTGGAGGGAGTCAGAGGAAGATGGACTTAAAGAACAATTGGGAGATCATACCCTTGCTGTGGCCTCTGTGGTCCCATCTCGGCACTGGGCCTGTGGCTCTTTCTGTTTCTTCAGGCTTTGTGAGTTTCATGAAAGCTGAGGGTCTGGGGCCATCTGGTCTCCATTTCTTGTAGAAATAAATTAACTACTTTCTCCTTTGTCTCAACTTTCTACTCCTGCTCATCACCCCGCTCCTTCCTCTTCAGAGCCCTACCCCTCTGTTCATTATCTGTAGCTGGAGGGCACCTACCTTTCTTCTTCTGCCTGGGAATCCTTGTACTAAACTCTCTGCATGGGGACTGCTGTGAGGCTTCTAATCTAGAATAACTCAGAGCTGGTCCCACCTGTGGCTGTTCAGGTTCTAAGCTAGAAGGGAAAGGCAGTTATATATTCTTTTGATTATTCAACCAAATATACATAATCAGTGCCTTCTCAGTGCCAGACACTGGTTTAGATCCTTTGAGGTTGCAGAAATGAATGAGACCTGGTCCCTGTCCTTATGGAATTCTCCTTCTAATAGGAGAGGGGTGAGGAGGGCACTGGGGTGTGATCTAAGCATGAAGGCCGTGCTTGTGGGTCCTAAAAAGGATCCAGTGGGGTCCTGGCTATCCAAGCATCATCCATGCCATGAGCCTCCTGCTCGGTACCCTTCATGTGCCCGATGCTGGGCTGGGCTCTGGGAAGCCTTCTGAGAAGCACGGAAACCGCGCCCTTAGGATGAGAAGGGCAGACACAATGCAGTGGGGCTTGGCCCCGTCCTCAGGGCAGGTCCTGTGCTCCATGGAGGGGGACGTGCAGATCAATCCGCCAGCCCCTTTCCTCGGGAGAGCACGGTCTGCTGGCAGAGACAGACATGAGAGGTAGTTCAAAATAACACAGGAAGCGATGTGACCTCAGGTGAGCCACTTAGCCTCTCTGAGACTCAGTTTTTGCACCAGTAAAGTGGATGGATTAAGAGGCTTCTTGTGAGGATTAAACTCAGGATGTGCTTGGCAAAGTGGCGTTCAAGACGAACTCTGAACTAGCTGCTATCATTCTTACTGTCATGGTTTTAAAGTGCTGTCCATATGGGAAGATTCATCGGGGGCCTTGTTCATTGAAGCTGCTGCTGGTGCCCGGAGCACATGTGACAACTGCTCCATGGCACTTCCTGGTAGACACCTGCCATATTCCAGGGGCCCAGGCAGGGAAACTGAGGCTTCCTTGTCTGCTCTGGCTCTAAGACTGTGACACTGAGGTGCGTGCCACCTTGTCATCTCCACTGGGGCCACTAGGGACAGCCCTGGAGATGCCGGGGTGTGTGAGTGCCTTAGAAAGGAGCAGAGGCAGGTCCTGCAGTCAGGCAGCCCCGGCCTGAGTAGACAGCGAGCTAATTCCAGTTCTGTCTGGTTCCACAGAAACTCCACCCTTTCGGCTCTCTCCAGCAGGAGATGGGGCCGGTCAACTCAACCAATGCCACCCAGGATAGAAGCTTTACCTCATCAGGACAGACTCTGATTGGCTGAGCAAACCCAAGGGCGGGACTCTGCTTCTGGCAACTTAACCCTTTCTTGGGCATCCCCTACCACACAGTAACCTCACCTCAACTGGACCTGAAACGGAGGACCAAGATGGTGGGCCTAGGGTCATCTGAAGGGAGTGGTCCCAAGGGTGCATGTGGATGTCAACAGAAGGACCACAGTGGTGTGAGAGGCCTTGTGGGCATGCACAGACTGGCAGCAGAAAGCCCCAAGAGGAGAAGACTCAGAGGCTTCTTCCTTCCAAGGAGGAGGAGAAGGAGGAGGTGGAGGAGGAGGACACTCTGCAACTGGGCTTCCAGTGGTGGCTCCCGCACCTGCCTTGGGGGCAGCAGGAGAGGTCGGGAGAGGTCACCCTGATGGAGAACAATGCCATGATCTGCTGCTGCCAGAGGACATCTCCGCCCATTCACTCATTTTTCACCTGTACACATTGGCTCATTCATTCAATGGATATTTCGGGCGCATCTACTTTGTGCCAGGCTCTGTGCTAGGAGCTGCAGATACTGTGGAGAAAAAGACAGACATTGTTTTGCTCTCATCAGGATTTCAGTGTGGCTGGGAGTGAGCATTAAATAAATCACCAACATACACACATGCACACACGTGATGGCAAGCTGTGATCACCTATGAAGGAAAAAAACACAGATTTCTTTAAGAGGGAATTGTACTTAGATTGCTGTGTGTGGGGGTCGGGGTGGGGAAGGACGTAACTTTTAAACGGAGACCCGTGGGCTGGAGAGGCAGGAGCCAGTCTGGGACTTGGGGAAGAGTGTTCCCGGTAGAAGGAATAGGACACGGAGAGTCCTTGAGACGGGAAGGAACTCTGCGAGCTGGAGGACTGGCTAGCAGGCCAGTGTGGCTGGAATTTAGTGAGGAGCAAGACACAGTGGGTAAGGGCCAGACTGTGCAGGGTTTGATGGTTGATGTCTTATTGATTTCATTCTAGATACAGTGTGGAGCCATTGAAGGATTTTGAGGAAGGGAGTCACAGGTACATTTCTACAAGATCAGTTTGCACACAGGAGGGGTGCAAGTGGGTGTGAGATCAGTTAGGAGCCCCTTCAGTCCTCCAGGTGAGGACTGTCCTGGTGGCTTGCCCTGGATGGTGGCTGGGGAGGTGGATTCGTGAATGCCAGCCTCTGGAGAAGAGATGACTCCCTGCTCCATCCCCCTGCCTGCCCACCTCCTCAATGTCCTGCTCTCTCAGTGGATGTGGGTGAGGATTAGGACCTTTCTCACAGAGCCCCCTTCTGGCCAGGCCTGTGGGGGGTGGAGAAGCAGTGCTGAGTTCTAGGAGTGTTCCTGGAAGCTGGGAGCAGTGAGTGCTCAGCCTGGCCAAGGTGGGAGAGTTCATGGCTGCCCAGGCCTTAGCAGGGGCTGCTGTGCTGTCATTCCATCCCATGTTGAGCATTCTGATGGGAAGCTGGCACACACTGTTCTGGAAACTGACTTGGCTTGCTTTCTGTGAGGCTCCCAAGGGCCAGGGACTGGGCTAGGGGTGGCCTAGCAGCTTTAGTGGAGACTGTCCTGCCACATGGCTGAGGGAAGACCGACCAAGGGAACAGCGGTTCAAGCCCAGCCCACTCACTGCCTGCTGCACCTCCAGCTGGAGGCCAGGGTTGGGCAGCTCTCATACTCTTTTCTAACTGCCAGACCCAGAGGGAAGGAAGCCCAAGGCCACAGGTCTGAGGGACACAGCTCATAGGCAAAAGGGTATCAGGAAGATTAGAGTCATTTGCATAAGAAAAGAGGGTCAGAGAGGCTGAGGCCAGGCTCAGGCCAGAGAGGCTCCCTGACATTGGAAATTCTTTGTGTTGTGTAAGACCTCAGGATCTTTAGAGAAAGGTTCTTGTGCCCTGTGAGCTTGCTCAGTTGCTGTGGCCACTTGAATCCCAAAAATAGTGGCCTAGAAGAGAATACACCCCTTACCTCCCACTTATCCTCCTCTCAACCTAGGAAAGATCAGACATATTGACTCAACAGTCTAATGGGATGGGCTGGATCTGCCTGTGACCAGACCAATGCCCCCACCCAGCAGGGGAGTAGATGCTGCCTGGACTGGGACCAGTGATACATAGCATCTCTGTCTGCCAGGGCTCAGCCCTTGGGGGGAATTGTGAGAGGCTGAGCAGCTGGGTCTGCACAGACAGCAAGCTGCACTTTGATTTCATTTGATTGCCTCACAAAATGACATTAAGGGGAATGTGAGGCACAGGAGACTCGCCTGTCTGGGAAGGCAGCAAGCTCATCTCTCCTGGACCTGGTGACCTACCTCTGTCTACCAGACAGGTGCAGAGGACAGGAGCTCTGGCCACAAAGAAACAGACAATCTGAATGCAGCATGCAGCCCCGGAGACCGGACTTTTCACCTAGCCTGTCCTGATAATCTGCTGAGTCAAGCAGACGCTCACATCAGGGTCCCAGGCCTGGCTGTTAGGGAAGCGGACATCAGATCCTGGTGGGCCTTGGGCATTGACTGTGGTGAGCCACAGCACCATTGCCACTCTGCCTCTCAAATCGATGGAACAATTAATTTGGCTCCACAGGCTTGAAAAGATGAAATATGACCTGATGGCCACTGCTGTCCAGCATCCCAGTCCATCCTAGCTGTTCAGGATGATGAACAAGCTATCGAAATTGCACTTGAGAGATATAAACACGGGAAGCATTGCCGAGCCCCTCCCTGCCACATAAATCATGCTAAGAAGCACACAATGGCCTCTTTCCTGATGGGCCAATTGTCTTGGTTTGGTGTCTCAGGCCCAGGAGCTGGGAGGATGGGAGCACAACTATGTATTGTTGGAAAGACCATCTGTGCAACTTGAATACAAAGTGATCCTTTTAGTTCCCCACACGCCCTCTGATCCTCTGATCCCATTTCTTTCTTTCTTTTTTTTTTAATGTCTCAGGCTTTGGGTCTTTTAAAACTCTTGGTTTATCCTGTAAGCTGTCAGGCCTGGATTCTGTTGGCCTGAGTCTTTGGCCATTTGGGAGTTGGGACATTGCAGACCTTTTGGAAATAATGACTTTTATTTATATATGTCTTGTATTTTTATTCTTTATTTTTTTCCCCAAAAATTCTACTACCAAAGCCCTCATTTGTCACACATGGCACCAAGGCACCAAGAAGGTTTTGCAAAGTGGAGATGCAGGCAATTTTGCAATATGGAAGGGCTCTCCACAGCAAACGCCCCACAGTGAGAGCCTGAGCTTTGGAGATGGCAACGGGGGTCCCCAGGCACGATCCCCTCTCAGCCTCCCAGCAGCCTTGTTTTATGGATGAAAGAAACCAAGTCTCTGAGAAGTTAAATGTTTTATCCTAGGTCATGCAATGGTAAGGGCCAAGCTTGCTCTCAAGCCAAGGCCTTTGAACCTAATCTACCGCTCATTTCAGATAAAAAAAAAAAAAAAGTTTGCCTTTTAGGAATAGAAGTAAGAGAAATCAATCATCTCCAGGAAGAGGCAAGAGAGTGATATCCAGCATGTCAGAAGCTATGGCCCATCAAGCTGTAGAGGGGATGCTTTCAGGATAAATAAAATGAGATGCCTTATTTTCCACCCAGTGGAGAATAACCTTCCAGAATTCATTTTCCTGAGGGTGGCATAGGCTGAAAAGATCAATAGCTTCTCACAAGATTTGAAAACAGTCTAAAATGAGAGATCAGATCAAGGTTCTTAAGACAGGCTCTCAGGGGGCTCTGGAATGGTTAGGTTACACCCCTTCCCCTTTTGAATCTGGCATCGAGAGGATCAGCAGACACAGTCATGAAGTGCTTGGCAGTGATGGAATGTTGGCCAAAGGCAGAGACGGATAGCTTCAGGCTCAGGCCTGCTTGTGCCCAGCATAAGTACTGGAAGGAGGCCTTTGAACTGAGACCAGCTGAGGGCACAGAGAGCCTGCCCATGCTGAACCTGCCAGGTTTTGTGCCCAGATTTTGCTAATCGACTGATTTAGAATCTCAGCCCTGAGTAGGTGGGAATCAAATGGATCTGACTTTAGCCATCTCCCCCACCCAGAGATGTAGACTCTTCTCCCTAAAAAGGTTAGCTGTTTCCAAGCAGCCTCCAGCTGTCCTCCCCCCTTCCTTGCTGCTGCCCTGCCAGTGGACGGGCTGCCTTCTTCGCTGTCTTGCTCTTGGTCTCAGCCGTCTTGCTATTCTTTTTTTAGCTCATGATGAAGACGGTGCAACCTTACCCTCTACCCTGTCTTCACCTTCTCTTCCCTGAAGACTTTCTCCGAATAGGGCCATCCATCCTCCAAACTGTTCCCAGGTCCTCGGTGTTAAAGGCAGAATGATAACAGAAGGTAATCTCGTGGGCACTTACAAGATAAGCCAGGTACGGAGCCAACCTTTTCATCTACCCTGTCTCATCTAATCCTCATGCAGACTTATGAGGTGTGTTATTCCTGTTATACATTTACTCTCATTATGCCCAATTTAGAGATGAAGACGCTGAGTGCCAGAGAAGTTAAGAAATGTGCCCAAGGTCACACAGCTAGTGGGTGGCTAGGATTGAAACCCAGCTCCAGGGCACCTGCTTTTGATTATTTTGCTGTATAGCTTTCCTGTAACCGCAGACCATCCAAGCTGGGAGGGCCAGGGAGGCTGAGCTGTCACACTCCTACTTAAAGACCACTGTGGGAGGCCACTGTCTTCAGAATAAAGCTTGGCTTTCCAGGCTGTCCTCGGTAGCACTGCACTCCTGCTTTGCTCCTGGAGCCCGGCCACACCGCACTGTTTCCCCCTCTCTAAACTCACCATGCACATTCACAGTTAGGCTGTTTCATCTGACCGACGCTGCCTACCCTCCTTGGCTGTGCCTGCCGGATGCAATGCTCAACCTTCAAGGCTTAGTAGCTCCTCTGAGAACACCTTTCTCAGGCATGCATCAGAAGTTCTGACTTCCACCTTCATGGTTCCCAGAGTATTTTTTTCACCCTTAGCACAATTCATCCTTAGCACCTAGATGACTGTGAGCTTCTTGGGCGCAAGTGGATGTTATATTTTATTTTATTTGTCTTTGATTCTATTGTTGATAGGTCCATAGTAGGTCCTCAGTAGAGGTTGTAGGATTGAATTAGGCTGTCTAGTTAAACTCTTCTATATTCTAGAATCTAGATGAGGAAACAGGTGCAAAAAGAGAAGTGACCTGGCCAGGGTTAGTGTCAGAGCCAGGACCAGAACTCAGGTCTCCTGATTCTTTGGATTCAGAGCTTTTTCTGTTGTACTTCAGCTCTGTGGAGACCAGAGCATGGATCTGCACTTGGTCTATGAAGGTTCACTTCAGGGTCATGGATGGCGTCATGTTCCCACACTGACACTGGGGAATCCCCAGAGGGAAAGGAAGCCCTGTTGGAGCTGCTGCTGTGGATTGCGGGGCTTACTTCTCACCGAGCCCCTTGCTCACAGAGAAAACCAGAGAGGGATTCTGAAAATCTTGCCTCGAGTCCTGATTTTGCTAGTACTCACTGTGTGACCTTGAGCAAAACGCCTCACATCTCTGATCCTCCATTCTTTTACCAAGAAAAGTAAGGGAGTTGAATTCAGATGGTCTCCAGGAGTCATCTGGTTCCAGAATATCAGGATATAACAATAAAGATGAGGATAAAGTAGCTACTCCCCTCAGAAAAGGTAGAAACCCTTGTCTAGGGTGAGAGTTGGTTGGGTTCTTCATCACAGTCATGGTCTTGAGATGTATAGTGTTCCATTGAAACAGTTCCATGAGGGATTTCAGAGGGGAGAATGGGCAGACTGCAAAGCTGTGGTCCCCTAACAGCAGGCAAAAGGAAGAAAGGGAACAGACATTTTAGTTTTCACACTGAAACAGAGTGTATGTGTATGGCTCTGTGCAAATGTTGTTCCTGGTGAATATTCATCACGTGCTCATCACACATAGGTATATTTAGACAGGAAGGGATCCTCATCACAGACACCCAAATTATGAGCACATTGCTGCCTCCTCACCCCAAGAAGTGCCTCTTCCAGCCTCCCCCGTGGGAGGCCAGCACAAGACGGGCTCTCCAACCCAATATCTTCCCCGTCCCTCCTTCCTTTGTGCTCAGGTGGCTGAACGCACACTGGACTCTTTTGTTTGAACTTCACGTATATATAGGTTGGTACAAAAGTAATTGTGGTTTTTGCCATGAAAAGTAATGACAAAAGCCACAATTACTTTTGCGCCAACCTAATACTTACGCAAGTACGTTCTTTAACCTTTCCAACAACCAGTCCAAGGCACCAGGCTAATTTCCGAGTGGAGTTTGTGGTCACTGGTGTACGGTCCTTTAGTTTTTGGTGTGGTCAGAAGTCTCCTTTAGACTCTTCCCCACAAGCTGCCATTGACTTTTTCGTCACCTTTAATACCTATCCCCTTTTGCTCAGTTAACACTACCCAAGATAAATTTTCAAAAAAAATTGTCCTAAGTGTTAGTGGGTTTCTGTTTTGATTTCAGTCTATTATTGCAATATAGTTTTCTACCATTTCTACTTGATAGAAGACTATATTAAGGGTTAAGTAGGCTGGCCTAGGAGCTGACCACCGTAACATACTTTTGAGTGGGAAAATGCATTCAGAGACTTGTAATCAATACTCAGGTCGACTTTGGAAATATAGTATTTATTTTCTGAGTGACTAGAATATTGGTAGAACCATAGAAACTTTGAATGTGAAGCTGGAAAGCCTCTTCCCTCCCCCACTGAGATCAATTAATTAACAAGCTAGGTTGTTAAACCAACACGGAAAGAGGCAAAAACTTGGCCAAGGGCAAGTAATTGGTGACTTTTGACGATTCTACTGGGCTGGGGGCGGGGGAGGGTACACAGATGGTCTTAGAGTTGTCTCACTCTGCAACTCACTGTGTTGGCCTTAGGAAATTAAGTCACCGTGCTGGGCTGTAACGGAAATAGTGAGAAAGCAGCTCAGCTAATGGAGTGGGGAGAGGTTGTCTGGTCCTCGGCTTGTCTGTAAATTCCTGGCGTGTGCTTGCTGGAGCAGAATGAATGGGGCTGCTGTGTTTTACCTGCAGCGAGGAGCATGGCGGGGCTGGTGGAGACGCTCCCTGCGGTCTGTTCTAAAAATAGCAGTGGGAATGGAGCTGGGGGGAAGAGGAGTGGGCTCCTTCTGGAGCTGGGTGGGGAGACCTCACCCCCTTCCTCTTCCTGCCAGGCCTGATGTGAGGAAGTCCCATGGAGTCACAGGATTCCAGCTGGGAGGCTCCTGGAGCCATCAGCCCTCACACCCCCTCCTCATCCAGGCGAGGAGGCCCTGGAGGCCCTGAGGGCAGAAAGCACTGGCTGGTGGTGAGCAAGCCCAGGAAGAAGGGCCCAGATGGCAGCCCATTTTTCCTTGGCTGTTTGATCACAGTGGCTGCAGGCTTTGTGAGGTTTGCTGTCACTGCCTTTAGGCACACAGAGCCTGGGAACTCCTGGGACCGGATGTGGTCAGGCTTCCTGAGAGTCGCCCGGCAGGCGAGGAGTCCCCGGCTGGTCCACCCTGAGCCCTGACCTCAGCCAGCTGGCTGTCCAGGGCCTCACCTCCTCTTGCTGGTGTCCCCTCCCCTGCTGATTCGTCCTCCTTTCTTTGGATTGTCTGCAGGGAGGGAGGACAAGGGCCAGCCTAGATCTGGCCTGCGGGACAGAGGGCTTAGTGGCTTAGGACCTTTCCCTTCCCTTCCCCAGGAACAAACAGAGGCAGCCTAGGTAGTAGCAGGCTCTTGCAGATTTAGAGACAGACAGGCCAGGGTTTAAATCCTAGCTCTTCCTCTCACTAGTCATGGGATTACTGGTGGGTCACAGAGCATCTGCAGAATGAGATAAGAACGCCAATTTCACTGGGGTCTTGTGAAGATCAAAGGGGATCTGTTGTAATGCCTGGCATGCAGTAGGTACTTGGTAATGGTAGCTCTTATTGCAAAATCAAGCAATGAACATGTATCTGACTTTCTATAACCATCTTCCTTGGGGCTTCCACTCATGGGGCATGGGAAGGTGTTTTTTTGTTTGTTTGTTTGTTTTTGCTTTTTAAAAATGCAGTTGACTTTTTTGTTGTGTTGTTGCAAAAATAATCCTTGTGATTGATGTTTATTATGAGGAAAACATTTAATACAGATGAACCAGGAGAAGGAAATGAAGTTCATCCTTAATCCCAGCACCCAGAGATAAACCACTGTTAACGTTTTGGGATGTGTCCTGTCAAGCATTTGTTTTTACACACATACATCTTATTTGCAAATTGGGGTTACTGGTGCAATTTTCTAACCTGCTTTTTCTCCCCCATTTAACAGTGTAGTGTATCCATGTTTCCATTTCAATAAATATTCTTCTACAACACTGTTTTTAGTGCCTGTGGAATATTTCATTGTGTAGATGAAACAGGCTTTATTTCGGTAATCTTCAGTTGTTTAACATTCAGGTTGCTAGCAATTTTTCTTTGTTACAAAAATTTCAGATAAACGTCCTTGTACAGGAGGCTGAGGTGGGAGGATGGCTTGAGCCTGAGTTCGAGGTTACAGTGAGCTGTGATTGCGCCACTGCACTCCATCAGTGATACCTTGTCTCTGAATGAAAAAAAAAAGCATCCTCTTAAGTATATCTTGGCATCCCCAGCATCCAGTTCAACACGTAGTACACATTTGACTCTAAACCAGGTGTGGTAGCTCATGCCTGTAATCCCAGCACTTTGGACAGCCAGGGTGGGTAGATCACTGAGGTTAGGAGTTTAAGACCAGCCTGGCTAACACAGTGAAACCCTGTCTCTACCAAAAAATACAAAAATTAGCCAGGCATGGTGGCACGTGCCTGTAGTCTCAGCTACCGGGGAGGCTGAGGTGGAGAATTGCTTGAACCTGGGATGTGGAGGTTGCAGTGAGCTGAGATTGTGCCAATGCACTCCAGCCTGGGCAAGAGTGAGACTTCATCTGAAAAAAGAAATAAACAAGTATTTGTTGAATGAATAAACTTTTGTTAGAATGAATGCCTGTTAGTAGAGTTTCTGGGCCAAAGGTTATATATTTATAAAATGGATTATTTATTCCGTTACCAAATTACCCTGCAGAATGGTTGTACTGATTTGTAATTCCATCTTAGATTGACCAGCTCATCCTGCTTTGCCTGAGATTTTCCCTTTTTAGCACTGACAATCTTGCTTTCAAGGAATCTCCTCTGTCAATCAAGCAAACTGAGGTAGTCTGGATAAGAAAATGTTTATTCCTTCACATCATTACCAACACTGTATATTGTTATATTGTTACATTTTTTAATAGGTTCATTTCTTTCATTATTAGAGATGTTGAACATTTATTTATACGCCTTCTAGTCACTTGTGTTGCCTCTTTTGGGAACAGCCTGTTCAAGTGTTTTGCTCATTTTTCTGTTGGTCTTTTTATAGTTTAATTATTAATTCAGAAAGAGCTCTTTCTATAGTAAGGATACTTATTACATAAATGTATGTTAGCCTTTTATTTTTATTATTTCTTTATTGATGTTTCTGACTTATTAGTTGTATCTATAATTTGTTTTAGAGTAGTTTTATTGAGATTTAATTCAAATACCATATAATTCACCCATTTAAAGTACACAATTCAATAATTTTTAGTGTATTCATAGACTACAATCATTCACCACAATCAATTTTAGAACATTTTCATTATCTCAAAAGGAAATTACACTACTTAGGTATCATCCATTAATTCCCCCATCTCCTCTAACCCTAAGCAACCACTGGTCCATACTTTTCATCTCTGTAGATTTGCCTATATTGGACATTTCATATAAAGGGAATTATATAATATTTGGACTTTTGTGATTGGCTTCTTTCATTTAGCGTAATATTTTCAGGATCATGCATGTTGTAGCATATATCAGTACCTAATTTGTTTTTATGGCTGAATAATATTGTATTGTATGAAATATCACATTTTGTTTAACCATTCATCAGTTGATGGACATTTGGGTTGTTTACACCTTTTGATTATTAGGTATAATGCCGCTATACAGATCTGTGTGCAAGTTTTTTTGTATGGACATATATTTTTATTTCTCTTAGGTGTATAGCTAGGAGTGGAATTGCTGGGTCAAATGGTAACTTACGTTTAACTTTTTGAGAAACTACCAGACTGTTTGTCAAAATGGCTATACTTCAGGGCACGGTGGCTCACGATTGTAATCCCAGCACTTTGGGAGGCCAAGGCGGGCCTATCGTTTGAGTCCAGAGTGCAAGACCAGCCTGGACAAAATGGTGAAACTCTGTCTCTACTGAAAAAAAAAAAAAATTAGCTGGGTGTAGTGAAGGGCACCTGTCCTCCCAATTACTCAGGAGGCCGAGATAGGAGAATCGCTTAAGCCCAGGAGGTGGAGGTTGCAGGGAGCTGAGATGGCACCACAGCACTCTAGTCTGGCAACAGAGTGAGACTCTGTCTCAAAAAATAAAATAAATAAATAAACAAAGGGGCTGTACCATTCTACTTTCCTATCATCAACATATGAGGGTTCCACTTTCTCTAAATCCTCACTAACGCTATTTTTTCATTTAAAAAAATTATATCCATTCTACTGGGTGTGAAGTAGTATCTCATTGTGGTTTTCATTGCATTTTCTTGATGACTAATATATCTATAAATCTTGAAAAATATTATTTGCCTTTGACATTATGATATTCACTCTAGGATTATATAATACTCACTTTTTTCCCCTTGAATTTTATGGTTTTATTTTTTAACTCTTAATATTTTAATCGATGGGGAATTCACTTTGGCATATAGTATGAGGCAGAATACTTTTCATTTTTCCCAATAGTTATTTACTCCAATTCTTCTGCATTATATTAGGACAAGTACCCTCTTAATGCTTTTCTTTAAAAATTATTTTCCCCTTTCTCATTCTTTTAAATGAAATTCAGTGTACTTCTTTATTATAGCTTTATGATTCAGTCCTTACCTTCTCCCTACCCCTCCCAAAAATATCATTGAGACATTTATTGTAATTATATTTCAAACTATACATTTAAAAGGGGAGTATTAAAATCTATACAATACAGTCTTCTCCTCTGAGAACAGGATTATGTCTCTTCTTTTATGTAAATTTTCTTTTAAGATTTCCCAAAGTTTTAGAAAAAAATTTTATATAGGTCTTGCATATTTTTTGTTAAATTTATTTGAGGAAATTTAAAGTTTTAATTTATGTTACAGGTGAAAATACTTATTTATTTGGCATTATATATGGTTTTTTACCTGGTAATATACATGTACCAAACTTGTACCAAAAAGTTCTAAACATTACTAACCTGAATAAAATAAACAAAACCCCCATTTCCCAAGACCGTTTCCCATTAATAATTACTAATATATGTTTGATGTGGTTCCTCCTAATTTTCCCCCATGCACATATGTAAACATATACTATGTTTTATTTTGCTAGTAATATCATATTATACATAAATTTTTGTAACTCATCCATAAGATATATTATAGGCCAGGAATGGTGGCTCACAGCTGTAATCCCAGCACTTTGGAAGCTGAGGTAGGATAATCACTTGAGCCCAGGAGTTGAAAACCAGCCTAGGCAACATAGTGAGACTCCATCTCTACAAAAGATAAAAAATATTATCCAGACATGGTGGCATGTGCCTGTAGTCCCAGCTACTTGGGAGGCTGAGATGGAAGGATCGCTTGAGCCTGAGAGGTCAAGGCTGCAGTGAGCTGTGATCATACCACTATGCTCTAGCCTGGGCAACAGAGGGAGACCCTATGTTAAAAAATATATATATGTGTGTGTGTGTGTGTGCGCGTGCGCGCATGTGTGTATGTGTCTAATCGAAATATATATATTTTATAGAAATATTTTCAGAGCTGGGCGTGGTGACTCTCTCCTGTAATCCCAGCACTCTGGGAGTCCAAGGTGGGCAGATCATCTGAGGTCAAGACTTCAAGACCAGCCTGGCCAACATGGCAAAACCCAGTCTCTACTAAAAAATACAAATATTATCCAGGTGTGGTACCAGGCCCCTGTAATCCCAGCTACTGGGGAGGCTGAGGCAGGAGAATCACTTGAACCTGGGAGGCTGAGGTTGTAGTGAGCTGAGATTGTGCCATTGCACTCCAGCTTGGGTGACAAGTGTGAAACTCCATCTCAAAAAAAAAAAAGGAAAGAAAAAGAAAGAAAGATTGATTTTCCATCAGCACCTAAAGTTCTCCCTCTCTATTTTTAGTAGCCAGTGGACCATAATGTATTTAATTTATTGATGCATGATTAGATTGTTTCTGATGTTTTGATATTCTGAGCAATGCTGCAGTAACCATCTTGCTGCACTTTTCTGTAAGGAAAGAGTGTGGCACACACTACTAAAGTGCTCTAAAAATGCTTTCCTTCTGCGTACACGTCATCTCCCCAGCAGTGTTGTTCTTATCCCATTTTACAGTTGAGAAACCAAAGGAACAGAGGTTAAGTACATGTACAATTTGCATTGCTACTCACAGCGAATGAGAGCGCCTGCTTCCCTACACCCTACATTAAACGAAATATTATTCCTTTTAATTCTTTGTTGGTACAAGAAGTGAAAAATGATACTTAATCTTAATTTACATTTATTTCATTATTAGTGAGGTTGAGATTTATTTTATTTTATCTTATTTTTATTTTTTTGAGATGGAGTCTTGCTCTATGACACAGGCTGGAGTGCAGTGGTGCCATCTTGGCTCACTGCAACCTCCATCATCTGGGTTCAAGCAATTCTCCTGCCTCAGCCTCCTGAGTAACTGGAATTACAGGTGCACGCCACCATGCTCTGCTACCTTTTTGTATTTTTAGTAGAGGTGGGGTTTCACCATGTTGGCCAGGCTGGTCTCAAACTCCTGACCTCAGGTGATCCACCCACCTCAGCCTCCCAGAGTGCTGGGATTACAGGCGTGAGCCACCACGCCCGGCTATTCTTTATTTTTTACATTTATATTTTAAATTCACCTGTAATTGACGTAGTGCCTGGTGTCAGATGGAACTCTTATTAACTTTTTCTCCCGAATGGTTGGCCGGTTTTTCCAACCCTGTTTTTTTGAATTGTCCTTCCTTTCTTCACGTATAGACCAAATTTCCACATATGGTGGTTTTGTTTTTAGTTTCTCTTGTCTTCCTTGTTGATCTGTCTATGCCTACATCAGGTTAGACTTAATTGCCTTAGCTTCATACTATATTTTAGCAGTAGTAAACAGCCCAGGGCCAACCCCTATTATTTTTCTGCAAAATTTCCTTTGGAGTTACACACCCTAATTCTAGTCTGCTAGTGGCTTTTTCGTTACCTTTGCCACAAACATATTTTACCCTCAGGAATGGCACCAGATCCATGGTAGCCTGTCCTCATGGCCGCTAACCCATAATGATCATGTCGGCTGGCCTATATTCCTCTGCTTTCCTCCATACCTCCTAGGTATTGTAGTAATCGTCTGGAATTTCAGTTTCCAGTTGTGACTAATTTTTTTTTAGACAGTCTTGCTCTTTTGCCAGTTGCCAAGCGGGAGTGCAGTGACGTGATCTCGGCTCACTACAACCTCTGCCTCCCGGGTTCAAAGCAATTCTCCTGCCTCAGCCTCCTGAGTAGCTGGAATTACAGGTGCGTGCCACCACGCACAGTTAATTTTTGTATCTTTAGTAGAGATGAGGTTTCACCATGTTGGTCAGGCTGGTCTCGAACTCCTGACCTCATGATCTGCCTGCCTTGGCCTCCCAAAGTGTTGAGATTACAGGCATGAGCCACCATGCCCGGCCAGTTGTGACTATTTTTAAACACTAGTGCTATTCTGTTTTAAGAATCATTTACTTAAAATTGCACCTAACTTTTAGTTATCAGTAGTTAAGGCTGTCAGTGTTTCTGTCTCCATGGCTTGTGTCTCTCTTACACACCACATCATCTCATTCTTGACTTCTCGATTTTAATTCACTTTCGTCTGTAGAGCTTTCTTGAGTAATTTTTCCAGAAAGGGTCTGTGGGCGGTATCCTTTCTTATCCTTGGAAGCCTGAAAATATTTGCCCTCATGTTTGAGTCATAGTTTCTTGAATAAAAAATTCTAAGCAAATCATCCTCTCCTGGAAGCCTGAGAGCAGTATTCTATGGTTTGCCCAGTATTTAGTGTTTTAAGAGCAGTTTTTCCTTGATTCTCTAAAATTTATTTATGGAAAGAAGCAGGATTCCTCCTTCCAATCTTTGGAATTCAGACATTTCCCTGGATTATTTCTAGTTGTTTGTTCTCTTTTGGTAATTTTTCCTGGTCCTAAGTGGGTAAGGTGTCTCAGTCTGAAGACCCAAGTCTTCCTTTAGTTCAGGGAAATACTATTCATTTAGGAATGGTTTCTGTTCTATGTGTTCAATCTCCTTTTTCTGGACTTCCTACTACAAATAAATAATAATGGTACCTACCATTAAAGCATGCTTTCTTTCTGCTATAATATATAATCTTCCCAGCATTATTGTTATTATCCCCATTTCATAGATGAGAAAACAAAGGAAAAGAGAGGTTGAGCAGATTATACAAGGTCTCACAGCTAGGAGGTGCTGGTCAAGTTCCAATCCCAAGCCCCAGAGCCCACGTCCTTAGCTGCTATACTCCCTGCCTGTTGGGTCCCAGCCCCAGAGCCCACCCTGCCCTTTCCCCCAGTACTTTCCAGTGACAATGTTGAGTGTCAACACGTAGGGATTCTGTAACCAGTGGGGGAAAGCTTGGGAATGCTAGGCTGATGGCATTGAAACAAACTGGGCTACTGAGGCCAGAGAGGGGCAGGGCTTATCAGAGGTCTCCAGTAAATTTAGAGTTGGGACTCTTCCCATCCCTCCCCTTCCCTTGGTTTCAGCCACCCTCTTCAGGCCTCCTTTTTTGTCCCTGGGACTGCTGCATTTTTCTTGTGGGTCTCCCTCTTCCTATTCCTGTCCATGTAGTCACCTCTGTAAAGGGCAGCCATGATGACTCTTCTTACAGAACACACATAGTCACCTTCACACTGCTGAGTGTTTGTTGAATGACTGAGTGAGAAAGTAAGTTTCTGATGCCTAATGTGCGTCAAACACTGCTAAGTACTGGTGATGCAGTATGCATTAGTCAGGAAACTGCCAGTTGCAAGAAAGGAAAAGAGGTTGAGTAGATTATACAAGGCCTCGAAGCCAGGAGGTGCAGATCAGGTTTCAATCCCAAGCACCTGGCTCCAGAGCCCATGTCCTTAGCTGCTACGCTATACTCCCTGCCTGTCGGGTCCCAACCCCAGAGCCCACCCTGCCCTTTCACCTCAATACTCTCCAGTGACAATGTTGAGTGTTGATAGGTAGCTTCCAGAAGTAAATGGAATTTACTGGAGTACGGAGGGTCGCCTTCAGGCGTAGTTGGATTGAGGGCCTTGAGCAATGTCACTGGGAACTGGCCTCACCCTCTTCATCTCTTGGTTCTATCTACTTAGGTGTTGGCCCTCTCTCTTGGTGGCAGCAGTGCTATCACTAAGTGCTACTGCCAGAAGGGCCAGGGTTATGGCCATGGCCTTGGAGTTAGACTCCCTCGATCATTTCAACAATAGTCCCTGGGCTGAGTCTCATTGGCCCAAGTAGGATCACATGTCCATCCCAGCCACCGAGGACACTGGGATGGGTTAAACTAATTGATGGAGGTCTGCGTCACATGCCTCTGCCTGGAGCGGGAGATGGGTCTGTGCCTTGTGAATCACCTGCCTTGAGGATGAGAGAAGGAAGGTTAGTTCCTCAGATGGTAAAGAAGGGTGAACGGAGTCTGGTCAGGCAGATCTCAGATGTCCTCTGCTTCTCCACTCATCAACCACTGTGGTCCTCACCCCACAGAGCTGACAGTCTGGTGTGGGCAGGGACGCCAATCATGAAAGGCATATAATAAACCGATGACAGCTGTGACAAAGGGCCTAATGAGAGCGCCTATCAGGGGGACCTGGGGAAAGTTTCTGAGGCAGGGGAGGGGCTTGAGATATAAGGATTGTTCTAGGTGAGGACCCTAAAGCAGGCCCGCGTAGGTGGGAAGACAAGGAAGGGGAACAGAGCATGAGATGAGGCAGGAGGTGTGTTCAGGACCAGACAGCGCTGGTCTTGAGAAGCTGTGGGAAGGAGTGTGACTTTATCCTGAGCGCAGGGGTTGATGGGTGTGGTAGAAAGCTGACACTGGGCTCAGGGAGGAGAATGGTGAGGAGGAAGCCGGGGTGAGAGGCAGGGAGCAGTGTGGAGCTATTGTCCTCGGCCAGGGAGATCTGATGTTGGCCTGGAGTAGGGCTGAGGCACCAGGAATTGAGAGAGGTGAGAGATCCACCCGACGTATAGCAGGAGGGGTCTGCAAAATTCCAGATTAATTGCACAGGGAGTGTTTGGGAGAAGAATGGTGCTCAAAAGTCTAGGCCTACCACCTAGGCCTCCCAAAGTGCTGGGAATACAACCTGTGGGTGGATCACCTGAGGTCAGGAGTTCGAGGCCAGCTGGCCAACATGGTGAAACCCTGTCTCTACTACAAATACAAAAAAATTAGCCGGGCATACTGGCAGGCACCTGTAGTCCCAGCTACTCAGGAGGCTGAGGCAAGAGAATTGCTTGAACCCAGGAGGCAGACGTTTTACTGAGCCGAGATTGTACCATTGCACTCCAGCCTGGGCAACAAGAGTAAAACTCCATCTCAAAAAGAAAAAAAAGTCTAGCTCAGGCAAACAGATGGCACCATTCTCTGAGCTGGGAGCAGTGGAGGAAGAGTGGTTTGGGTGGCAGGATCGAGTCTCACTGTATATATAAGTTCATGATAGGGTCCGAGTTAGTGAGTCCTCATGAAACAAAGCCGTTTAAATCAGGGCTCCTTAAGCTACCTGTGGTGAAGGACTCTGAAATTTTGTAGCATTATACTGCATGTGATTTATTATTGCCAGTTTGAGAACACCTGAGCTGGCCTGTGCCCTATTTAAAGACCAGTCCACTGATCTCATGCTTGGATACGGCAATGTCAAGTTGAAGGTCTATAAACACACTCAGTCTTGCTACCTATCTCACTGCAGACTGGTAACAAGTGGTCTGTGAACCCACATGGTGCTGCAGACCACATTTTGAGTGGACCGATCTAGTTCAACCCCAGTGCATTTTAGAGACAGGGAAACTGAGGCTTGGAGGTGGTGGTGGGGATTGGCCTTGCCCCAGGATTCGCAGAAGGCAGCAGCAAACTTAGCATTTCAGCCTTCCCCCAACTGACCCTTTGTTTTGATGGCTTGGGCTCAAGCAGTGGGTGGACCCAGGGGAGTGTGTGGAGAACTGCTGCCAGCAGCCAAGGTCACAAGTCTGGCCTCCCCGTGGCTGAGTCAGTGGCTCTGTGCTGAACACTTCCCAGGAACACAGGCTTGACAGGACACAGCCTGGCCTTGGAGCTGGTACAAGCACCGTGGGCCGAGGATTGCTCCCAAAAGCCCAAAACCTCCGGCCAGCATGTGGCTGGTTGGACCAAAGCCAAGAAGGGAGACAGCCATGGCTCCCGGCCATCCTGAGCTGTTGCAGCTGCCCAAGGTCAGGCCGATACTGCTGAGGTGACTTCAAAGCGTGCCCCAGGACGGAGGCAGAAGCCAGCCAGCGGCAGGCCTCGGGGCCAGCTCTGGAGGGGAACATTTGGTCTCCTAGCTTTTGCTACATGTGTGCTTCTCCTTGCTGGATTGGGAGCCATGGGTTCCATTAGCAGGTTGGGAATTGTTCATGGCTGCCTCAAATTGCTGAGGAAGAGACCAATAGCAAGGGGAGAGACATCTGGGGAATGAGATTGGGGCAGAATATAGAGTTAAGAGCATGGGCCTGGGAGCCATGCTGCCTGCTGGGCTTCCACTTTGTAACCTTTTTATACCTCAGTTTCCTGATCTGTAAGCTGGGCATGATGAGAACAACTTGTTGCTCCACAAGTGGTAGTGATTCTCAGCTGTTAGCACACACCAGGCCCCACCTGTCAACCCCTCAACAGGTATTATCACATTTAACTTGACCATTTACATGAACCCTGTCAAGGTGAATTCTGTCTTTTCACAGATGATTGCAACAATGCCATCATAGCAATACCAATGATGACTCTTATTTATTGAGCACTTACTATATACCAGGCATTCCACATACACCACATCCTCTAGTCCTTTCAGGGTCCAGTGAGGCCCATTTTACAGATGAGGAAACTAAGACTCAAAGATATTAAAGGGACTTGCCCAGGATAATTCACACTCAGATTTTTCAGAGTCCAAAGACTGTGCTTCTTCTAAATTCCACTGGCTGAGCTGATTCCTTTAGTGAGGGGGCCTGGAGGGACGTGAGACTATAGCCATAGGAGAGAAGAAGTGGGGCTGGGGCCCCTGGACACCCACTTCCCAGTCTCATTTTAGAGATGGAGGACTGAGATCAGGAAGGGGAAGGGACTTACCGTGGGTTCCGCAGGCCACAAACCACAGCTTCCTGTGAACTTGAACCTGGGTTACCTGCTTTGTCTTACCCCACCCCACTTGTGGCAGGTGACCCAGAACAAGGCCCATGCCACTAGGAAGAGCAAGACCTACACCAAACAAGCAATAGGAGAATGTGTCCTCTGCCTGGGTGCTAGGGTCCTAGAGGCCAAAACATGGCAAGGCAGTCCCTGCCCGCAGCATCAGTGCCTTCATCTGCCATGCTGCCCACCCCCCAGGTTCCATCCCACGGGCAGGCTGCTCCGACCAACTCTGCATCCTTAGTTCCTAGTACAGTCTCCAGCACAGAGCAGGGATTCAGCGGTTATTGAAAGAACTAATTAATGTTTCTTGGCCCACTCTGCAGTGGGGAGGGCCTTTTTGCTTAGAGTCTGTAGACCCCCAAACCAGGGCTGTCAGCCCCAGAGAGTAAAAGGTCAGAACTTTCTAAGTGAGTTAGCAGATTCGAAGCTTGGACTGGGGTAGTCATATACAGACACTTCCACAGAGTGTCAAAGAGCAGCCTGGGGTGTTCACTTTCTTATACAGTGAGTTGGGACAGTGGCATGGCTCTGCAGAAGGTGAAGCCAGTGTATCCCCAGCCCAGTCCCGGGGCGTCTGGGGGTGATGAAAGCTAAGCAGCTACTGGCAGGGGCAAGGGGCTTGTCTTACTCTGAAGTGCTCTGGGATTCCTGGGACCACACCTTTCCTTGGCTACTCTCTTTCTCTCTCTCTTTCTCTTTCTTTCTTTTTGAAATGGAGTCTCACTCTGTCGCCAGGCTGGAGTGCAGTGATGCGATTTCAGCTCACTGCAACCTTCACCTCCCAGGTTCAAGCAATTCTTGTGCCTTAGCCTCCCAAGTAGCTGGGATTACCGGCATGTGTCACCATGTCCAGCTACATTTTTGTATTTTTAGTAAATATGGGGTTTCACTATATTGGTCAGGCTGTTCCTGCCTCAAGTGATCTGCCTGCTTGCACCTCCCAAAGTGCTGGGATTACAGGCATGAACCAGTGTAATATCTGAGGCCAGGCGCGGTGGCTCACACCTGCAGTCCCGCAATTTGGGAGGCTGAGACAGATGGATTGCTTAAGGCCAGGAGTTTGAGATTAGCCTGGCCAACATGGTGAAACCCCATCTCTACCAAAAATGCAAAAATCAGCCAGGCATGGTCCCCGTAATCCCAGCTACTCGGGAGGCTGAGGCAAGAGAACTGCTTGAATCCAGGAGGCGGAAGTTGCAGTGAACTCAGATCATGCTATTGAACCCCAGCCTGGGCAACAGAGCAAGACTCTGTCTCAAAACAACAATAACAACAACAAAGAAATCATATCTGATAGGGTTATGAGGATTCGATCAATCAATCAGTAGTCAGAAAGTGCTTAGCGCAGTGCTGTCCTGTGTCAAATAAGTGTTTGTGGTATGAAATATGTGGATCAGTGACTGAGGCCCAGGTCCTGAGTGCCCTGGGCCTGTGGGCCACCTAGCTCTTACCACTGTCGAGATTCCAATTTCGCCCGTACTGAACAGCACCATCATTAATGTACCTCTAAGAAGCGCTGGGATGTGGTGGAAGGAGCACTGGACTGAGAGTTAGCAATCCCAGCCCTGTCACTCAGTTGCTGTGTTTCCTTGGGAAAGTTACTTTCCTTCTCTGGGCCTCAGTTTCACTGGTCATGAATGGGAAACAACAGTGAAAGATCTCCTTTGTGTTAGATAGCCTGGCTGCCAGTGACTCATCCATCCTGCCCCCCAGCCCTGCTGATTTGTGTCCGGAGCTATGGGAGGCAGAAGGCAGTGGCTGCTCCGGGCTCCTCTTACCATGGAATGCTCTCCTATCCTGGCCTGGCAGGCTCTGGGCCTGGGGCACTGAGCTGCCCTGCCCTCTCCTCACCATGCTATGGTCCAGAGCATTGACGAATGTATTCTGGACTCGTTCTGGACCCGGAGCCCTGGGTTGGCAGAGCTGCTTTGCCCATCACAGCACAGTGTATAATTGTGGAGTTACTGGTCTCACTCCATGGCTAATGTCTGCTTTCCTCACTGGGCTGCTGGCTTTGTGAGTGCAGGGCCCGACCTATCTGTTCTCCACCGTACCCCGGGACGCAGCACAGAGTCTAGCACGCAGTCTATGCTCTGTAACTGTTGATTGAAAGAAGGTGGCAACTCAGCTGAAGCTCAAGGGCATCTCTGATGTGAAGGAACCCTATATTCAGGCTCTCCACCCTAAGAAATCTCATCCGGGAAACCAGCCAGCCTCATAGGTAATTGGTCAGCTCCACTGGAACTGGCCATCACTTGGGACTCATCTCCTTAGCTTCCCAGGCCCAGGGTGAATCCTGCTTTCCAGGACACTGCAGCATGACAGCCTTCCAATCTAGAAGGTTCCTGGGCCCTGCAAGGACTGCCTTGGCTCCGCCCCCAGGGACAAGATGAAGCGATGGTTAGAATTTGTAAGTGGCCAACTCAGAGAAGAGCCATTCTGAGTTGACCTGGTAAAGAATGTTCTTGTGTAGTGGCGAGCATGTGTATGCGTATGTGTGCGAGAGTCAGGAATAGACAGTCAGAGATAAACAGGGGCAGGGATACAGAGAGAAACATCCTGAGACCCTAGGGGATCTCTACCATAGGGAGAGAAAGAGACAGAGAGACCGTGCTTCAGCCTAGGTGGCCAAGGTGGCCAAGGTGGGGTGGGGTGGGCATGGGAAAATAGAGGCTTCTTCTGTCCATTTTTTCTGTGCCATCATCCCAGGATGCCTGCTGCTGTAGTGGGAGCCAGCCATTAGTTAAGCACTCCCAACTTGGACCCCAGGGACAGGCCAGGGTGCATTTGTCGACATCATGACAAGCTGCAGCGCCAGAGAACGCTCTGTGCTGGCACAGCCATGTCTTGCAGTGGTCTGGCTGTGTGGTGAAGAGCGGGCGTGACGAGTCAGAGCAGCTAGTTTTCAATCCTGGCTACACAGCCAACTGGCTGTGTGACTGTGGGCAACTTCCTTTGCCATTCTGTACCTCAGGCTCCTCGTGGGTGACTGGGGTAATCATAGGCCTCACCTTCTCCCAAGTTGCTGGTAAGGATTCAGTGAATTAATGCAGGCAGAGCTCTGGGAACTGGGCTTGGCACGAAGTTCATGCTCAAGAAAGAGTAGTCAAGAGCCAGCTCAGAGAATCTTCTATTCATCCCACAGGTGGGCAGGACAAGGTTATCAGCCCCATTTTACAGATGAAGAAACCAAGGCTCAGAGAGGGGCAGGGACTTGCTCAGTGACACCCAATCAACCAGTGTTGGAGCTGGAACTGGAGCTGAGGACCCTCTCCTTCCAGTCCAGGGCTTGTTCCACTGCCCCTGCAGTTCCTCCTTGGGGACATCTGTCATTCACGGCTGTAACTCTCAGGCTGTCGAAATTGCCCTCTCAGCCTGCTGTCTCAGGGAGAGGAAGCCCCAAGTTCTCTTTACACCTCGGATTCCCCAGAGCTTGGTGCTCAAAGTTCCAGCCGTGTGGGATGGTGCTGCTGGGACGGGGCGGAAGCTGCCACTCCCCCACCCTGGGGCGGTCACATTCTGGAAGTCAGCGAGTGCTGTATGCAGGACCCTGGCGGACAATTAGGAGGTTCAGTTGCAGTCTCCCATTGGGACGGGAGCAGCGTGGGGGTGGGAGTGTGACAGGGAAACCTCGGTGATCGGCTTGGTCTTGTAGGGAGCGGCTGCCGGCAGGCCGGCTGGAGGCAGCTTTGCGCTGCCCCAGCCTGGGAGCCCTCAGGATGTGTGTGGGGTGGAGCCTGCTAGGGATCCCAGTGCCACGGGGTGCCGTTGTGAGGGATGGATGCCTCTCTCCCTGGAGCAGCACTTTGGGGCCCGCTTGGGCCCTGGGGACCAGCCGCAGGGGACCCACAGCCCACGCGTGTGAGCATGTAACCCGGGAGCCCGCTGGGCCCCTCACCGGGTGGGCAGAAGGAAGGGCTGGCCCAGGACTCTCTTCCTTGAGACATCCCGGACTCCTTCTCAGATGAAAGTGCTTTGGGAAACCACAGAGTTTTCTGTTTAATGGAAGAAAGAAATCCAGCCTCTCTCCGGAGTGGCAGTGGCCGGCTGGACAGGGTGTGTGTTTGGGAAGGGCGCTGGAGGAGGAGGAGGAAGAGGAGGAGGACAAGTAGGAGGAGGAGGAAGAGGAGGAGAGACGGGTGATGCAAGGGTTTTGAAAGCGCTACCTAGATGTGGGAGGTGGAACCTGGTCATTTGGTTCTGCTTTTCCTAGCAGGTATCGCTCCCCTGGGGAACTTGGGTAAGTCCATAAATAGCTCTGCTGACACAAAGGAGCTCTGTCTGGGGAAGGCGGCCGCTTGACACGGCCGCCAGGAGCTGCCACAGCCACGGCTGCCTGCGGGAGGAGCCGGGTGGAGACCCGGGCGGCCGAGCTGGCAGGAGCGGCAGCCAGGAGTCGCCTGGGTCCCTGCCGGAGTGTGCTGGGTAGGTGCCTGGGGACAGCGCTGTGTGTGTGGTGGGGGGGCGGCTCATGTCCAAGCCACTCTATACCCCTGTTTCTATTGCTTCTTCCCCAGGGCAGCCATTGACAGGCATGTTGCAACCAAACCATTTGTGCTCTGTTCTGAGATAGCTCTGTGTGTGTGTGTGTGTGTGTGTGTGTGTGTGTGTGTGTGTCCATTTGTCTGTCTTGGGGGCTGGGAGCCCTGCAGGGTTGCGGGGCATGCTTCCTCTGTTGGCTGCTCCCCACTTCTAGGCTGGCCAGCCAGCTTTTCTTTCTGGGAGAAACAAGAAATGTTTGGTGGCCGAAAAGTCGGGACACTGCATGGGAGGGGAGCGCTCAGCCAGTAGGGTTGACTATTGTGTCAGGGATGCTGGCTGCACACTAGGCACCAGGGATGGAAGCTCGTGTCTAGTTCCACTGGCGGGGGAAAGAGGTGGTCTCTGGGACTAGTCTCGGGGGGTGGCCTTTAATCCCAGAGACTTGGCCTCTGCTGAAATGTCCACTGGAAGCACAAGCAAGGATGCTCTGCCTCTGAGCTCCAACCCCGTGGGAGAGGATCTGCACCTGCTCCCTTGGCTCCGGCTGAGACCCATCAGACAGGGGGTGGTGGCAGAGACAGGCTCACCCCACAGAGCTGGCCACTGTGAGCAGACAGAGACTAATTCTTTTCCCAGCCTGGAGGGTCCACATCTCTGTTCTTGTTCCAAGGTGACCAAGGAAGAACGCTTGAATCCTAGGACCCAGGGCAGGAGGATAAACCCAGACTCAGAAAGGGGAGGAGCCTTGTCCAAGTTTGAGCAGCAGGTCTGTGGCTGAGCAGGGACCAGGATGGAGGACTTCTGCCTCCTAGAACAGCAAGAACATGACATGCGGGAAACCATTTCGCTGGCCTGAGCTAAGTATTGTAATTCAGCTTCAAATCGCACCCCTGACCTGAGAAGCTTGGCTTGCCAGGTCCCTCGGCGATGCTTGAAAACTTTCCACATCCTGCTGTCCTCGGGCCTTCTGGCTGGGTGGGTATCTGGCTCCCTCTTCCAGTGCCAGAGTGGGTACATCTCCTCGAGGGAAGGAGCTGCAGAGGCTGCCCTCCTGGCGCCTGTGGGATCCCAGCCAGGGCACTGCAGGCAGAGTCAAAGTTTCCACAGGGCCCCTTGAGTCCTCTGCATCCAGCCAAGGGGCACCTCCCCTCTTCCCCAGCTGTAGCACGTGGTATGGTTTAGCCTAGGGCCGGCCCTTCAGGGAGCCGAGTTCCACAACAGGCTCATTGCAAGCCCAGACTGGCATCTGAGAAGCAGGCAGATGGTGAGGATGAGGCAGTTGAGGCAAGTGACCACTCCTCGTGAGACGTCTCCAGGTCTTTGAGCTAGAAACTGTTGATGGCGCTTCTGATTATAAATATGTGGTATCAATGAAATCATTGCACTTCCAGGCTTCCTTGCCTTTGCACATGCTGTTCCAGCTGACTGGAAAGCCCTCCCCTCCCCTCCTTATCCTTTCCTCTCCATGTTTGATTCTAGACAGAGCTAGAGCAAATACTCCAACTGGAATAAGTCTATCCATTGGTGGTGGCACCCATGGATATTGCTTTGTGTCCTATTTATGTGGAATCTGGGCCTTATTTATCCCTTAGTTGCAAGGTTTTATTTATTTACTTTTTGACGGAGTTTTGCTCTTGTTGCCCAGGCTGGAGTGCAATGGCACGATCTTGGCTCACTGCAACCTCCTGGGTTCAAGCGACTCTCCTGCCTCAGTCTCCCAAGTAGCTGGGATTACAGGCATGTGCCACCAGGCCTAGCTAATTTTGTATTTTTAGTAGAGACAGGGTTTTTCCATGTTGGTAAGGCTGGTCTCGAACTCCTGACCTCAGGTGATCAGCCCACTTTGCCCTCCCAGAGTGCCGGGATTATAGACGTGAGCCACTGTGCCCAGCCGGGCAGGTTTTCTTTGAGGACTAACACTGACATGCAAGGCAGCTGGGACTGCTCATCTCCTAGCTCTGTGCTTGGCATACAGGGCCTGGTAGGGAGCCCCTTTAGGAGAGGCCTAGTCTCTGCATGTCAAAGTTGCGTACATAGGGCCAAGTGTTGGGGGCTGGGCTTGATAGGCGGTGAGACAGGGAGAATTTTGGCTTCATCCTGGCAGGGGTCATAGGGAGAACCCACTCAGGGGTCATGCTGACCTGGGTGGTATGCACAGCATAGCCTCGACCATGAAGGGTGGCGGGGATAGCCCTGGCTGGTTGAAATGCAATGCTCAGAGTCCTTTGCACAGACTACAGGGGCTTGGAGCACAGCTCCCTGGATGCTCTTGGGATGGTGCCAACCAGAATAGACCTGGGGAGATTGACCTTCAAGCCAGCAGTCTGTATGGCTCCCTCAGAAGAGGCACAGCTGAGGAGAGACTGCCTATCCCCAGCTGCGTCCCTGGGGGCTCCGAGAGCTGCTTCCCATTTGGCCTCTTAAGGCCTGGGTCTCTTTGCCTTCTATTAGGTTGGTGCAAAAGCAACTGCGGTTTTTGGCATTAAGAGTAATGTTAAACCGCAGTTACTTTTGCACCAACCTGATTAGACAGACAGACAGACAGAGAACTGAGGCAGGAGAGGAAGGACCTGCCTGAGGTGACATGTGACTCAGAAGGAAAGCAGGGACAAGGACGCAGGCTCCCCAGCCCAGGCCTGTGTGTACTGCACCAACTGAATGTCTCAGAGTATCCAGGTTTCATCTTGAGGTTCTCTGTTTTTCTGGACTCACCAGTGACATGTCCCTTTTGGACCTTCGGACTTACTGACTAGAGCCCTGCTATCCCCTGGGAAAAGCAGCATGTGCAACAGAGAGAGCCCTTGGTCAGCGGGCTGGAGACTGCGGCACCGTCTAGTCCCTGCTTACCGATGATCTCAGTAAATATGCCTTGTTTCCCACCTCAGTTTCCCCTTTGTAGCAACAAGGGACTGGACCTAGTATTGCCAGGTGCCTTCCAAATATCCAGGTCTCTGATTCTCTGCAGGCCGTCTCTTCTTCCTGGGTTCCAAGAGTCAACAATGGTCAGGGCCAGGGCTTGGTGCAGCAGGGAAGCAGCCTTCAGCCTGTTCCCGACACCTCTGGGCAGGCGCCTTCTCATGCAAGCTGCAGCCCAAGCCGAAGCTGCGAGGTTTGCTGTTGTTTGTGGAGCCAAGATGTCATTGCTTAGGGAAAACCATCATTCCTCCCAGGAATAAACAAGGCTGCTTTTGGCTCAGCCCCCTAAGCCCGGAGAAGCTGGAGCCACTCACAGCAGACCAGCCAGGCTCAGCCCCAGGGAGTGCCTCCTGCCCCTGCACAGCCAGCTGTAGCCTGGTTTGGCTTGGGGATAGGGGCAGGATGGCAGGAGGTGTGCTGGAACCATAAGCCCCTTGGGAGATCAGAGCTTCCAGGCACAGATGAGAGGGAAGAGGGGTCCCTGGATAGCCTCTTCCTTCTGGCAATGGGCCTAAGTCATCACTCAAGATGTGTGGATAGCTGCCAGGTATGCCCTGTGCTCCAGATGGCCCAGGGCTTCTCCCCTCTCCCTGCCCTCCATGGGCCAGCCCGCTCGCACCTGGCACCGTGGCTCAGGCTGCTGCCGGAGAACTGTCAGCGGCTCCCAACTTAGAAAGGGGGGTGTGCAGGAAGTTATTTGGAACTGGGCATGCTTTTCACCACATAGCCAGGGTTCTCTGTGATGTCCTCAGTTACCTCTTACTGGGGTTAGCTGTGGGCAAATAGCAGAGCTCATGCACTGGGGGCAGGGAACAGAAGGTAAAGGAACAAGGGGAGAGGCAGAGAAGGGCCTTGGCAGTGCCTCTGGGGACCAAATGGCTGGCAGGAACTTTGACAGCAGGCTGGAGGCAGCCAGGACAAGGACCATGGAATGGGAGTGACATGGCTGTGCCACCCCTCAAGTCAAGGGCTGTAAGCAGTGTCCAGCCAGGACATGAAACCTTCACTTCTCAGACCTCACTTCCTAGAGCAGCAGCTCTGTACTGTCCTCTCTGCCTCCTTCCCTCTTTCCCTCCTTCCTTCCCTCCTTCCCTCCTTTGTACCCTCCCTCTTTCCCTCCCTCCCTCCCTCCATCCCTTCCTCCCTTCCTCCCTTCCTGCCTCCCTTCCTTCCTTCCTTGCTTCCTTGCTTCCTTCCATGTGTGTTAAGTACCTACTGTGTGCCGTGCACTTTCAAAGTACTGGAGTCATAGATCTAAAAGGCGCCATCTTTAATCTAGTGCCAGGGTGGCCAGGTAATGGACAGTAACAACACAGCTTTAATGGAGAGGCACGGGGGCTGTGGGAACCCCTGGGGAAGCACTCAGTTCAGCCTGGGAGCCTCAGCAAAGCTTTGTACAAGAGGTGAAGCTGAATGTGATCGTACAGATGCTTGCCCACTGAAGAGCGTCTCCATCCCAGTCTATCCACCCCTCTGAGGTGTAGACGTGATTCCTTCCTGGCCGTGGAAATTGCTTTTGTGTGTCCAGCCACATGCTCCTCCTTATCTAGGGAGGTTGTCTAGGAATATGGGCTCTGGACTTGAGGGAAGACTCTCTCCCACCTTACAGTTGTGTACTCTTGGGCAAGAATGGAGTTTCTCTTGCCTTCATGTCCTCGAGCGGTGGTCCAGCCTCCTCGGGTTAAATGAGATAACAGCTGTAAAGCACTTAGACATGTTTCATGTGAATGGACTCTGCATCCTGCTAGCAGTGGGAGTGCCACTATCGCTTTATCTAATGGGGGGCTGTTATTAAATGCAGTGATGTAGGTGAGGTGCTTGGCATGGATGTCACACGGAGGAGGCATTCAGGAGGCAGCATGGCAGCTTTTTGCTAGAGGGAAACAGTTGGAATGTGCAGTCAGAGATGTGTACAAAGCAAGGAGCTCACTGAGGAAAGAACCATGGCCTCAGCCCAGGGAGCCGACGAGGAGACACTGCAATGAGGGGTTTTATTTGTTTTTAAAATAAACTTTCTAAATTGAAGTGCAGCATACTTACAGAAAAATTAGAAGAATACAGCCAATGAATTTTCACAAAGTGTAGCCACTATTCAGGTTAAGAAATAGAACATTCTGGTACCCTAGGAATCCCCACAAATAATCCTCTTTTAGTTTCTATGGCCTCAAAGGTAACCCCTGTCCTGAATTCTTCTTTTTCTTTCTTTTTTTATTTGTGTGTGTGTGAGGCAGAGTCTCGCTCTGTTGCCCAGGCAGGAGTGCAGTACACTGCAACCTCCATCTCCCAGGTTCAAGCGATTCTCCTGCCTCAGCCCCCAAGTAGCTGGGATTACAGGTGCGTGCCACCATGCCTGGCTAATTTTTGCATTTTTAGTAGAGATGCGATTTTGCCATGTTGGCCAGGCTGGTCTTGAACTCCTGACCTCAGGTGATCCGCCCACCTTGGTCTCCCAAAGCGCTGGGATTTTACAGGTGTGAGCCACGGCACCCGGCCCTTGTCTTGACTTGTCTGGCCTCGTCTTATCGATGAGTGTTGCCTCTCCTTGAACTTTGTGTCAATGGAATCATTGAGTACATATTCTTTTATGCTGACTTCTTTTGGTCAGCATTTTGATGGTAAGATTCATCAATAATATTGCATCGTTTTATTTTGTTTATTCTTGTTGCCCTGTGGTATTTCCTTGTGTGAAGATACCGCCAGTTTATCTTCTACTGTCGATGAGCATTTGTGTTGTTTCCAGTTTGAGGCTATAATGAATAGTGCTGCCATTAATATTCTTGTACATATCTTTTGATGTACTATGTATGCTTCTGCGGGGTAAATACCTAAGTTTTGCAATTGCTGAGTCATAGAGTTGTACATAGTTAGCCTTAGAAAATACCATCTTAGTGTTTTCCAAAGTGTGACAGGAATACACTCCCTTCAAGCGGTACATGGAAGAGCCTATTATTCCATGTCCTTACCAACATTATTGGCATTAGGTATTGTGATATCTCATTGTGGCTTTAATTGGAAATTCCTTGATGTCTGGCGAGGTCACATCCCTTTTTCATGCATTGATTAGCCATTTGGATGACCTCTTTTGAAAAGTGCCCATAGAGGTCTTTCCCGCATTTTCCTATAGGATTATTTTTTTCTGATTAATTTGTAGGAACTCAAACTGTTGTAGATATGTGTTTATTGTTGGATATGCACATTCCAAATCCCACTCTGGGATTTGCCTTTTCACTCTCTTAAGGGTATATTTAAAGGACACAAGTTCTTAATTTTAATGCAGTCCAATTTGTTAATCTTTTTTCTTTTGTGGAGAGTGCTGGTTGAGTCCTGTTTCTTGGCTTATTACAAGGTTATGGACATATACTCTTACGTATTCTTTTAGATGTTTTAGGTTTCATATTTAGATCTAAAATCCACTTGAAATAGATTTTTATGCAGATGTCAAGATTCATTTTCTCTGGATAAATATTCAATGTATTCAAAGTCTGTCCTTTCTTACTATACGGCAGTGTCACCTTTGTCAGAAATTGAGGGGCAATACATGTGTGGGGTGCTTGAATTTTGAAGGGTGAGAAGAGCTTCGGCAGGTGGACAGGGGAGGGGAGGGCGCTCTAGGCAGGAAGTACAGTATGAGCATAGGTTTAGAGGGGCCTGAGAGTACAGTGCATTTGGGGAACGACCTATAGTTCAGACTGGCTGGTGGGAAAGGAGGAGAAACGGCGTGGTGGAGAAGCTGGCTGGGGCAGAACACACAGGGTTAGGGGATGGAACTTTATCTTAGAGGGATGGAGGCATTTTGAGCAGAAAAATACCGGCAAGTTGGTGCAGGACCAAGGGAGATAAGAGAAAGTCTCATGACAGAGAGGCAGGAGGGTGGGTTTGGAGAAGACTGTAAATCCAGCCAAACCCAGCCCCGACATCACCCCCTTCTTCCCCACACAGAGATAGTGTGCACCTGCCTCAAGAGGCAGCAGTGAGGCAGAGGGTGCCTGAAGATTGGGAGGGTAACCTTCGGCCACAGGGTTGTGGCTGAGTCCCACATCCACATGTCCACTCATGTCCTCGAGTGAAAGAGCCTCTCTTTCACTGGTTTGGGGCTCTAGTGCTGCAGGCACTGAAGGAGGAGGGCAGTGGGGCACACTGGGGCAGACAGTTAAGGCAGGGGGTGTATCTGGAAAGGGGGATCTTTCTGTTCCTCCTGCCCTTGATGCCCTGACAGGGAGACCTGGCCATGCCTTGGGCCTTGAACTCTGACCTTTCTAGGCTAGCTGAGATTCAGAATTGGACAGACACACTGGGGAGAGCAAGACCCAGAGAGGGGAGTGATTTGGCCCAGGCCATGCAGTAAGCCAGACTGACCCAGCCTATGCGCGGGCTGAGCACAGACTCGTCTGCCTTCTCAGCTTCCAAACTTCCTCCCCTGAAACCTGCAGCTAATAGGATCCTGTCCTAGGCAGCTGTAAGGGTCAAAATGTGTCTAGTGTCCTGTCCTGGAATTAGAGGCAGGAGAGGGAGCTGATGATGTTGATGATCATGCTGAGTGTAACAATTATGATTACAGCAATTGCAGAGGCTTATTGAGCACCTACTGGGTGCCAGGCCCTATGCTAAGCCCTCCCCTCAGCTGTGCTGTAGGTTCTCAGTATTCACATTCCTGTTTCACAGATGAGGAAATCGAGCCTAAATAGTTTAAGCAGACCGTGCAGGTGCACTGACCCAGGAGGTGGCAGCGCCAGGCTTTGAAGCTAGATTTGCCTGTCTCCAAGCTCCAGTTCTTCATCAGCAACAGGCTTCCCTCCTACCACCCCTGGCTCTCAGTCCTCCCTATTCTCAGATCTGTGTCCTTAGTTTTTGGGTTGGTCCCTAATGCCCATTCATGAGAGAGTCAAGCTGTGGAGAGGAAGGCAAAGGAGCAGAAGGGCACCACTGTGAGCTTCTGTGTGCCAGGCACTACCTCTGTATGCCCTGTAGCAGCCCTTCCAGGAAGCAGCACACTGGCTGTGAGGGAGGCCGCACATGGGCAGGAAGTGGGATTCACCCTCAGGCCCTCCTGCTTCCAAATGCTGACCCTATGACTGCAGCACTATTTGTGTCCTTCCCTGAGGTCTTCCTGGCATGGCAGAGCTTCTTTGATTAACCTAGTGTAAAACATCACAGAGAAGCCCCACGCTTCTAGCTCTCCCCACCTGGAAGGGACCCTTGGGAGGGAGAGGATTTGGGAGGGTCACTAGGTGTGCAGGATTCTGCACCGCCCCTCCCAACACCAGGCATCAGTCTCCTGCCCCTCAATCTCCAACCATGTGGAGTATGAGCAGGGCCCCTGCATCTGATATTGCTCATCACTCCCTAGCACAGAGCCCGGCCCAGGTGGGTCCTCAGGGAGCATCCTTGGAAGGAAGGGAAGGGGAAAGTGAAGAGGGCAGGAAAAGAGATCAGAGGAGTAGAAAGAGCAGGGCTTTGGAGTCAGGCAGACCACGATTTCAACTCTGACCCTTCCACTGACTTGTTGTTTGATCTTGTGTAAGTTACTTAACATCTCTAAGTCCTCATTTTGTTGTTTACAAATGATACTGATCTCATAGGGTTGTTGGAAGTTAGAGCCCAAAGTATAAAACATAGTTAGAGCCTAAAGTATAAACTGTCACAGTGCGTGGCGCGCAGTAGATGCTCAGTTAATGATCGCTGTCTCTCCCCTATCTTTGTCAACATTATCTGTTTCGAACACCTCTAGTTTCACCTTCCTTACCTCTACAGCACTAAGTAAACACTGCTTTCTGGGTAAAGTCGGAATTCCTTAACATATCCATGCTCCTGCCCCATCCACCACCTCCACCTCCTTGAATGTTCCCTGCTGGCTCTGGCTCAGCCTGGAATATCCTGTCCCATCTTTTCCCCCATTACCTCCTCCCGGAGCAGTCCTAGTTGTTCCTGCTGCCGCTGCTTCCACAGCCTCCTATTGTGGCGTCAGGTGGGTGAGAGATTGACCTGGCACCTCCAAGGCAGGGAACATGGCTTGCTGCCGTTTGGCTGCAATAGCGAGCACAGGCCCCGGCACATGGCTGCAACTCTGTAGGTATTTGCTGAGTAAGTCTTGGGGGAAATGGTGTGAATAAGCCAGACATGATCCTGATGAGCCAAATAGGACCTGCCCAGGGCTATGACAGCAGGGCAGGCTGGGTCTTGGCAGGGGAGCAGAGAGCCTTCCAGCCAGAACATCCGAGGCGATTGATCCAGGACTCACAGGGACGGGCAGGAAGTGGACTTGAGGGGTAGAGAGCTTAGGGAAAGGAGACTGCCCAAGAACACACACACACACACACACACACACACACACACACACGCACACGCGCGCGCAGAGCAGGCAAGAGAGCAGTGAGGGTGGAGCCCACAGGTGAACTGGTTCCTGAGCAGAGCCCCAGGGGTGGGGCAGGAGAGGCCAGGGGGCCTGGAGTTCCCCTTCTCATGAGGCGTCAGTCAACACAAGCTTAGGAAGAAGCTGGGAACCCCCCTGCTCTCAACTCTCAACTCCCTGCCTTTTAGAGAAGAGAGCTGGAGGAGTAGAAGGGGTCTTTGGGGTGGTAGGTGGGGACAGAGACTGCAAGTCCACCCCGCATTGAAGCAGTGGTATCAGAAACGACGGCGGGAGAAGGGGCCTGGTGAGGGGCGACAGGGCAGAACGGTGCTGAAACCCCGGAAGCCTCCCCGCCCAGGGAAAAGCTGGGCATCCAGGCAGGTAGTGGTGGGTCTCCGGCAGGCTGCAAATGGCACGTCCTTCTGGCTTGGTCAGGCGAAAGTGCCAAGAGTAGGGAGGTTTCCGAGGGGGCCCTCCTGTCTTCTCTTTCCTCAGGGATTCCCCTTCCACGAGTGTTGGCTTTGTCCTGCGAGTCTCTGCATGGGGGTGAGCCACCCTCCTTCTGTGCCTCAGTATTGCTGTCTGTAGAATGGGTGCACTCCCTGCTGTGGCGTGCCACCCTCCTGAGCCTCCGACAGAGGAGCTTCGGTTTGTAGTCGAATTCCTCCTTTGCCCCTCTCTCCTCCTGCAGTTGGGCCTCTGTTTAGGGAACATGAATGGGCAGCTGCCTCCAGGGAAATTGCCAGCCCCCCATCCTGCTCTGAGGTCGCGCCTCTTCTGCCAGGGCTCCCCATTATAGAGAGGGTGCTGTGTGTTTGAACTGGTCCCGGGTGAGGTTCTGGGCTGGATTTTAGTCCTGATTCTGTTGTATGACCTTGGGCTTATCACTTCTTTCCTCCGGGCCTCACGCAACAGACAGTCACCTTGTCTGTTACCTGACGCCACTCTCCAGGATCGTCTCGGGCGTCAGAAAGAAGTAAAAAGGCCTGGGTCTTTCTTGTAGGGAAGGTGATGCAGTTGGTCTTAGATCAGGTTCAGACAGAGGCATTTTAAAAATGCTCCACAGGTAATTCTAAAGTGTACTTCTCCATTGAGAACCAATAGTCTAGGTCTGTGGTTTTCAAACTTTAATGTGCAAATGAATCTCCTGGGATCCTGTTAAAATGCAGATTCTGATGGGGGTGGGTAGAGGGAGGTGGGAGGTGGATTGAGGTTTAGGAGTGTGTATTTTATATAAAATCCTGGGTGCTGCTGCTGCTGGCTCATGGGCTGCACTTTGAGGCTAAGAGTCTAGATGGTCCTGTGAAGTTCATTGGATTGTTCTTTCACTCATTTATTCATTCATCAAACATTTCAGCTGGGGAGTGGTCAGATGTGAGGCTACAGGGAGACAGAGCCCAGGGTCTTCCAGGGCTACAGAATTTGAACTTTATCTGAGAGGCGTTGGAGCACCAGCCACAGCAAAGTTTTAAGCAGAGGAGTGGCAAGTTGAGGTTTGCGTTTAGGCGGCTCGCCTGACGTAGCACAGAGAATGGCCAGCGGGGTCTGCACTGCCCTTGCGAGGACCGCATCATCCTGATGGGAGATGGTGGTGGCCTAGAGGGAAGTGGTGGCAGCAGACACGGAGAGAGTAGAAACTTTCTTTTTAAAAAAGATTAATCAACTTTTTAATTTTTTATTTTTTGAGACAGAGTCTCACTCTATGGCCCAGGCTGGAGTGCAGTGGCACGATCTCGGCTCACTGTGACCTCTGCTTCCTGGGCTGAAGCGATTCTCCTGCCTCAGCCTCCCGAGTAGCTGGGATTACAGGTACACGCCATGTTGCCTGGCTAATTTTTGTATTTTTAGTAGAGACAGGGTTTCACTATGTTGGCCAGACTGGCTTGAACTCCTGACCTCAGGTGATCTGCCCACCTTGGCCTCCCAAAGTGCTGGGATTACAGGCGTGAGCCACAGCATCCAGCCTCAACTTTTATTTCTTAGAGTAGCTTCAGGAATTAGCACAAAATACAGACAGCTCTCATATCCTCTGTCCTCCTTATCGCCAACCTCCCTAGGGGAAGGATCCTTGAAATTGTGTACGTGATGATCAAGAGGATTTGAGGATTGACCATGGGGGTGTTGTGAAGGAAAATGAGGAGAAAATGACAGCCAGGTCCCTGGTTTGGGCAACTGGTGGTGGCTTCGTTGATATAGGGACCGTGAGAGGAGGAATGATGGACTTTGGCGGTGATCACGCACTCAGAGTAGGGCTTGTTGAATTGGCAGCACTGATGGGTTATGCAGAAGGAGGTCTCCATCCCTGTCCCTGGACTGCAGCCACATAGGTGTCCTCTCTGTCTCAGCAGCATGCTAAGGCTCTTCCTGGCCCGGGGCCTTGACCTATGCTGCTCCCTCCCTAATGAGCCCTGCCCTGCCCCTTGAGCAGATGTCAGTCTCCAGAGCCGTTCCACAGGGCGGCCTCCCCGACACTCCCCTGTACTCTCTCACAGCACCTGAGGGTTTTCCTTCACATCGCAGATCATGGTTTCTATTTATCCTGTGTTTATGTGAGTGACGACTTGGTCAATGCACCTCCTTCTCCGCAAGGACAGGGATCATGTGTTTCTTATTCCTTCCTTTCTGTCCTTTACGCACAGAGCCTAGAACAGTGTCTGGAGGCACAACTATTCTATGAGGATTCAGTGAATACTTGCCTATGGCATCTCGACTCAGGAGATGGGTCTGGGCCGGCAGTGTGGACAGCGAGTCACCAGCGGCCAGACGGTGCAGACAGTGATTGTAGCCGGGGGAGTGGATGGGTTCCCAAGGGAGCAGAGAGGCTGATGATGAGAGGGACCCTGCAGCAGGTCCTGAAGGACAGGCAGACAGGCCCATGAGAGGGTGGAGAAGGGGTCAGCGGAAATTCAGGGAGGGAGATGTCAAAGCCACACTGTGCTGGGGTGACCAAGGCTATTGTTTATTGGGGGCTCATGTGTGCCCTCATGGTGCTGAGCTCTGGATACACATTAGCTCATTTATTCCTCTAACGACATCATGAGGAGGTTCCAGAAATCCTATGTGTGGCTAAGGAAACTGAGGCACAGAAAGGTTAAGCCCAAGGTCACCCAGCAAATAAGTGTGAAGTTAGTTTCTGGAGCTCTCCCTAATGTAAGTATCGCCTCCATCCTCCTGAATTTTGCCAAACCTGCTGTGTTGGAGGGAGTGGAGGTAGAATGGAGAGGAGAACAGTCCGGAGGGTCTCTGAGCTGGTGGCGGAGGACGCACAGGGGGTGCCAGCATCTGGGTGGTTAAGAGGCCAGGCCTGGAGGAGCTGGGGTGACGCTGAGCTGGGAGAGCTAAGTGTCAGCTGAGCTGTCAAGGTTCCTGGAAGCTAGCGTTGAGCCAGGGACCAGAAGCTGGGGAGCCAGAGCATGCCAAGCCTGAAGGAACAGCCCGTCTTGAAAGCCTGGAGGTCCAATGTGGGGCAGGAATTCTAACAGCCTCTTCCCTTCTCAAACGACTTTACAGCTCACAGAGCACCCTCCTGCCCTTTCTCAGACTTGGTCCCCTTGGGTCTCTGGCATGGGAAGCAGCAGGGCATCCTTTCCCCCTTTCATGGCAGAGAAAACTCAGCTTGGAGGGGGGTTGCTGGGGATTAGACAGCTAGAAAATGATGGAGTGAGGATTCCAGCCCAGGCCTTCTGGCTGTGTGTCTGGTGCTCTGTCTGTCAAGTCCTGACTGTTAAGGGCCACCCTGAAGCAGAGGCAAACCCCAGTTTGCACCCCCTAGTACAGGAAGTGGTTTTTGAGGGGAGATGCGGAGCGTGGCATCTGTGGCGGCTGTGATGAATCATCGGAGTGAGAGCTGCAGGTTGCCCCTGGGTCAGCAGACCTGGCTGCTCGCTGAGTAGCTGTGTGACGTTGGACAAGTCACTTCCAGCAGCTCACCACTACCCTCAACCCAACAGCCAGTGGGCGTCTGGGCCTAGGAGCCATAGCTGGTATGAGCGTGAACTCTGGGTGTCATAGCTGCCATCCTTCCCCAGCCTGTTCCGAGCTCTGGATTGGATTTGGGAGAGGATTTGATTAGGTCCTAAACAGTGGCTCCATGTAGAGGGCCTGGTTCATTTCCTGTGTGCTTACAGCAGACGAGACATGGGCAGAATTAACCAGAGAAGTGATGAATGGGAAAGACACAGACCCCCACCTTGGGAGGGCAGGGCAGTGGCTGCCAGCACTCTGGACCCAAGGCCCTGGGTGAGCAGGCTGGTCTCTCTGGGGCGCGCTGGCTGGATTCTTGTTACCCCAGCTGGTTGCAGCAGCTGCCTCACTGGGTCCCCAACTGCCTGTACTTCCGCTATCAGAGCACTCCCCATGCTCCTTGAAACTAGTTGTCCAACCTCTGTTTTTTCTGCTTAACTGAGGGCAGAGATTGTGTCTGACTTGTTCCCTGCTGTTCCCCCAGTACCTACCTCAGTGCATGGAGAATGAATGAATGCATGAATGCATGCATGCCTCAGTCCTCCCTGCCACCCACACGTCCTGCCCACGCCGGCCAGAGCAGCTTTGACACAGCACAGCTCTGCCTGTGTCGTTTCGTTGCTCACAGGGCAATCCCATGCCCACCGTGTATTCTGCGACCTGGCCTCATCTTTGCCCCCCCTCCTGCCCTAATTTTCTGCTACGCTTGCCACCCCCACCCCTGGGGTTCTCAGGTTTCCTGTAATTGCTCCAGAGACTCAATCAAACCACTTCCCACCCCACACAGGCCTCACCAAACCTGCACACAGTCCCTGTTCACGCAAGCCTGCCTGGGAGCACAGAAAGAACCATGTGCTCTGGGCCCTGTTCGCCAGCATCTGCTCATGTGGGTTGCACCCAGGTGAGGGGTCTTAGGCAGCACTCCAGGCTCCCTCTGTAGCCCTCTGAGGGCCCCAAACACTTGTGTGTAAGGCTCCAAGGAAACAGGGAGAGACCCTGGGCAGGAGATATGAGCTCTAATCCTGCATCAGCCTCTCATGCTCAGGTAATTCCCTTTCCCTCTGGCTCCCCAGGTTTCTTATCTCTAGAATAAGACTGCTGATGGCTCCCATTGGATCAGAAGCTTTTCCAGGGCCAGGCACTGCGAGGAGATTCACATAGTCCTGTGAGCCCAGTGTGATATCACCGGGCTCCATTCCCGATGAGGAAACAGAGGGTCTGAGGCATTGCGAGGCTTGGCCAGAGTTGCACAGTTAAAAAGTGGCCCCATTGGGATCAAAATCAGTCTGACTTGGGGATCCAAGCACATAACCCCTGGGCCCTCTGAGAACCCTTCTGCCTTGGTTAGTTTCTCCCCATCCCTCTGGGTAGAGGCCCTCTGGGGACAGCACCCCTGCCTGAGCGGCACTTCCCTCTTGGCTTTGTTTGGCTTGGCCTCGGTTTAGAATAGGCTGGCGGAGGCAGGCTGACTTGCATTTCTGGTTTTACGTTTGTTGCTGCACTTTCCCCAAGGGGTGGGCGGGCTCCGGCTGACAGTCACCACGGGGACAGACCTGGGCCCCACCCCCACCACCCAGGAAAGGGGAAATGCGACCTGCTCCCCTCTCAGTGCCACTCCATGCCAGGCCCTGAGGGCACCCGGTTGCTGCTTCCTTCCGTCTTTCCCCTAGGACGATCAGAGGCAGGTGGCTGGGCCGGGGGACCGGTGCTAGGGTGGGCCACGTGCGAGGGTGACAGGAGCTGGCTGTGGGGCAGTTTGTTTCTCCTGATGGAGAATGTTCCCTGGTGGGTGGGGCGATGGGCTGGGGACTGGGCTGCTCACGGAGATGGAGATCAGAAGTGGGCTTGAGAAGAACAGGGACAGAAGGCCTGGGCTCTGGCCCCAGCCTAGCCCCTGAATTGTGCAGGGTGGCTTTGAGCAAGTCACTAAGTCACTGTCCAGACTGGGCCCTCAGCCTTCCTGTCCACTCAATGGAGGGTCTTTCCGTCCACCTGGGAACAGCCTGAAGGGACCGAAGCACAGCCCTTAGTTTCCAGATGAGAATTCTGGACTGGAGGCCCTGACATTACAATTGCCAACATTGACTCTGGTGTTTGGCAGAGTGTGGGGTGCGTGGGAAACATGTGTCGCTGGTTGAGGTCTTTAACTTCAGAGTCTCCCTCTAGATCAATGCCTTTTAAATCACTACCGCTGCCAACACCACCTCCTTTAAGGAGCTTTCCACTTTCTGCAGCATACCCTTCTTATATGTTGCTCAGGCATGCTGGTTATCCCATTTCATAGGTGGACATCTTGAGGCCCAAAGGTTGGTGACTGGCTCTACCTGACACCTCCGTGTGGGCCTCAGCCTTCCTGTCTATGCAGTGGGGATTTCGGATTGCTGTTGTTTCAGAGTCTGAGGCCATAAGGTCTGAGAGGGCCCTTGGGTGGAGTCACCTCTGAGATGCAGGGAGGATTTCCAGGGCAAGAAGGCCACAGCATCAGCAGGCACCTGTCTCTGGCTTGTGAGCCACAGCCTAAGGCGTGCCCAACCCTGGCCAGCTCCTGCTGCAGTTCTCCGAGGCTTCCCCTGCCTTGCCCAGCTACCTTCTCGGTTCTGCAAGGCTCCACTTTCACTTTCATGCTCCCAGGCTGAGGCTGTTACCCGCGCCACGCTTTCACATCCGCTTACATCTGTGCTCCCAGATGCCAGCGTGACCCCTGACACGTGTGTGCAGCCGCCTGTAGCTGCCCCAAGCCATGGCTGATCACTGGCTCCCAGCTGTGGGGCTCCACCATTACGGACTCCCTGGGGCTTCAGAGACTTCTCGGCTTCGGGCATGGCCTTTTGGTGTCAGGGCAGCTGTGCAATACTGGGTAAGCCACTGGCCTTTGGGTTCAATTTTCTCATCCATCAAATGGACATGAATGATTTCTACAGTGAGAGCTCTTAGCCCATGTTTTGGGGGTACTTACCCCTGAAGTTTCCTGCCAGTGTGCGTGCCCGCATGTGCACACATTCCCAAGCATCCGTACAGTTCCCGAGTATGGGTGGGGCCTTTCTCTTTCATCAGTTCTCAGCAGCTGTGGCTTCTTGAAGGACAGAACTCGGGCTCTAAATAAACAGTTCCAGCTCCAGCATTCCTGGTCCTTGAGTGTGAGGGGCCCAGCCCAGGCTTGAGAACTGCCACCCTGTGTGGCTGTGGCACCATGGACACTCCTGACTTTCTCAGGGCCTCAATCATCTGGTGACGTAGCTGCTTTTCAGACTTTCATCAAGAGAACCGTTTTTCTCTTTGCTCATGAAATCTGTCGAAACTCAACAAAACCCCCTAGGATCCTGAGGGTTGTGTGTGAGGCAGGAGATGCTGTGTTTTTAAAGAATCCCTGAGGCTCCTCTCAGCAGTTTAGAAGTCCCGGGGTAGGTGATCCCTCAGGGACGTTCCATGTGTCTGTGGCATCTGGCGAGTCCAGATGTGGGCAGTATTTTCCAGTTCCAGTTTCATTCCAGTTCACTAGTTTCGAAAAGATACTTAAACTTTCAGAGCACATTCTTGTTTGAATAACTCATGCAGATTTTTTAAACTTTAATTCAGGTAGAAGACATCCTGGGCTAGGTTCAGTGACCGCCCTGGCTTTGGGGCTTGGCTTGGTTCTGGTCCATGAGCAGAAAGACTGCCTGGTTCTCCTTTATCCCCAGAGGCAACTTCAACCCTGTTTCCTTTTCTGTAAAATGGGAACAGTGATCTTCTTTTATAGGGTTGTTGGGAAGGCCATATAAGAGAGTGGGGTCAAGCTGGCCTGGCCTCGACACGGCAGGTGCTGGATAGACGGTGGTTACCACTCCCTCTTCTCCTGTAAGTGACCAGCTGTGTTTTTGATGGAGCAGAAAGTTCAAGCAAGAAGACAGGGTGAGAATCATTACACAGCTAAGTGAAAGGGGCTTTCAGGGTTCCATCTGGCACCTCAGCTTTCAGACTGGGCGGCCGGGGTTCAGGTCACTTCCTGGTTTCATGTCAGCCTTTGATGCTGGCATCTCGGAGCCTCCTCTTCTGAACCGTTCTTGTTTTCTTTCTGTTTCCCAGATGTTTGAGACGGAGGCAGATGAGAAGAGGGAGATGTCCTTGGAGGAAGGGAAGGGGCCTGGTGCTGAGGATTCCCCACCCAGCAAGGAGCCCTCTCCTGGGAAGGAGCTTCCTCCAGAACAAGACCTTCCACCCAAAAAGGACTCTTCTTTTGGGCAGGAACCCGCTCCTGGCCAAGAGCCACTGTCCAGCAACAACTCAGCTACCTGTGAAGAATCCCCTCCAGGCCCAGATGCCCTGCCACGCAAGGATGCCCCACCATGCCAGGAACCCCCTCCAGCCCAAGACCTCTCACCCTGCCAGGACCTGCCCGCTGGTCAAGAACCCCTTCCTCACCAGGACCGTCTACTCACCAAAGACCTCCCTGCCGTCCAGGAACTCCCAACTCAGGACCTTCCACCCTGTCAAGATCTGCCTCCTAGCCAGGTCTCCCTGCCAGCCAAGGCCCTTATTGAGGAGACCACAAGCTCTGGGGACCTGCCAGCAACCACCGGGGACCCGCCTGCGGCCTCCAGGCCAACCTTCGTGATCCCCGAGGTCCGCCTGGATAGCACCTACAGCCAGGAGGCAGGGGCAGAGCGAGGCAGCTCAGGAGATGAGGAGGATGCAGAAGAGGAGGGGGAGGAAGGGGAGGAAGGGGAGGAGGATGAGGATGAGGACACCAGCGATGACAACTATGGAGAGCGCAGTGAGGCCAAGCGCAGCAGCATGATCGAGACGGGCCAGGGGGCTGAGGGCGGCCTCTCACTGCGTGTGCAGAACTCGCTGCGGCGCCGGACGCACAGCGAGGGCAGCCTACTGCAGGAGCCCCGGGGGACCTGCTTCGCCTCCGACACCACCTTGCACTGCTCAGACAGTGAGGGCACCGTCTCCACCTGGGCCATGCCTTCGCCCAGCACCCTCAAGAAAGAGCTGGGCCGCAATGGTGGCTCCATGCACCACCTTTCCCTCTTCTTCACAGGACACAGGAAGGTGAGAAAGCTACAGGGGGAGGGAGAAGGATACATGCAATGCGGGGAGGGCTGGCCCAGGGGCTGCAGGGAGTGAGCAGTCACCGCGTTCCACCCCTGCTGTCCCGGAAGCCTTCCAACGAACCTTCCACCCATTGGACAGAAGATAAAACTGAGGCCCAGCGGGACCCAAAAGGCAGAGCCTGGACTGAAACCCTTGACTTTAGGACTCCAGATGCTGCATTCTTACCACTGCAGGGTCCCCACAGAAAGCAGAGCAGGTGTAGCTTAGCCCAGGCCATTGTGTGTTTGGATTTAAAAGATCTGAGATAGTAGCTGGAGAAATAGCGTTACAGCTTAGCCAGACTAGAAATCCGTCAGCCAGCCACAGTGATAACACATATTGATTCCATGTCAGCATTATCCTAAGCCGTTTACATGAACTCATTAATTCTCACACAATGGCCCTAGGAGGTAGATTGTATTTTTGTGATCATTTTACAGCAGAGGAAACTGAGGCAAAGAAAGGTTATCTAATGTGCTCTAGCTGACAGTGTATCAATGTCTGAACCAGAATTAGAATCAGGTTCCAGGACTAGTGCTATTTTTTTTTTTTTTTTTTTTTTTT
>NW_016107379.1:6833761-6839516 GCF_001604975.1 Cebus imitator | reverse complement strand
TTTTTGAGTTAGAGTCTCACTCTGGCCCCCAGGCTGGAGTGCAGTGGTGCCATCTCTGTTCATTGCAACCTCCGCCTCTGGCATTCAACTGATTCTCTTGCCTCAGCCTCCTGAGTATCTGGGATGACAGGCACCTGCCACCACTCCTGGCTAATTTTTGTATTTTGATTAGAGACGGGGTTTCGCCATCTTGGCCAGGCTGGTTTTGAACTCATGACCTTGCGATCCACCCACCTCGGCCTCCCAAAGTGCTGGGATTACAGGCGTGAGCCACCGTGCCCAGCCCAGGGCTAGTGCTCTTAACCTACCGCCACACTCTTTGCCTCTCGTGAATATTTATATATAGATAAATAGGTACTTATCAATTTCCTGCTGTGTACCAGGCCCTGTGCTCTGCGGCATAACAGGAACCGCGGAAGTGTGTGAGCCTGGTCTCAGCCTGAGAGAAATCAGTTATCTGTGTGATCCTTAACCGTGAACAGATGCGCCATGATCTTGAAGCCCACCAACTCGTCTGAAACTGGGCTCCGTTTCTTACCGTGTAACTTTGGTTGAGTCACTCAACTCCTCTGAGCCTTAGTTTTCTTCTCTGAATAGGAGGGGTTAATAGCACTCACATCCCAGAATGGTTAGTGGAGGCCCTCAGGGAATGCTGGGCCCCTTGCCTTCTCTTGAAATGCAACAGCCAGTGCAAGGTGTTATCAGGCCGGGTGAGTAGGGCTGGTCAGTGCCCACGGAGCACAACTGACTCAGAGATCTAGAACTTCAGGAGGAGAGACCCCGGGGTCTAAGGCCATCCGGGAACACTGGAGGAAGATACCTCTCAGCTTGGCCTGGAAGGTTGAGCAGGATTAGAATAAACAGAGAGAAAGAGGCAGGCATTCTCTGGCTAGAGCAGAGCATTTCTGAAGGGCAGATGCCTGGCACACGTGCTGCTCTTCCTCCCTCCAACCCATGGCAGACATCACGAATGGATTCCAGCATTCCTCCTCACCAAGTTGGGACATGTCCTCAGAAGCCTGCTTAGCTTCTTAGACACTAGCAAGAAGGCAGGGTTGGTATTTAGGGAGACGCCTTTGCTGAAAGGTAGTCATTCTCAAAGGGCAGGCTGGGGCCCTCCAGGAAAGGGCCTTGAACTTTGGCCTGGGAACTGAATCTCCGTTTCCTCATCTGTAAGTTTGTGTGGTTCTCACACTGTGGTGTGCTCTGGAGTCACCCAGGGGAGGTTATTAATATAGAATTCCTAGTCCCCATACCCAGAACTTGAATCAGAATCTCTAGAGGTGGTGCCCAGACCCTGTATTTAAACATGCCCCTGAGGGATCGTGATCTTGTCAAAGTTTGAAGCCATCTTAAGCCATTTCTTGACAGTGTCTACATGAGAGAGTCTGGAATGCTATCCTTCCAAGGCAAGGCCTCAGGCTTCCTCAGATCAGGCCTGGCCACTCCTCTTTGGAGGGCGGCGGAGGCCCACCTGCCTTGGGCATCCCAATCCTTATTCCCCCACTATACCCTTTCCAGTTCTCTTCCCTCCCACCACACTTGCTCCAATAAATTTATTTATATACAGATAAATTCGCACATATTCATGTGTATGCATCTATCTAATTCCCCAGCTCAGTTGGCCTCAGCTCCTATTTTGGGACAGATACTTCTGCCTGGGAGTCCGGTAGGCCTGGACCAGCTCTCTCTGGTCTCAGCTTCCCCCTTTGGGTGCCCAAGGTTCTCACTGGCACCCTCCGCCACCCCACCCACTTTTAGCTGGTCACTTCCTTTCTTGGGTTTGAGTGGCTGCGCTGGCAGAGACATCAGAGGCTGCCCCCGCCTGGTGGTGGCCACCCTTCTGTGTGGCTTCCACACCAAAGTCCTTTAGTCCTTTGCCCCTCACATCCTGCCCCCTCCTGCCAGTCAGCTTCGGTACGAAACCCACCCTTGGCAAGAGGAGACGAAGCCCAGATGGGACAAACACCCTGGTCTAGCGCCATATATTACTGGTACTGGGCCTTGGGCAAGCCCTGCCCGTCTGTGAGCCACAGTTTCCTCATTGGTTACATGGGTGTGGTCATAATGCCTCCTTCCTAGGGTTGCTGGGAAGATTAAATAGCTTAACACGGGTAAAGCATTTAGGGCAGTAACTGGTGCTCAGCACCTGGTGGGTGCTCCATAAACGGTAATCATGTGATGAGGAGGGGGGTGGAAAAGAGCACTAACCAAAGTAGTACCGGCTGTGTCGCCATTCAAAGTACAACCAGACCCCTTTTCTCACCTTCCTGACATCGCTGCAAGGTGGACAAGCAGTTGTCTTACAGTGGGAGGCTCAGGCTAGCGAGAGATGTTTTGTCCCCAGCCACACAGCAAATAATGATGGCGCTGGGCAAGGCCTCACCCTTGTCCAGTCCTCTGTGGCTCTAGCCCAGGCTGTGCCACCTCATGCTGATGAGGGGCCAGGGGTTAGGGGCTGGCAGAGGGACAGCGGCGGGTTCCCCCATGGCTTCTGTCTTCCTGGCTTTGGCCTGGCTCTTCTGGGAGGGTCCCCTGATGCTGATGGGCTACTATTCCCAGGCAACGCCAGGCAAGAGGTGAAGAGGGGAGGGATGAAGTGTTCAGGCTGTGGAGTCAGACAGACCCAGGTTCAAGTCTCAGCTCTGCCTCCTCCTCCCTGGCTCTGAGACCTTGGCCAGTTGCTACTTTCTCTGAGCTTCAGTTTTCTCTTATAAATGGAACATGGAGTCCCCCTGGAGTTGTCCCAAGGATTGCAGGGAGAGCAGTACATAGAAAGCTCTGCGTGGCGGCCTCAGGCTGGTCATTTGTGCTGCTGTGTGGGTAAGCTGAGGCTGCTCAGAGCGCAGGCTGCCTGCCACAGGGTGACACTCAGTCTCGACATTGTCTCCTCTCCACGTCCCTGTTATCCTCTTGTGTGCTGAGCGATTTCTACTGCGAGTAGGATTGTCAGAACAGACAGACCTCAGAGATGGTCTGCTGGGCCATGGTGATCTCACAGATGGGCAGGCTGAGTCCAGAAAGGGAGAGGCCCCCCAACTGTTCTCCAGCTGGCCGTCCACTGGGTCTGGCGCCCTGTGCTGAGTTGAGTGGTCTCATGGTGCCCCCTGCCGCCAGACCCCTGCCTTCCTGGCTGCTCCCTGGAGGGTCTGCAGAGCAGACACACAGGCCTTTTTCCTGGGGGGTCAGGGATGCCCGGAGAGTCATTGTGTTTGGGTCCAGGATGCTGCCATTGAATTCTATTCCAGCCTGTCTGGCCCAGCACAGGGGTCATGGGCTATACTTTAGTAGTGAGGAGACCACAGACCACAGTCTGCAGCCCTTCCCTGGCCCTGCTTCCTTCCTCCCCTGCAGGGGACTAGCCTGGCAGAGGCAGTCCACAAAGGGTGCCAGCCCTGTTTCATTAAGCTCACACCTAGGCCAGAGATCAGACAATGGGACCTCAAAAATGCCTTCCAGCTCCAAGGCATGATAATACCTTCAAGCCTCCTATTTTTAAAAAGCCTAAAGAATTATTTCTAATGTGTAAACAAGTGTAGAGTTTAGATCCAATTGTTTCCACGTGGTTCCATGAGACCTGCCAGGCTGCGCTGGATCAGGGAGGGCAGCCATGGATGGCCAGGGAGCCCCAGAAGTCTGACCAGGATCCAATAGGGGAAACCAGCTGAGCCCTGCTCACAGAAGAGTCCTTAGTTAACAGTGGGCTCTGGACCCAGACCACAATTCTCTGCTACTTGCCAGTTCAGAGAGCCCATGCCAGTTACCAAACTGCCCTGGGCATCGGTTTCCTCAGCGGCACACTGAGGGGGAGTATCAGCAACTGGCTCTTAGAATCCTTGTCAAGATTAAATAAGATAAAGTGTGTCAAAGCACATTGGCCCAGCACCTGGCATGTAGTGAACGCTCCATAAATAATGGCGAAAGCCACACTAGCTAAGAGTACTTGGGGACTGCTGTGTGCCGGGCGCTGTGCTAGGCACGTCCCCTGTGTTAACTTCTATAATCCTCACCACAGCCCTTTGAGGGAGATCCACTTATTACCCACATTTTACAAATAAGGAAACTGAGGCACGGAGAAGGGATGTAACTGAGCTAAGGTCAATTACCTAATAATTGAGCTAAGGTTCAAATCCAGGCAATTAAAAATCTACACTTTTAATCATTACTATAATGACAGTTATAATTACAGTAAGAATTATAATTATTGTCCCAAGAGGTGGTAAGCTTCTAGTCCCTGGAGGGGGCTAGAAGAGGCTGGGCAGGCCCCAGGGATTCTGCCCGGAGTGAGGGAAGGGCCGCGTGCTCCTGGACTCGCCTCCATTCGCTTTTCAGCCGGACAGGGGTGGCAGAGTGAGACAGTGTGGAGAAGGTGGAAAGGAGATCCCTCTGGAGAGCTTTTGCGGACTGTCCTGGGCAGGCCTTGCTGCAGCTGTGGGAGGCAGCACCCTGGGGGGCCACTCTGGCCCCCTCCAAGGCCAGAGCCCAAAGCCTCCCTGCAGCTATGGGGAGTCCCTAGGGCTGGGAACCAGAACCCAGTTTTCCACCTCAGTGTCTCCTTGGCTCACAGGCTCCTCTTTGTGCTGGGGTTTCCCCAGCAGCCCAGGGGGCTGACTCCTAGGACCAGAGCTTCCCAGCTCCTCTGTCAGGTGCCTTGGCTTGGGTCAGTCCCTGCCAAAGAGGCTCTCCTCCCCGCAGTGGAAGGAAGAGCCCATTTCCCAGCAGTGCAGAGGCTGGGGGTGGTGGCTGGGTGGGAGTGGTCCCAGGCCCATTGTGTGGGGCCGATAAAGTACGGAAGCTGAGGTTAGAATGGGAGGAAGCCCAAGGCCCCAGGGCTCTTTCCCACGGGTGGGGGCCTCGGGCACGGCCTCGCCAGGCCATCGTGACTGCAGCCTGTGTGTGCTCTGGGGTGACAGTGGTAACACTCACTGAGCAATGAGCACTGGTTACTGAGGGTGGCATGAGTGCCAGGACTGGGCCTTGGGGCCCAGACTTCATCCTGGTGAGCCTTCTATCAGCCCTGTGAGGTGCTGTCACTATGCCTAAGCCATAGCTAAAAAAACGGAAGCTGAGAGGCTAGGAAACTGATCCAAAGTTGGTGAAAGCAGGATTAATATCCAGGTCTGGCTCCAAACCCTTGCTCTGAAATCACACCATATGGTGTGTGCCTCTGTGTGCACGTACACACATGTGTGTTTACAACTCTGGTGGGGCAGCATTCTCAGGAAAGAGGCAGCACTTCCCGAGTCTTTCACTGGAAACATTAAAACGTGTCCTGACCTTGCGTTTTTGAGTAGCAGCATCCTCTGGTGGAGAAACACAGGCCTTGAATTGAGGTAGATTCCAGCTCTGTCACTTAAATGCTGGGTCTCCTTGGGCAAGTGACTTAAATTCTCTGATCCTCTGTTTACTGTTTATAGATTTACTGTGAGGTTTAATGAGATTTTATCTGAGTTATGCTCCATCCAGGGTCTGGCCTATAGTACGAGCTAATGAAGGTGTAATTCATCCATCCATCCACTCATCTACCCACCCATACATTCATTCATCCATCCATCCATCCATCTATCCACCAACCCATGCATTTATCCACCTACCCATCCACCCATCCACCCACCCACTCACCCACCCATCCACCCATCCACCCACCCACTCATCCATCCATCCATCCGTCCATTCTTGGGTGGGTGCTCCACTGAGGCCAGTGGCTTCTCCTGCTGGCTCTATCTGAAATAAGTGCATTCTTCTCCCCTCCCCT
>NW_016107379.1:6783750-6833456 GCF_001604975.1 Cebus imitator | reverse complement strand
CCTTCCCTCCCCTCCCTTCTTTTCTTTTCTTTTCTTTTTTTTTTAAATTATTTTCTTTCTTTTCAACAGAGTCTCACTTTGTTGTCCAGGATGGAGTGCAGTGGTATGATCATGACTCAGGTGATCTCCCACCTCAGCCTCCTGAGTACCTGGGACCACAGGTGCATGCCACCATGCCTGGGTAATTTTTGGATTTTTTGTAGAGATAGGGTTTCACCATGTTGCCCAGGCTGGTCTTAAACACCTATACTCAAATGATCCACCCACCTCGGCCTCCCAAAGTTCTGGGATTACAGCCGTGAGCCACTGTGCCCAGCCTACTTTTCTTTCCAGAAGTAAGAACACAGCATTTTAAGTATCTTCTTTATTTTAAGCATCTTCTTTATTTTACAAATGAGCAAACTGAGGTGGGCCTCAGGAGGAATCAGAGCTGAGATCCGCCCTGGTAGCCCTCTGTCCTGTCTTGGGACATAGGTTCATGCCTATCCAACTCTGAACTTTCACTTTTCTGCTGTCTCTGAGCATTACCTGGGCTCCTGCTCTGGGCTAACACTGTTGGGGCCCTGGGTCCCCCCAGAAGAGGACACGCAAACCCAGCCAGGGCAAGGGAGACAGAGGGTGGCCCTAATAGAGATGGTGGGTGTCTGGAGTGGTCTGGAAGAAGGAGGAGACAGAGGGCGTTCCAGGAAGTGGGTACTGCACAGGCAAAGGCAAGGAGACGGGGTGGGTGGGGGATAACAGCAGGCCCTGGATCAGGCGGGGAGGGCCTCCAGACTCACCCTCCCCAGCCCGCTTCTCCGCTCTCAGATTCATTCACTCATTCCACAGATTTGACCTGCTGAGCTCCTAATGCGTGCCAGGCCCTGGGAAAGTGGTCCAGGCAGACAGAGGCCTTGCTTTTGGGAGCTCATAACTGAGCAGAGGAGATAGATTTTGAACAAGTCATTTTGGGTGTGGTGGGACCTTTGAAAGAGGTGAAAGGAGCACAGCCTTGTTCCAGGTGTCGGAGGGGGCTTCCCAGGGGAGGAGGCATTTCACTGGCTCACTTGAGGTTTTGGTCTTACCTGAAGCTGGGTCTTAGGAGAGAAGGGAGGGGAGAGACTCATAAAGCATCCCCTGGGGAAGGAATTGCATATGGAGATGAAGACCTTCTCTTTGGTTGGAAGGAAGAGTTGAAGAGGTTGCTGAAATAGGGGCCAGGCTAGAGAGAGAACTGAAGGAGTTGTAACTGGTGTTAAAATGGAACTTTCAGCTTTGCGCAGTAGCAGTATCGTAGTCAATGAAGTTTATCTGAGGTGCGATTGTTGCTAATAAAATGGAACTTTCTGCCTCAATCCTAAGATGGTAGATCCGGTCGTGTTAATGGAGTTTGGACATTATCCTGAGGGCACTAGGGAGCCGTGGAAAAGTATAAGGCAAGAGAGCTGTGCTCAGGCCTGTGTAATGATTCATTTCATACACTGCTGACCATCTCAGGTCTCCTTCGAACTTTGAGTTAATCGTTATGATCCTGATTTTAGAAATTAAAGAACAGAGGCTCAGAGAGGGGCAGGGATTGGCCTGATGACACAGCAGAACCCCTGCTCTCTCACCAGCTCCCTGTCTGCAATGCAGCCTGTCGTGAGTGCCAGCTGTCTGGCTCCTCCCCAGTGAGCTGGGGACCTGAATGCCCCAAGAGGAGTTCCCTGTGGCCTGAGGCTCTGCCAAGGCGATCCCGCTTCATGGCCAGGCTGTTCCCAGCAGCAGGGTTTCACTCCCTCACCTGCTGTGCTGGGGGTGAGGGTAGTTTGGGCTTTGGAGGTGGAAGGGGCTGATGGCAGGGACTGTTGGGTCTCTGAGCCTCTCTTTGCTGGGGCAGGAGCTCCTGGGTGCCCAGACTGCACTGTGTCTGTCTTCTCTCCGCAGATAAGTGGGGCCGACACCGCTGGGGATGATGACGAAGCCTCCCGGAAGAGAAAGAGCAAAAACCTGTACGTTGGGAAGATCCCTGGTGCCCTCGCTCCTCTTCCTCCCCTGCCCCAGGGCTTGTCTCTCCTCTAGGCGTCCAGGTGGGAGAAGGGGCTGCACTTGGTCTTGCCTATTACCCCAGACAGACACCAAGGAAAAACAGGATCTTGGAGCATTCTCTCCAAGTGAGGCAAGGTGCTGATTCAGTACCCGGAAGCCACAGTGAACCAGAGGCATCCAGCCGGTTGCTCTAGCTCTGGCCCAGCTTCTGAGCCATGCAGGGGCCAAGTGGCTTCAACAACTCCTTTACAACCTCTGGGCCCATGAGTGACCTGAGAAAGGGTGGAACTGACAGTCATGGGGCTCCTCTTCCTCCTCCTGAGCTCCTGAATGCTGACAGTTTCTGGCATTGCCAGGAGGGGGCGCTGCTGGCCCAGCTGCCGAATCCCGCACTCCCCAAGCCTTTTCTGACCACACTCAGGCCTTCTTATACATTTTGGGGTTTGTTAGAGGTACCAATGAAAAAGATATGTATGTGGGTTCACCTCAGGTGTCCTTGCACCCCCACGCCTAAGGCTCTGGAGACTGGGGGGAGGTATAGGGAGGAGGCAATGGGCTACATGCACTGTGACCCCGCCAGAGGAAGCCCCTCCCCTCCAGGTCCTGTAGCACCCACTACTAGGAAGGATTTGGGCTATGGGGAGGAGCCTCCTACCACCCTCTTTCCTGGTCTTGACCTTGGGTGGGGACCACTGCCCTAGAAAGCCTTTCTCACCTCAGCTGCCCTGACGGCTTCAGTTTTCTGCAGCAACCATCGGCTTCTCTCACTCCACAGCCAAGCGCACCTTCTTGGCAAGGTGAAATGCACAAACAAAAAAGTCCTTTGCACCAATCATCTTCACTTAACCGTCTGTGGGATGAGAGAGGGTGCGGGCGGTGCCAGGGCTGTTGAATGTGGCGCTGGAAGCAGGAGGTGCGGGGTTGTGCGTGGCAGCAGAGGGCAGGCACCCCGGTGCTGGAGCTGCCCTATCTAGCCTCCTTTCAGTGTAGTTGCCGCCTTTGAATTGCCTGAAGCCCACAATTTTTTTTTTTTTTTTTTTTTTGAGACAGAGTCTCCTTCTGTTACCCAGGCTCGAGTGCAATCTCAGCTTGCTGTAAACTCTGCCTCCCAGGTTCAAGCAGTTCTCGTGCCTCAGCCTCCCAAGTAGCTGGGATTAGAGGTGTGTGCCATCACACCCAGCAGAAATTTTTGCATTTTTAGGAGAGACTGGGGTTTGCCATGTTGGTCAGGCTGGTCTCAAACTCCCGACCTCAAGTGATCTGCCCGCCTCAGCCTCCCAAAGTGCTGGGACTATAGGCCTGAGCCACCATGCCTGGCCTCTGAAGCTTACACTTTTAAAAGCTTAGATGAAGAGTTTAGAACATCTAGAGTAATCATAAAAATAATCATTAACGTTTATTGTGCCAGGCACTGTCCTGTGCATATTTCATATGTGATCTAATTTAATCTTTACCACTACCTTTATTTTACATTCCTTTCTTTCTTATTGTCCTTACCCTTATTTTACAAATAAATAAACTAGGGTGCAAAGAAAGAGGTTAAGTTACGCGGCAAGAAAGTGGTGGAGTCGGGACCTGGAGCCCTGGCCTGCTGGCTTCTGTGTGACAGAAACAGCGTGACAGAGAAAAAAGCTGGATAGGAAACTTGAGAGGTCAGGAAGCTTGTCAGAGGCTGCACAGCTGGTAACTGCTGGAGCTGGGATTTGAACCCAAGACTGTCTGGCTCCACAGCCTGGCTCAGCCTCCCCCGTAGGACTTTTCTTCATTAGAGAGGGTGTCCCCTAGGTCTTAATGCCATTTTAAGCTTGAATAGCTTCAGAGGTATAAACGCTTCAAACTTACCAAACCCCCTTGAAAGTTTAATTATTTAAATTTCTTTTGCACATCTTTAGCGCTGTCATTTTTGAATAATCAATTTTTCATGTTCACTTTTGGAGTCAGTCAGCATTTTCCATCTTTGGGAGGGAGGAGACGGCAACTTAATATGAAAAATTGATTATTCAAAAATCACAAAAAACTATGCATACAACCTTAAATAATTAAACTTTAAAATGGTGTTTTTGTAAGTTTATAGGACTTGTACTTCTGAAGTTATTCAGGCTTCAAACTACTAAGACTTTGGGGACCTGTTGTATATTTATGACTGGATGACGCCAAGGCAGATGGCTAAGGCGCTAGGCTGGCTGGCAGGAGCCGTTCTCTGGTTCTCTGGGAGATGCCTCGTGCTGGGGGTCTAGGGAAAAGGGGGGCGAATGTGAGCAAGAGGCATTTAACCCCTTTCTTGCCAGCAGTTTCACCCAGTGCGGATTTCTGCTGCCTCCTGGGGGACCAGCAAGGCTAAAAATGGTTCTTGGCTAAAAATAGCCAGTCCTGCCACCCTGGTGGACAGAGCCTCCCCTGCTCCCTCCCTCCCTCTCAGCAATTTGTTGACTTGTTCCCCCCCCACCCCCCCACCGCTGTCTCCCTGCTGCCGTGGTAACGAGGAGGCCTGTCACAAATAGCTGGAGCTGGCTTCCTGCTGGGGTGGCCCCAGAGGCTGTCTCTTGCAGACACATGCCCCTTTCACGGCTCCCTCTCACTGTTGGCCGAGAGGAATTCTTTTTTCCGCTCCCCCTCCTGGTCCCTCCCATTTCCTGGCTCCTCCTGTCTGAGTTCCAGCCCCGGCTTGTGCCTGGGAGTCCAGTCATCAGGCTGGGATTCCAGCGAGCGCGTGTGGCTGCAGCTCGCACCGTTGCTGCCTGCTGCCTGGGACACGAGGTGGGGGGCAGGAGCTGGAGGGGTGCTTTCAGCAGACCATCCTACGGCGCCAAGGTGGGGGGCCCTACAGAGATGCTCCGAGGCATGTACCTCACTCGCAACGGGAACCTGCAGAGGCGGCACACGATGAAGGAGTAGGTCCCCTCGCCCCAGCTCTCCCGACTCCGGATTTGCAGGGGCCGGGTGAGTCAGGCTGAGCAACCCTCTTTTCTGCTTCTGTCCCCAGAGCCAAGGATATGAAGAATAAGCTGGGGCTCTTCAGACGGCGGAATGAGTCCCCTGGAGCCCCTCCTGCGGGCAAGGCAGACAAAATGATGAAGTCATTCAAGTAGGTCCTCCCTGGCACCCTGGGACCCTTCGGGGACTCACCAGCTCCCCGGGGAGTAGGGCTGAGTGACGGGGTGGAGGGGAAGGGGGTTGCCGGCTTGATCCAGCTCCGGGGGGACGGAGGCTTTCAGAGGGAGCCTGGTGCCCGGGAAGCAGCTGCATCACTGTAGTGGCTGCCCTAGGAGGAAGGCCAGGTAGGGTAGAGGTGGGGGCTGGAAGGGACCCTGACCCTGAGAAAGAGGGTGGGCCAGCTTCCTGGGCACCCCAGCTGTGCTCAGCTGCAGCCTGGGCCCAGGGCACTAAACAAAGGCCACCGGGCCCAGCCTCCTCCCAGGTCCCCAAGCCTCACAGGTCCCTCACTGTGTTTGTTCCCTCCCTCGCCCCTCAGGCCCACCTCAGAGGAAGCCCTCAAGTGGGGTGAGTCCTTGGAGAAGCTGCTGCTTCACAAATGTAAGTTGAGCCCACCTGCCCCCTCCCTGCGCTCTCCCTCCCTCTCCCCTTCTTCCCCATCCAGACCCTGTGTGGCTGGTGCTGGAGAGGCTGCCTTCCCTTTCCTGAGCCCTCAGGATGTCCTTGCTGTTGGGGAGAGGCTGAGCCCTAGCCGAGGCCCTTGGTCTGGCCTTGGAGCTGGCTTCTGTCGGCCCCTCCCTGTCCATGGGAGCTGGCACTGCCTGCCAGGGGCTCGTGGGACTTGTGTGCTCAGATACATATTCCCAGAACAAGAAGAAACATTTCCACGTACTGAGGGCTTTCACGGGGCCAAATGTGCCTGCCATCTCATGGGCAGGGTCCCATCGGCTCCTCCCAGGGTTCCAGGAGACAGAACTGATAGTCCCTATTTCACAGATAAAGACACTGAGGCATAGGAAGGGCTGAGACCCTGAAAGAGGAATGGCAGGGCACCTGGCTCTAGAGGCTGGGGATTGCACTCAGCTCCCAGCACACCCATCTTCAAAGTCCTGTAGGGGTAAGCTGGGGGTCTTAAGGGCAGGAGAGGCTGGCTCTGCCTCTTACCCTGGGTGCGGCTTCTCCTCACAGATGGGTTAGCGGTGTTCCAAGCCTTCCTTCGCACTGAGTTCAGTGAGGAGAATCTGGAGTTCTGGTTGGCTTGTGAGGACTTCAAGAAGGTCAAGTCACAGTCCAAGATGGCAGCCAAGGCCAAGAAGATCTTCGCTGAATACATTGCGATCCAGGCGTGCAAGGAGGTAGGATCTCAGGCCAGACCTTCAGCCCCTCCAATCCCCAGGGCCCGGTGGCCCTTCAGCTGCAAGGTGGCAGCCAGCAGTGCAGGGAGGGGAGAGGCCAGAGTGACTTCGTGAGCCCAGGTACCCAGGGGGGAAGATGCAGGCTAGGGCCAGGAGAAGAACAGAATCCCAGTCAGTGATAACAGTGGCCGCCACCAAGGCACTGCCGCCTGCAAGGCATCGTAAGCCCTTTATGTGTGCGCTCTCATGTTTAATCCTCACGACAACCTGTGAAACAGGTTTTATTATCTTCATTTTAAAAATGAGAAGATAGGCTGGGCACGGTGGTTCACGCCTGTAATCCCAGCACTTTGGGAGGCCAAGGTGGGCAGATCACTTGAGGTCAGGAGTTCAAGACCAGCCTGGTCAGCATGGTGAAACCCTGTATCTACCAAAATTACAAAATTAGCCAGGCATGGTGATGGGCGCCTGTGGTCCCAGCTACTCAGGAGGCTGAGGCAGGAGAATCACTTGAGCCCGGAAGGCAGAGGTTGCAGTGAGCCATGATGGCACCATTGCACTCCAGCCTGAGCAACAGAGCGAGATCCTATCTTGAAAAAAAGAAAAGGGGAGGCAGCCTCAGAGGGACAAATCATAATTGCTCACATCTACTGAGTGTCTACTGTGTGCCAGCCACTGTGTGTAAAGTGCATTATTTGGATGATCTTGCTTGGTTTTTATGCTTCCAGGAATGTTCTATTATTCCTAGCCGGTAGATAAGACAACTGAAGGCTCAGCACAGTTAAGTAATTTGCTTAAAGTCACACCCCACATGTGGCACTGCTAGGATTTGAACCCAGGAAGCTTCACCCTAGGGGAGGTATTTTCAGGCCTTATAAATGCTGCCAGCCCTACAGGAAATGACTGAGCTAGGACTTGAATCCTCTGGTCTGAGGGTCTCCACTCTGGATGAACCTTAAGATGTGGGGCAGAGGGGCTTGGAGGTGAGAGGCTGGACTGGTCCCTTCGAGGCACATGGGCGCTAGGGGCGGCCCCCAGCAGGCAGCCCTGACCACGTCACCCTCTGCCTCCACAGGTCAACCTGGACTCCTACACGCGGGAGCACACCAAGGACAACCTGCAGAGCGTCACGCGGGGCTGCTTCGACCTGGCACAGAAGCGCATCTTTGGGCTCATGGAAAAGGACTCATACCCTCGCTTTTTGCGTTCTGACCTCTACCTGGACCTTATTAACCAGAAGAAGATGAGTTCCCCGCTTTAGGGGCCACTGGATTCACGCTCAGCATTCACACCAGGCAGGCTGGGCCCCCTGCCCACCTGCCTCCCTCCCCCCTGTGACGGAGGGGGCAAGCAAGCCCCCAGAGGCTGTGTCTCTGGACAGATGGATGGACATACGGAAGCGAGGCCTGGACCAAGAGAGGCCCAGGATACTGGAGGAGTCGAAGGACAGGCCCCGTAAGGTCCCCACTGCCCTGGTACGAGGGGGCCCAAGGACTCTGGCAGGTCAGGGGCCCCAGCTGAGCCAGATCTGGAGCTGCTGCTCCCTGCTGCGGAGACTGCAGAGGCTTTGCATTGACCAAGTTCCTTAAAGAACTGGCTGATAGGGCAGGAGATCCAGGCCTGGGCTCTCGGGCCCTCCTGGAGGGCCACTGGGGCTCGCAGCTCAGACCCCAGCCTTGAGTTTTATTTATTTAAATAGTAGCCGGATGCTTGGCACGTTGTCCTGTAATAGGAAACCCTTGCCTCATCAGTTTTCCTGATTTACAAGTGCAATATTTTAGCCAATGCCTTGTGAGAAGCCGCCATGCAAAGGTGGACACCGTTCTCTAGCTTCAGGGGATGTGCTGGTCCCAGGCACCAGTGATGGCCAGCTGGCCTTCTGGACTGATGCAGTCTGGCTGCACACAGAGATCTGGCACTCCCTGGGTGGGGTGTCCCTCAGGAGCTTTGGGAAAGCATGGCACCCTCAGACCACACAGTAGCCAAGTTCTGGAGCAAATAAAAGACCTGTGTTATTTCTCATTCTTGACCGTTTCTGTGTGTTCCCGGTCTCAAGCCTTCCCAGGGTGGTGAGGGCCGGGAGTGTTGCTCTTTGTGCTGTTGATTCAGCCACTTCCCCTCTCTTGCCATCACCTGCCCCCATCCTGGAGCAGATACACCAGTGAGGGCTGCTCTCCCACGCTTCCTCTGTGCCAGGCGCCATGCCACACTCATTCTAGCGGCCACTGCATCTTCTCCCCAAGTCTGGGAGGTAGGGCTTATGCCCATTTTACAGATGAGGAGATTGAAGCCCAGACTGGGAATGTGACTGGTCCAAGGTCACGTAGCCAGCAGGTGGCTGGAGTTGAGCCCAAGTCTGACTGGCTGCACCTGCGCTCTGCCGGCTACAGGATGGAGTCCTCGCTTGTCACCAGCTGGCTACGTGGTTCAGCAAGTTCCTTCACTTCTCTGCCTTGCCACTCCCTGAGGTTTGAATAGAACTTTCATGTGGTGCAGGGATGGCTGGTGAAGGTGGATGGGGCCAAAATCTCAGGAAGGGCAGTGGCGGGCTTACGAAGGTCTCTGGATAGAAGGAACAGCTGTGGAAGTGACAGGAGACAGGACTCAGAGTCTCTCTGTGGCCCTGGGTAAGGCTTTCCGCACTGTGCCCCTGTTTCCCCTCCTACCTAACAGAAGATGCAAATTTAGGAAAGGCCCAGGGCATCCTTCAAGGGAGGGGCTAGGCCACTTGCCTTATATAGTGGACAGAAGAGGCCCAGAGCCCAGGCCAAGCTGATGCCAAAGCTGACCCTACACATACAACTTCCCAGGGGCCAGAGCATGGCCCGGGGTGGAGTCTGGCTCAGCAGGGCTGTCTTAGATGAAGCTGGATGAAGTTGATGCAGGAGGAGCTGGGCCCCATCTCCTTGAATCTTGTTCCCTGCCTGGGGTCCTGAAGAGCTGCAGAGGACATGAGGCGTGCAGCTCTCTCCTCCCTGCCTCCCCTCACTTACCTCCCTGGGCAAGGCCAGCCCTCTCTGCCCCTCTGCACAGTGACACGATCAGAATTGTTGGTCTCTGGGGGCCTTCAGGGAGTTGGGTTGAGCCCTCCTCAGGATTAGGACTCGGGCTGGGGCCTGGGTGTGGAGCAGATGCTGGGTAGGGGCTTATCAGGAGGGAGAGGTGGGTTGTCTGACTGCTGCTCTGACCGAGCCTGACTTTTCCTGCCTCTGTTGCAAATGGGACCCCTCATGCCTGCTCACCCTGAAAGCCTGTTTCAGAAGAATCTCCTGTGCAACAGTGGTAGCCTGGGTCGGTAGAGAACCCTCTTCCTTCTGCTCCCCGGCAGCCATGCCCCCTCCTTGACTAGCCCTTACCACACGTACTGAGTCAGGTATACCAGTACCGTGCTGTTTGGCTTACTGTGGGTTTTTCTGTCTCCAAAGGCTGCCAGGCTTTGGAATCAGGCAGTCCTGGATTTGAGTTTTGACTTTGCTACTGACTTGCTCTGTAACCTCAGTGAGTCCCTGCCCATCTCTGAGCCTGCAAAAGTGGGGGTGATAATATTATCTCAGCGCTGAGATCCAGAGCTGGTGAGCCAGTCTGTAGAAAGGTTGTAACCCGGGGCCGGGCATACATAGGTGCTTGATATATGCTGGCACCAGAGTGTGAGCCCCTGCAGGAATGGTGCTGGGTCTTTCTCCAGGACCTGGCAATGGGTGCCACTGGGCATCGTAAACTGTGAGGAGCTTTCCCACACAGAACCCTGGGGCCTCAGTGAGGCTGGAAGGGCCTGGGAAGAGAGTCATGCTCCTAATTCTGAACAAAGGCACCTACCAGGTTTTTTCCAGGCCTGGGATTTGGGGACCTGACAGCTGGGAAAACTGGGGCCCAGGGAGGACTATAATACCACTCCCTATTCCCCCAAAATGTTGGAGGCAGCCCTGGGTCAGAGCCCAGAACTCCCCTGCCTGACCTCGCCTCACTCACATTTTCTGCTGGGAGGAGCCCCTGGGACCACAAGGAGACCTACCTTTCCCGTCCTTTAGATTCTAGGGATTCCGTTTGGGGCCAGGTCTTCCACCTTCTTCTACCTTTCCCACCTCCTGGTTCCCAGAGTTGCCATGGAAACCAAAGTCCCGGGGAACAAAGTCGGGCAGATGGAATTCCCATTTCAGAAGGCCCCACTGCCTGGTTTCCATTACTCACACCCTGGCTCCCTTGGCCTCGCAGCGGCTTTGGCTGTGCAGAGCAGCTGGGGGGCAGACTGGAGAGGCGCCCGGATCTCTCTGCCCTGGGCCCCGCCTGGGCTCCTTGGAGGACCTTGGGTGCATCCCTGCCTGCTTAGGCCTCAGTTGCCTCATCTGTACAGTGTCTTTGGGCTGGTCGCCCTTTTCTTTCACATGAGAGGAAGGAGCAGTGCTTTCTAGTCTCCGGCAATTCCAGGCTAGTCAACGAGTGATCACAGAGCTGTGAGGTCATGACGTCCAGCTCCTCCCTATCCTACAGATGGGAAGACTGAGGGGAGGGAAGGGCAGCACCGTGTAGAGGTGAAGGGCCTTGGGCCAGGCTCTGGGGTACGGTCTCTGGCTCCACTATTTACTACTAGCTGCGAATATTTGAAGAGGTCATGCAACCTCCTCTCTTTCCCTCAGTTTTCTCATCTATATACCGTGCGCATTGGCATTTACCCGAGTTGCAATGACTAAGCGAGGGAAGTCTAGTTCAGCGCGTGGCATGGGGTATGTGCTTCAGAAACGTGAGCTGCTGTTCACGATCTCATTATTCAAAACTCATTCTCCACTTCCCCAGGCCACAGAAGATGCGGGGAGGGGGCTTTTGTTTCAGACCCAGGATCCTTTTCCTTCCAGGAACAGTTTTGCTGGAGGGCAGAGCCAGCCAGTTCCAGGAAATAAGTCAGAAACAGCTTGTTCTCCTACCGCTGCCCAGTCTTGGCCCTGCTGGGAGCAGTTGGGGTCAGCTGGCAAATAGGTTTTGGTGGGTGGAGAGGCAAGAGGGCACAGCAGTGCCACTCAGTTGGATGCCAGTGGGAGGGGGTGCCACTCTGTTGGATGATAGCTGCAGAGGTGTCCACTGCAGCCACGCTCCTGGTGGGAGAGTCAAGTCCCTCATGTTCTGAGCCTCTGCCATGTGAGTGATGTGCTCTCTTGGCCTGGCTTGGGCCAGCTATGGCCCCCTAGACTCTCCAGCCTGGAGGAGACCATTGAGTCCGGACTGCTGCACAGCGCTTAGGACCTTGTGTTTCTTCTGCATTCCTTTCATGATGGAGCTAAGGAGGGCCTGGGAGCCCCTTGGGGGTTCCAAAGTTCTCTCCATCTGAAGTTAGGTCCTGGGGCCGGGTGGGGAAGGTGGGGTGGGGAAGGAGGGGCAGGTTAGTGCTCCCCTGCAGAGCCCTCTGCCCAGGCAGCCACCTCTGGACCCACCAGATCCTCCGGCTTCACTCCTCCCTGCTCCTCTGGCCTGCACCAAACTCCACTCCCCGCCCTTCCTCCCTGCCTCTGCACCCCCCTCATCCCTTAGCCTACCGTCCCCTGCCCACACTCCTCCCACTGACGTCCCACCCCAGAAGGCCTCTCTGCTTCACCTCCCTTCCTGCCAAACCTCAGGCTCCTGGCGACTCCCCCACAGCCCCGCCTCTCCCTCAGAGCTCTCAGGCCCTCAAGCAATGGACCTGACAGGGGTCTCAAAAAACCACTTTGTTGTTGTTTTGCTAACAACTGGCAACGTTTGTGGAACATCTGGCTTTGCCTATCCTCTCCCTAGCTGGGGAAGGCAGGCGGAAAGGGATGCCCTGGGCTCCCTGCTGCAGTGGCGATCCCTCCTTGGATGGGAGGAGGCAGTGGGGGATTGAGGAACAGCTGTGGGACTGATCCCATCTGCTGGGTACAGAAGAGAGTGCAGGCTTGGCTGGGGGTGGGGAGGACGATGGCAGGCGGCAGGTAGAAATAAGAGCCAGGACCAAGCAGAAGCACGTGACAGGCGTTCCCTGCCTCATCGCCATCGATCCCCACAAAGCCCTGGGAGGAAGGGCTGAGTATTATTTCCAGTTTACAAATGAGAAAATAAGGGTTCAGAGAAAGTGGACAGCCCATCATGGCTGAACAGGGACTGGAACCTCTATCCCTGACTTCCAGGTAGCCTCAGCCAGACCTTTCCAACAGAATCTACACCCCTAGTCAGTCTGCGAGACTTCGTGGCTCGGCTGGAGTAGCAGATGGGGGCTTTTGATGCTGGTCCTCCTTGGCTTGTGGGCAGAATTTTTCTAATGAAGTCCGAGGAATAGGTGAGTTTATGAGTATGCAGATAACCGGTCCTGCAAGGAGTCTCAGTTTCTGGTAAAAATGTGTGACAAGTTGTTTTATGTCTCTAAGCCTTAGTTGTTTCAGCTATGAAATGGGAATAATTCCACCTCCTGGGACTCGCGTGGTCTCGGCAGGTTCATGAATATGTGTGAGCCCTCAGCACAGGGCCAGGCACAGAGGGAGCAGGCCCTGCGGGACAGAGGGAGGGAAGCCGGTCCAGGAGGAGGTGCAGTCAGGCCAAGCCCCAACCTGCTGTGCAGGAGGAAGCTGCCCCCGCATCTGCTCCAAGGCCCGTGACTCAATGACACAGGCAGGGCCCCCAGAGGGTGGGGTTGGGCACTAGGTTCCACATGGGCTCAGCGAGGTCCTGCAAACCTGCTGTTTCAAGGGTAACCAAATAGCATCTGCCCCATCAGGTAGCCCGCCTAACACTCAGGAGTTCTGGGATATGTGCTCAGATCTGTCCCAAACCTCTGTGCCACTTTGGATGAGGCCACTCTCTGCTCTGGTCCTTGGCTTCTTCTCCTGACACACAAGGAGAATCCAGCTTTCCCTACTGTGTGAGGACCTTTGGAAGGAGCAGATGGTGCTCTGTGGAGTGTGCGGGGCTGGGATCCAGGCCACGCTGCCTCTGTACGAAAGTGTGCGTGTGCACGCGCATGTGTGTGCAAGCTGTGTATGCGAGTTGCTAGGGCTCTGTTTAGCTGCTTCCCCAGGGGACTGGAAGGCCTACTTGGATGGAGCAGTCTGTTTACCAACGAGCCCCAGAGTCTGCAGGGTTCACGGCCCTGGGGACATTGCCCTCTGTGTCCTCCAGCCAGGCTGGGGCCCTGATCTGCTGTTTCTTTTTTTTGACAAGTTCCTGCCCTTGAGACAGTCCATCCCCTCGTTACCCCCACCGCACTTGAACAGCACCCGGGGGTCAGAGCTGCCCCTCGGGGGGGTCAGCGAAGTTTGCTATCCCAGGGAGATCATAAAAAAGAAGGGCGGGGAATATAGTCTCTAGGCCCGGTCCTGCTGCCCTTCTGTCTGTGGCAAGTCCCTTTCCTTGCTGGATCTCACTTTCCCCATCTTAAAAATAGGTGGGGCACGTTCAAAGTGATTAAAATGGGCGGGGCATATTCAAAGTGCTCTCCAAGCAGCCCTCCGACTCTGACGCCTCAGGCTGTATAGCTTTTCCTTCTGAGGTGCTATTGCAGCAGGAACTGGCTTGCTCTCGAGTTCTGTCCATTCCAAGGCAAAGGAGGGTGGTGACTGGGGGCATAGGCTTTGGTGGCGGACAGACCTGGGCTTGAGTCCAGGTTCAGGTGATTCTTTACTGCGTGACCTTGGGCAAGTCACTTAACTTCTCTAGGCCAGTTTCCACATTTATTTATTTTTTTTTTTGAGACGGAGTTTCACTCTTGTTACCCAGGCTGGAGTGCAATGGCGCGATCTCGGCTCACTGCAACCTCCGCCTCCTGGGTTCAGGCAATTCTCCTGCCTCAGCCTCCTGAGTAGCTGGGATTACAGGCATGCGCCACCATGCCCAGCTGATTTTTTGTATTTTTAGTAGAGACGGAGTTTCAACATGTGGACCAGGATGGTCTCGATCTCTTGACCTCGTGATCCACCCGCCTCGGCCTCCCAAAGTGCTGGGATTACAGGTGTGAGCCACCGCGCCCGGCCCAGTTTCCACATTTATAAAGAGGGGGTAATAATAGTTCTTACCTAGTACGGTTGTGATCAGACAAAAGCAGGGGTGAGCTGTCTGCATTCAGCCCCGCTGATCTGCCTTCTGGTCCTCGAATGCGCCGCGCTGCCTTCCATTTGGGGCTTCGCAAGTGCAGTCCTCCCTCCTGGAACACTCTTTCCCCTGCTCCCTTATTTAATAACGGTGATGATGATGATGATGATGAAGACGATAGCTAACGTTTAATATTTTCCAGGCACTGTGCTAAGTACTTGACTGACATTTTCTTTTTTCATGCTCACAAAAATCCTGGGAGTGAAGAGCTGTTATTATTAATCACTACAGCATACTGCCCCGAAGCCAGGCCTGGGGACAGATTGCTTAGGGGAACTCCCAGCTCTTCCACTTAGCTGTGTAAACTCACGGAACTTACTTCACGTTCTGTGCCTCAGTTTACCCATCTGTACATGGAGATAGGAATAGTGCCTGTACTAGAAGGTAGCTATAATAAGAATCCAGAGTTACTACCTGTAAAGTGCTTAGAACCAGGCCTGGCACATTGTAAATGCGGTATCAATGTTTTATTAACTAAATCTTCATTTCTCAGATAAAACAACCGAGATGCAGAGAGACTGCGCCTTGTCCAAGGTTCCATAGTAGCAAGAGGAAATTGGGATTTGAACTCGGGCTGGGCTGGCTCTGAAGCCTGTACTCTTGAGTACTAGGATGTATCCCGTCCCCTCTTCTCCAGAGCTTGGTTTAGATGTCACGGTCTCAGGGAAGCCTTCCCCATAACTTTGACTCTAAGATGGCCCCTGCTGACTGCCTCCAAAGCCTTGTGCTCCTGTTTTGTGGCGCTTGTCACAGGTTGTAATTACACACACACATGTGTTCACTGCTGTCTTCCTCTCAATCATAAGCCCCTCGGGGCAGGAACCCTGTCTGTCTTACTTCTCACTGTCTCCGCAGCATTATCACAGTGCCTGGTGCATGGTAGGTGCTTAATAAATGCTTCTTGATTGGCTAAAAGACCATATATTGCTTAGCATGGTGGGTTGTACAAGACAAGCCCACTTGAGGTCAAGAGTTTGAGACCAGCTTGGCCAACATGGTGAAACCCCGAACAAAAAGTCTGGATAAGAAGCCACTGTATGAGTAAAGATTGACTTCTGTTGTGAGTGACAATAACACAAGGTAGAAGTTTCTATCTCCTCCATAAAGGAAGTCTAGTAGAAGCAGCCGAGTGCTGGCGTGGCCTTTTCGTGATCATCAGGAACCCTGATTTCATCTCTTCTGTTGCTTTGCCGTCCTCAAAATATAGCTTCCACTTCCTGTCCAAAATGGCTGCTTGAGCACCGGCCATCACACAAAGCTGAAAGGACCAAGAAAGAAGGGGTGAAAGGTAATATCAGTTGTCTTAGAGAACTATCATATGACACTTTCCCTTACACTCCATTGGCCAGAACTGAGCACCTGGCCACACCTGTTTAGAAGGAGGCTGGGAATGGTGGCTCACACCTGTAATCCCAACACTTGGGGAGGCCAAGGTGGGAGGATTACCTGAGGCCAGGAGTTTGAGACCAGCCTCACTATAAGCCTCACTATGGGTAACATAGTGAGACCCTGTCTCTACAAAAAATAAAAAAAATTAGCCAGGAATGGTAATGAACGTCTGTAGTCCCAGCTATTCAGGAGGTTGAGATGGGAGAAACCCTTGAGTCCAGGAGTTCAAGACTGCAGTGAGCTATGATGGTGCCACTGCACTCAAGCCTGGATGACATCGTGAGACCCTGTCTTTGAAAATAAATAAGTAAATAAATGAGAACAAGGAAGGCTGGGAAATGTAATGTTAACCTAGATAGCCAAGTGACCAGATAAAATTCAGAGGTTCCGTTATTCTGGGGTAACACAAAGGTAGAGCAGATGCTGGGGACAACTATCTGTCTCTGCTACTGTCATCAATGACAGACATCTATCCTCATAGGGCTATGGAGAGGAAGTGGGGCAAGTGGGCATGTGTTGGTTAGCTATTGATAAATAGTGCTGCAAAACAAACCACCCCAGGCTGGGCGTGGTGGCTCACGCCTATAATCCCAGCACTTTGGGAGGCCTAGGCAGGCAGATCACTTGAGATCAGGAGTTCGAGACCAGTTTGGCCAACATGGTGAAACCTCGTCTCTACGAAAAATAAAAAATTAGCCAGGTGTGGTGGCACACACCTGTAATCCCAGCTACTTGGGAGGCTGAGGCAGGAGAATCGCTTGAACCTGGGAGGCGGAGGTTGCAGTGAGCCAAGATTGTGCCGCTGCACTCCAGCCTGGGTGACAGAGTGAGACTTCATCTCAAAATCAGTCAATCAATCAATCAATCCCACCTCAAAGTACAATGGCCTCGAATAACAATCACTTATTCTCTCTTGCGCTTCTGGAGTTAACTGATCTAGGAGGAGCTGGGCTGGACTTGGCCCCTCCCTGTGGGCTGGGCTCAGATCTGCTTGCTGTAACTCTTCCCCCAGGCAGAAGGGTCAGCGTCTACCCGGGGAATGTTCTCACTGCAGTGAAAGTATGTGTGTGTATTTTTCAAACTTTTAAATTTTGAAATAATTATATATTCACAGGAAATTGCAAAGATAGTACAGAGAGGTCTCATGTACCCTTCACCTAGTGTGCCCCAATGAGCACATCTTATATAATTATAGTGCAATATCAAAACTTGAAATTGACATTGGTACAATACGTATGTACAGTTGTATGTCATTTTATCACATGCAGATTTGTATAAACACCACCGCAATCAAGATATGGAACTATTCCATCACCACAAAGATCTCCCTCGATACCCTTCTATAGCCCCACCCATTCCCCATTCCTAACCCCTCGCAACCACTAATCTGTACTCTATCTGTATAATTTTGTCATTTCAAGAATGTTATATAAATGGAATTGTACACTATGTGACCTTTTAAGATTGTCTTTTTTCACTCAGTATAATGTCCTTGAGCTTCGTCCAAGATGTTGTGGTATCCTATTTCTGTTGCGTTCAGTCCTATTTATTGTTGAGTAACATTCTGTGGGATGGATGTACAACAGTTTGTTTAGCCATTTGCCTATTGAGGGACATTCTGTTCGTTTCCAGTTTGGGGCTATTACATATAAAGTTGCTATGAACTGTTGTGGGGAGAGTTTTATGTGAACGTAACTTCTCATTTTTCTGGGATAAATGACCAGGAGTGCAATTGCTGGGTTGTACAGTAAGTATAAGTTTAGTTTTTAAGATCCTGCCAACTATCTTCCAGAGTAGCTGTACCACGAGAGATCCGATGTCTCTGCATCCTTGCCAGCATTGAATGTTGTCCCAATGTTTTATTTTAGCTCTTCTAACAGATAACGTGGTGCTTTTCATCCAGGTCTTAATTTGCATTTCCCTAATGGCTGGTGATATTGAACATCTTTTCATGTACTATTTGCCGTCTGTATATCCTCATTGGTGAAATGTCTTTCCATGTCTTTTGCCCATTTTCTAATTAGATTGTTTGCTTTTTTTACTGTTGAGTTTTGAGAGTTTATACAGTCTATGTATGAATCCTTGTCATATATACGATTTGTGAATAATGTTCTCAGTCTGTAGCTTGTCTTTTCATCCTTCTAACAGTATCTTTTGCAAAGCAAAAGTTTTTACTGTTGATGAAGTACAATTTGTCCTTTTAAAAAAATGGATCATGCTTTTGCTATTGTCTAAGAGCTTTTCACTAAACTGTAGGAGCTGTACATACAGGCAGTGGGGCCATAACATATAAAGCTGCTATGAGCTATTGTAGAGTAAGTTTTGTGGGATGAAACTTTTCACTTCTCTGGGATAAATAACCAGGAGTGCAATTGCTGGGTTGTACAGGAAATCCTGAAGATTTTCTCCTACGTTTTCTTCTAAAAGTTGTATTGTTTTACATTTAAATCTGTGATCTAGTTTAAGCTAATTCTTGTATGATGTGAAGTTTAGGTTGAGGTTATTTATTTATTTATTTATTTTGCATAAGGATAGTCAATTACAGACATGTGCCAGGCACGGTGGCACATGTCTGTAACTCCAGCACTTTGGGAGGCTGAGGCAGGTGGATCACATGACATCAGGATTTCGAGGCCAGCCTGGCCAACATGGTGAAACCCTGTCTTTACTAAAAATACCAAAATTAGCTGAGCGTGGTGGTGGGTGCCTGTAATCCCAGCTACTTGGGAGGATGAGGCAGGAGAACAGCTTGAACACAGGAGGCAGAGGTTGCAGTGAGCTGAGATTGCGCCACTGCACTCCAGCCTGGACAACAAGAGCGAAACTCTGTCTCAAAAATAAATAAATAAATAAATACAAAAAGATAACTAATTGCTCCAGCACTATTTGCTGAAAAGACTATCCTTCTGAATTGCTTTTGTTAAAAAACAGCTTTATTGACGTGTAACCACATATGGTACAATTCACCTATTTCAAGGTTACAAACTTACAGTGGTTTTTTAGCATATTCACAGAGTTGCACAATCAATTTTACAGACTGAAATTTACATTTCTACCAGCAGTGTGTGAGGAGTCCAATTTCTACACATCTTCACCAACAGTTCTTAGGATTTTTTATTTTTTTTTGAGACAGACTTTCCTGTCGCCCACGCTGGAGTGCAAATGCTGTGATTTTGCAGAGTTGTACAATCAGTTGTACATCATCACAATCAATTTTAGAACATTTTTATCAGCCCCTAAAACAGCTCCATACCCATTAGCAGTCACTCCCTCCCATATGATATGCCTCACCCTCCCAGCCCTGGACAACCACTAATCTACTTTCTGCCTCTACAGATTTGCCTACTATAGACATTTCATGTAAATGCAACCACACAATATGCGGTCCTTTGCAACTGGCTTCTTTCACTTAGCGTAATGTTTTCAAGGTTCACCGTGTTGTGGCATGTATCGGTACTTAGTTTCTTTTTATTACCTAACAGTATTCCATTGTGTATACTACATTTTACATACCGCAGAATAGACCACATTTTATTTATCCATTCTTCAGTTGATGGACATTTGGGTCGTTTCTACTTTTTGTCGATTATGAATAATGCGGCTATGAATAGGCATGTACAAAGTTCTTTGTTTCCAGTTCTCTTGGATATTTACATAGATGTGCAATTGCTGAGTCATAAACAGGCTCTGTGTGTAACCTTTTGAGGAAATGCCAAACTTTGTCATTTACATTTCTACCAGCAGTGTGTGAGGAGTCCAATTTCTACACATCTTCAGCAATATTTGTTAGGATTTTTTATCTTTTTTGAGACACAGTTTCCTGTTGCCCACGCTGGAATGGTGTGATTTTGGCTCGCTGTAGCCTCCGCCTCCCTGGCTCAAGTGATTCTCCTCCCTCAGCCTCCCGAGTAGCTGGGATTACAGGTGCCCACCACTGCACCAGCTAATTTTTGTATTTTTTGTAGAGATGGGGTTTCACCATGTTGGCCAGCTGGTCTTGAACTCCTGAGATCAAGCAATCAGCCCACCTCGACCTCCCAAAGTGCTGGGATTACAGGTGTGAGCCACGGCACCTGGACGTATGATGTCTTTTTTATTACAATCATCCCAGTGGGTTTGAAGTGGTGTCACTGAATTGCTTTTGCACCTTTGCCAAGAATCATTTGGTCACACCGTGCGGGTTTATGCCTAGGTTCTCTGTTCCGATGGTCTATTTCTCTCTGCCAGTGCTACACAGTCTTGGTTACTGTATTATATGATGTCTTAAAATCAGGTAGAGTGGGCTGGGCATGGTGGCTCATGCTTGTAATCTCTACACTTTGGGAGGCTGAGGCAGGCGGATCACTTGAGGCTGCGGCAGGAGAATTGCTTCAACCTAGAAGGCGAAGGCCAAGATCACGCCACTGCCCCGTAGCCTGGGCAACAGAGTGAGACTGTCTCAATAATAGATAAATGAATAAAATAAAATAAATAATAAATAATTCAGGTAGAGGGAGTCTTCCCATTTTATTCTTTATTCTTTTCTTTCTTTTTTTTTTTTTTTAAGTCTTGCCAGGCATTCAGGGCTCTTCTGGAGTTAGCCTGGGCCTCCCCTAGAAGACGCCCCTCCTCCTCTCCCCAATAGCCCTCCTGTAGCCTCTCACTGTCACACCTAGCCTCCCCCCATCCTTCGCTTCTGCTGTCCCTGCCACCTGGGATGCCTTCCCTGTCTCTCTTTGCCTCAACCAATTCCAGACTGTTCGTCCAGGCCCTTCCTCCCAATCCTCGGCAGGCCGAGCCCCGCCCCACCTCTGAACTTGGAATTCCACGGCTCTGAAAGTCTGCACCAAGGCTCTGTCCCTTGGGGAATCGTAGCAGCTCTTGAATTTTCCACTAAATATTTTGTGGGTGTGAGTGTGTGCTCTCCAGTCAGGGTGATCTGGCAGTCGGCCAAGCTGGCGTTCGCCCAAAATAGTGACCAGGAAGAGTGTGGGCACCTCTTGACCCCCAGACTGAGAGAAGCAGCTGGACCCAAACACCCGGTGAGGCTATTTTTAGTTGCTGGTTCCTGGCAGGCCTGGCCTGGTTTGGGCCTGGATGGGGAACAATGAGCCATTGAACCTTATATAGGCCCTGTGCCCTGTAAGGCCAGGAGAAGGGTAAATGATAGAGTGGGTGGGGGCAGTACTCAGAGGTGGTCAGAGGTTGCCTGGCTGCCTCCCCCATGCCGACTGGCAGGAAAAGCTTCTACCCAAGCTCTTTGTCAGACTTCCTGTGGGGCCAGGTGTGGAGCCAGCAAGTATTTTGGGAAGGCTGTGTTTGTTAGCGTCGGCAGCAGCGTTTCCAACATTTCTTGAGCCCGTTCCATGGGCCAGACACAGCGATGAGAACTGAGTGTCCTCTTGTATTTATCAGCCTCATTGTTCACATGAGGAAACTGAGGCCCAGTTCAAAGAGACCAGGAATCTGCTCACACACAGCAAATATGAGGAGGAGTCAGGATTCAAACCCAGGCCCTCTCTGTCTCCTTCCAGAATGTGGACACTGCAGAGTCACCCAACTCCAGTCTGCCCCTCCCCCTCCCGCTCCTGCTCAGGGCCCTCCCACACCCGGGGGCTCCAGGAATGACCTCAGGCAAGTCACTTGTCTTCCTTGGCCTTGGTTTACTCATCGATATAATGGGGGGAACCCTTTCATTCAGGGCAGTATGGGACGGTTGCTTCACAGATGGGGAAGGGACCAGCACTGTCTGGCCTCCACTTTCCCGTGTCTGATGATTTAAAAAGCCCATGAAGCACAGTTCTGTTCATTGCTGAAGGTCTTCACCAAGGAATTCCATTCTGGGTGTGGTGGCTTCTAGGCTCCGAGGGAGGGACAGGCCCAATCTGCCCAGTGCCTTTGGGGAATTCAGGAATTCCTGTCTGGAAGAGGAGAGAGGAGACAGGCTCATTAACAGGTGAGGATAGTCTGCCCGAGGTCCAGACACAGTCCCACATCCTGCTGGTGCCTTCAGCAACAGAAACCTGTTTTCTCACAGTTCTGGAGGCTGGAAGTCCAGGGTCCAGGCGTGGCAGGGTTGGTTTCTTCTGAGGCTGCTTTCTTTGGCTTGTAGTTGGCTGTCTTCTCCTTACGACTTCGTGGGTCTTCCCTGTGCACCCTTCTGTCCTCATCTCCTCTTCTTGTAAGGTCATCAGTCACACTGGCTTAGAAAGACAGTCATTCCCATTCTAATGACCTCACTGTAACTTAATCACTTCTGTAAAGACCCTGTCTCTAAATACAGTGACATTCTCCAGGCCTGGGAATTAGGACTTCAACACTGGAAATTTGGGGAGACACATTTCGTTCCATAACAATGGTGATTTAAAATGACTGACAGTAGCCACTTTTGCACATTGGCAGATAGTAAACCCTGTCAGGTGAGGCCCCTCCTGGGATGTCCAAGGAGTGGAAGTCCTGAATAGCACTGGCATTATAAATGAGAAGGGTGAGGGGACCCAAGAGGGGAGAAGCAGTTTCCAGAACACTCTGAGAGGTCAGGTACCCTGACTCCCAGCTGGTAAGAGATTCTCCGGGGGGAAGGATGGTTGACAAATTCCCAAAAAGCACCATGTCTGACCCTGAAGGTCAAGTTGTTTTGTGGCCAGCATTGGAACTGCTGGTATCCAAGTTAACTCAGCATTGCAAGGCCCTTGGGATAAGGTGGGGGTTGGGGTGTCTCCAGAATGGAGCCCAGCAGGCTGCTGGGGCAGAGGACAGCTGCAGGTGCTGAGAGCAAGGAGGACTGGCAGGTGGACACCCAAGTTTATAGGAACTGGGGAGAGGACACACCAGGATGGTGGATGGGGACTAGTGCTCTCATCCTGATAGGACAGCAGTGACAGGAGGATATGGGAACACCAGGCAGCTCCACCTGGGAATAAGGTACCTATACTGGCCTGGAGAGGTGGGCATTAGGGAAGGCTTCTTGGAGGAGGTAAAGACCAAGATAGGTCTTGACATGTGTCATAGATGGCTAGACAACGGCAGTGCCATTCCAAGCAAAAGACCCTGTGAGGCAGAAGCCTGGAGGTTCTGCAGGCTCCAGATCACATCTTCCTGTGGGCCAGACCCCAAACTAAGCTATTCCCATGGAGATGAAAGCAGGTGGCCATGTGGGAGGGGGGAACTGGTTGTGGTTGGGTGTGGGGTGCAGGCTGAAGAGGTGCAGGAGAGACCACAGGGGAAGCTGGCCTGACCAAGGGGGGCCTGGAGTGCCCGGCTGCAGAGTAGGGACTTCCTGCTAAATGCGCCCATGCTCTGCTGGTGTGTGTGATGTGCACGTGTGTAAATATGTGTGTATATCATCCATGTGTCTGATACATATGGTGTATATGTTGTGTTATGTGTGGGGAGCCTGGCAGCTTTGAGCAGGGGAGCACTGAGTGAGATGACTTCAGGGAGGGAAGGCCTGAGGGTGTTTGTCGAGTCCCCAGTGCCCAGTGTGGGGTAGACACAGAGTGACAAACAGCACTATGGCATTTGATGTGGTCAGCTGATGGGTCAGGGAGGGCTACTCAAGGCCTGGCGGTTGGTGTGAATGCCAGGTGACATGTTGACCAATGGCACTCCAGTTTCTGGAAGGACTTGGTGGTGACTTTCCAAGAACCACTGTTTCTCCCCTGCAGCTTCTGCTGGGGTCAGGAGAGGAAAGTTTGGACCAGTCAAGTCCAATTTATAACTCACGGCTGACCAGGGCAGCTGAAGATGGGAACAGCACATGTGAACTGAATGGGTCCCTCGTGCCAGGCCTTTGCCAAGTACCTCATACATCTGCACATGTTCCTCCCAACCATCCCAGGAGGAAACAGGTGGCAGCCCCATTTTATAGAGGAAGAAACTGAGGCTCAGGAAAGGAGAAGGATTTGCCCAAGGCCCAGGACTGGGAAAGCATTGAATCTGGGCCTTTCTTTAAAGGCTGATTTCCGAGAAACTCCCCTGGGCCATACCTGGGCTGCCTGTTTCCAAGAAGTGGGAGGGTGAGCCTGTAGCAGCCCTTCCTACCTGGGGACAGAAGTGGCTTTGTGGGGAAGAGGGTGCCTGGCCTGACCGAGCTGCCTGGGAAAGGTGGAGAGCTGGGCAGGGCAAAGGCCCATGACCCTGGTGTTCCCACCTGTTCCCTGGCTCTGACCCTGGGCAGGGCCTGTGTCTCTGCAGACAGGAATGAAAAGGCACCGCCCCTCGGTGGAGCTAAACCCCTGCACCCTGGAAGCTGCCACCAACTTCCCCACCTGATCCCCAAAGCCAGGAACTTACCCTCCTGGCCCAGGGGCCTGCCTTCACCTCTGTCTCCCCTCTGAGCCTGTTTCCACTGATACAACAGGGCAATGATACTCCCCTGATGGGTGAGTGCAGGAGGGAAATAGGCTATGTTTGCAGAGAGCTTAGGCCCCAAGAGCCAGCTCCAGGTGCAGTTGCTGTGCTGTAATGATGTCTCTGGGCGGGTTGTGGTTTTGTTGTCGCAGCCTCCACCTCCCTGCTGGCTGGTTATTGGCACTGAAGGGCCTTCAAGGCCAGGGTCACCATGAGGAGGAGGAAGGTCTGGGCTCTGACTCCTGTCCTTTCGGTAACACTGGGCCATGTGCTTCTCTATGCTTTGGCTTTGTGGCCCGCAGCTGTTTGGGCTGGAGGATTTTAAAACTGGGCACCACCAGAGGCAAAGACTGGTCTGACATCAGGGGCAGGGGCTGGTGGGCAGCAAGTTCATAAAACGGTAATAGCGAAGCATGGTGGCACATGCCTGTAATCCCAGCTACTCGGAGGCTGAGGCAGGAGACTTGCCTGAACCCGGGAGGCAGAGGTTGCAGTGAGCTGAGATGGTGTCACTGCACTCCAGCCTGGGCACCAGAGCCCCGTCTCCAAAAACAAAAAAAGAAAGAAAGAAAAAGAAAAGGGCCCTTTCCCTCCAACCATCTTCTCTCTCCATGGTGCTTTACTCAACAGATTGACCTGGAAAATCTCTAAAAGGTGTCACTTTGGAGAGTGTGCTTGGGGGAGGCAGGGATACTCTTCCCAATACGGCCCCCAACCCTAGTTCCAGACGTGCCTCTGGCTGATACCGAGAATGGCCTCTGATTACAGTATCCACACACACCCACATCAGACACACAACACACATTAGAGACACACAGCACACACGCCACACATGATACACAACACACATCAGACACAACACATAATTATACATACTGCATACACTAAACACACAACACACAGCATACACTGACATACACAACACACATAGGCACAGCACATATCAAGCACACACAGCATGTAACAAACACACAGCATGCATCATACAGAAACAACACACACAGCACATATAAAACACATATGACACACATATACACCCCATCTTATGTGAGACATACGTCAAACACATGTACCACACACATACACAACACAAATTATACTACAAATACACACAGTACACATAGAAACACAACACACAACCACCTAACACAACACATACACCATACGTTATACAAAGAGGACATATACACACATCACACAGATTTACACACATGCCACAGCACATACACACACACCAAACACACACATATCAGCAGAGTGCTGGTGCATTTAGCATCTTTTGATTGAGAAAATGCATTTCAACAAAAGCTCTAAGAGTTCAGAGAGGCTTAAATGATTTGGTCTTTCCTTCAACCCAACAGCATCTTCAGACAATTGAAAACCAGCCATTCGAAGACACATCGAACACATTCTGTATTCCAGTCCCAGATGTGCCCAGGTCTTCTGGATCCAGGCACCCCAGTGGAAATGCTGCACACCCCATGCTTCTGGGTGCAAGTGTGGCAACCCCCAGTTCAGGCCACCATTCAGTTACTTGCCTCCAGTGGGAGATTGGGCTGGAGCCACTAGTGGCTCCAAGTCCCTCTTGCTCCACCACTATTCTTACTAAGGCATATGGCTCCCCCTCCATATCACATGCCCGAGGCTGTGTGTGTGCGCACATTTGTGTTTGTATGTGTGTCGGGGAGGGAGGTGGGCATCGTGCCGGCAGCCTCTCACTCTGCCCTAACTATGAGCTCACAAACCACGCTGTCCTAAAGGACTCCCCTGCAGAGAAACTTCCCGCCCAGCTCCACCCAGAAGAGAGAGCAGATGGAAAATTGGAGCAAGCCCTCATCTTGGGTCAGGGAAGAAAAGATTCTTTTTTCCCCCTTCTCTCTAAAAATATGCTCAGGGCTTTTTTGAGCCTTGATGCAATAGAAACCAGCTGTGGCCCAGAACGCCCCCGCAGCCTCTGCCCAGGGAAAAGGAAAACAAAAACAGCTGTTGGAGGCGGGATCAACGCCTGTGTTTAGCCGCCAGGCCCAGCCTCTAGCTACCTCTGCCCTGGAATTGCGTCCCAAATGGGCACCAAACAGTCTTTATTTGTTCGTCCTGATATGGGCCCAAGGCCCCAGGAGTCACTTAGCTCTTCCACTTTCAATTCTTGGTGCAGAGGATGAGAATATGCCAAGAAGTGGGCGTTTCTTGGGGAAGTGCCCAGGTATTTCCCCGTCTGGTGGGGGGAAGACAGATGGGCACACGAGGTACCCAGATATAGCCTAAGGCTCCCTCCTCTGGCAGCCTACAGGAAGGAGAGGCCATGTTTAATCTGAGGAGCAGGAAGGCTTCCTGGAGCAGGTGACCTTCAGATGGCCTTATTATTATTTTTTGAGATGGAGTTTCCCTCGTTTTCCAGGCTGGAGTGCAATGGCGTGATCTTGGCTCACTGTAACCTCTGCCTCCCAGGTTTAAGTGATTCGCCTGCCTCAGCCTCCCAAGTAGCTGGGATTACAGGCATGCACCACCGTGCCCTGCTAATTTTTTTGTATTTTTAGTAAAGACAAGGTTTCTCCATGTTGTTCAGGTTGCTCTCAAACTCCTGACCTCAGGTAATCCACCTGCCTTAGCCTCCAAAAGTTCTGGGATTACAGGCGTGAGCCACCATGCCCAGCCCAGAAGGCCTTAAAGGAAGGAGCAGGAAACGGTGTTCTAGGATGGGGGAACCAGAGTCAGAAAGGCTAGGAGACAGGGATAGTCATTACTGCGTGGTGACCATGATGGAAGGGAAAGGTGGGAGCCCAGTGGGAGCTGCCGAGGAGGAAGGCTGGGACCCTGGATGATGGGTGAGATGTTCATTGGGTGATTGAGAGCTATGGAAGGTTCTTGAACAAAGGAGTGACTTATCTAAATCTTGGAGGATATCTGGAGGGGGAGGCTGGTTACCTCATTGGAGCTGAGAGCTTTGTCGATGAGTCCCTTAGAGAGGGAGTCACACCTTCTAACTGGGTTTCCCGGTACCCTGGCTCAAACTGTGGCACAAGCCTTTGGAGAGGTGCTAGTGTGGGCAGGTGCTATGGGTTTGGAGTCAGGAGATCTGGCTTCTACTTCCGACTGCTGTATGAACTTGTGTGCCCTTGAGCAGACTGTCCTTCCTAGGCCTCTAACTTGCCACCTGCAAGAAGGAATCACGAGGGCTTTCCCTTTTTCCAGAATGTCAGTGCTGGAGGGTTCATTGGTGTCCAGCCTGAGCTCTGCTAGACAGAGGAAGAAGGTGGACTCCAGACTGGGAAAGAGACTGCCCACATTCACCCAGCGCTATCAGCAGCCAGCAGGACGGGGCCATGGGCACCCAGGCTCCAGGCTCTAGAGGAGGATTTCCTGCTGTGGATTTGTGGTTCTTGGAGCCCCAGGGGCTGGCTTCTGGCGACAGCTCTGTCCCCAGAGGGCTGCCTCGCCCATCAGCCTTGCAGGAAGCAGCCTGTACTGGAACCCCGGTGGAGGCGCCTGCTCTTCCCTCCTGGGGGAGGAACTCAAGTGGTGGCAAACAGGACCCTCATGTCATCTTGTCTCATTCCCTCCAGCAGCCGCTCTGTGAGGCTGGGTTTGTCACCCTCTTTTGCAGAAGGCAAAACCGAGGCTGGAGCGCTGGATCAACTTCCCCCAAGACCTGCAGCTGGGACTGAACGGAACTGGGATGTGAGCTCTGTCTGTCTGCCCCTGGCTGCTCTGCCACAGGGGCCTCTCCTTCCTGCCGCATTCCTGCTCCCTCTAGCCAGACCTGAGCTCTGCTAGGGTGTCTTGTTCACCATCGGATCTCAGGGCCCCAGGCCGGCACGTAGTGGGTGCTTAGGAAACGCTTTTGCAATGGATGTCTGGCCTACTATTGCGGGGTAGAAAATCCAGGTGGGGCTGGTGGCTCTACCTCCTCCTCCAGAATCCTCCGCTGGCTGGAAGAGTTCACCAGTATATCATGGCCTTTCACCATCTTCCAGTTCCCACACGGCAACCAAGGTAGGGAATGTGGTCTCCCCCCTGAAGGCCTGCGCCTTTTGCCCCGCCATTGAAAGATTCTCCTCCGGGCCTGAAAGCTTGGGGGTATAACTCCTCCCTCCTCAGGCGCAGTCCCAAGGCACAAAAGCACTTGCGCCAGCAACTTGAGAGCAGAAGCCGGAAGAAGGGAGACCGGAACACAAGCACCTCCTGAAGATCAAGAGAGAGGCCATCCGGGTACCACGTAACAGTTACGTCAGAGTGGGACACTTCCGGTTTACAGGAGCCTATAAATCCCTGCCTCGCCCTCACGTGGGGCTGATGCCATTTTAGGCTGCAGCTCCTCTGCATTTAGGCTCTCGTTAAACTGGCGCGTTGCTTCACACCGCCTCCTGTTGCTTGTTGGCGCGCTCTCGGGGTTCGAACTGATAATGGAGACTTGCATCCCCCACGGCCAGCGCAGCAAGGTGAAGGGCCCCAGGGCAGACACTTGGAGGTAAACGGAGGTGGCAGTCCATAGTTACCTCAGACCAGGGAGCCCAGAGGAGAGGCTGAGAGAGGGCCTGCCACAGCCGCCAAGGGTTGTTGGGAACCTCTGAAAATTAGAAGGGGCCCCGCAAGGGCAGACCAGCTCAAAGTCCTTAAGTGGTAATTGCATGTACATTGCAGGCCTGCTGCTTCCTGGACCAACTCTTCCACGGCCCTGGGTGCCACCCTGTGTTTCTGAAGCCTCTGAGTGGTGCCCGCTGCAGCAGTGCCTGGCAGCAGCCCATGGAGGGAGACACTTCCTGGCATGGTGGCAGAGCTGCCATCCTCTCGCCCTAGGCTCTTCACAGTCTTGCAACCCGGGATCTCCAGCCAGCACGGAATTCCCGTCTTTCTCTGCCTCTGAGTGCACCCCTCCTTCCTGCCCTGCTTGTTTTCCGGTCACACCTTGCCTTTGGTCCTGATAGCCCTCTACCTTCCTCTGTAGTATCTTGAGACCCACAACAACCTGGGATGGTGGAGAAATAATACTAATAACAATAGCAACACCACCAATGACGTTTTCAGTACGTTGTATTAAGCACTGTCGGTGCCAGCAGCTGTGCGAAATGCTTTGCACCCACTATCCCTTTAATCCTCACGATAAGCCTAAGAAGTAGCTAATTACACAGATTGCTGACAAAAAACACATGGCTCAGTTGAAGGACGCAATTCTGTGGGTGTGATTGTGTGTTGGAATTACCTGGGGCGTATCAAATACTCCTTCTGCCTGTGTCTCACTCCCAGGGGTTGTGGTTTAATGGCTCTGGGGAGTGGCCTGGGATTGGGAATTTTTAAAAGATCCCAGAGCATCCTAATATGCATACAGGTTTGAGAACCACCAGTTTTCCTGAACAGAGTTTAATGAAGGGACTTTAAAAAAGTTTTATTGGCCGGGCGTAGTGGCTCACGCCTGTAATCCAAGCACTTTGGAGGCCAAGGCGGGCGGATCACCTGAGGTTGGGAGTTCAAGACCAACCTGACCAGCATGATGAAACCCTGTCTTTAAAAATAAAATGTGTAAAAAAATTTTTTTAAATTAAAAAAGTTAAAGTTTTATTGAGGTATAATGGACACGCAATCAGCTGCACATTTTCCAAACATAAAATTTGATACGTTTTTAAAAACCATCTGAACCATTTTAAGTGTATCGTTCAGCAGTGTATGTTGAAGTATATTCATATGTAAGTATGTTCATATTGTGCAAGAAGACTGTCCCCTTCAAACAACTCCTCGCTTCCCCTCCCCCAGCCCATGGCAACCTCCATTCTACTTTCTGTCTCTTCGATGACTCTAGGTACCTCATGGAAGAGGAATCACACAGGCCAGGCACAGTGACCAAAGTGCGGTAATCCCAGCACTTTGAGGAGGCTGAGGTAGGTGGATCACCTGAGGTTAGGAGTTCGAGACCAGCCTGGCCAACATGGCAAAACCCCATCTCTACTAAAAAGACCAAAAAAAATAATAATAATAATACTAGCTGGGCATGATGGCACACGTCTGTAATCCCAGTTACTCGGGTGGCTGGGGCATAGAATTGCATGATCCTAGGAGGCGGAGGTTGCAGTGAGCCAAGATCATGCCGCTGCACTCCAGCCTGGGTGATAGAGCCACACTCCAACAACAACAAAAAAAGGAAGTGGAATTACACAGAATGTCTTTTTGTGACTGACTGATTTCACTAGCATAAGGTCCTCAAGGTTCATTTTTGTCACGTATGGCAGGATTTCCTCCCTTAAGGTTGAATAATATTTTGCTGTATGTGTGTACCACATTTTCTTTATCCGTTCATCTGTCCATGAGCATTTAGGTGACCTCTATTGTGAATAATGCTGCTGTGAGCATGGGGCTGCAGACATCTCTTTGAGACCTTGCTTTCCATTGTTTTGGATATATATGTCCAGAATTGGGATTGCTGGGTCACATGGTAATTCTGTTTTTAGTTTTTTGAGGATCCACCCTATTGTTTTCCATATCAGCCACACCATTTTATAATCACATCAACAGTGTGAAAGGGTTCCAATTTCCCCACGTCCTCGCCAACACTTGTTTTGTTTCTTGGAGAGTAGCCGTCTTCCTGGGTGTGAAGTACTAGCTCATTATGAATTTGATTTGCATTTCTCTAATGATGAATGGTGCTGAGCATCTTTTCATGTGCTTGTTGGCTGTTTGTAAATCATCTTTGGAGAGGTAAGGAAGGGACTTTTTACTGTGGTGTGCCAGGGTTAAAGGACCTGGTAGGGGATGCACCAGAGACTAGTGAAAGCAGCATGTTGTAACCACCAATAGGCCTGAGGACCAGAGGAGAGCATTGGGTACCAGAATTGCAGAGCAGGAGCTGCAGAAGGGGCTGCCCAATAGGATGGGGGGCTCTGGGAGAGGGATGAAGCCACAGCGGAGAGAGTGGGAAGAATCCTCAACCTCCCTGTCTTCCTGCTGTGTTCCAGTATCCTACCTGGGTGAGGTCAGCCTCCTGGGGATCAGAGCAGGGCAAGGAGGGGTGAGAATCTGATGATGGTGGGGGGGCGGGGGGGCAAATAGAGTCACCCAAAAAAGAGGTATATGTTGCTGACCCCATTTACAGTTGAGGAAACAGAGAGTCATGTTTGACAGTTTAGAGGGAATTGGATCAAGATTTGGACCCTGGTCTAGGTGGTGCCAGCCCGATTATTCTCACCCATAAGCTACACTGCCTCCTGGCAGTGGGCAGCACCCAGTGAGGGAGGGTGGTGGAGGCAGTGCCCTTCCAGTCAGATGCCATCCCTCCCTTGAGCTTGGCCATGGCTCATCTGCTTTCTCCTTCCTTCCTCTTCCATTTAGAAAGCAACGTGTCTGAAAGGCATTTCTGTTTTTGATGAGGGTACAGGCAGGAGAGAGAATTGTCACCCGGCTGAAGACATGCAGCTCTTCCGAGCTCTGCCCCTATGTGTAACTTGTTCTTATCTGATCTGGAGACACCACCTGCTACAGTGGAAAGAGACCCTGCAGACTCTCTGGATCAAACTACTCACTGTCCAGAAGGAGAAACTGAGGCCCAGATTTATGTCTGTGGCTAGAACTCAGGCCTCAGGGCTCCACGCAGTGTGACCTGAGCCTGCTCTGCTTATCAGAGCTGATTTTTACCACCCTTCATATTCTGGGAGCCCACAGGTGGAAAAATGGGCATTGCAAGTCATTGTGGTTCCCCCACTGAAGCAGGTTCCCTGGCTAGTGATTAGCCAGAGCTCTGCTGGTTCACAATGGGCTCCAAATGCTAGACAAAGATCGGGTCGGTGTACGGGACACATGACCAGCACTCCGGGAGGAGAACTGTTCTCAATAGTTTGGTGGCATCAGCAGCCTCTGTGTGATCAGTCAAGCAGGGCAGCCAATTTCCTCTCCTCTTAGCCCTGACTCTGGACTGTTGTACTTGGAGGGGTTCCCTTTGTGCTCCTGCAGCCCAGAAGCCCTCCAAGGCTTGACCTGAGAGAGTCTCAGGATCTTGGACTGTTCCAATGGAAGGGCTCCTAGCAAAACCCAGATGCATTCTCTTCGTGTATGGATGGGAGGACTGAAGTCCAGAGAAGCGGAGTAACTTGTCCAGGGTTGTGCTGAGATTTGTGAAGGTGCTGGATACTGGTGCGCCGGTGGCTGGCATGCTCTGAGCCCTTCCTTCCTGCCGTTTCCCTGGAGTTCTGTTTGGCAACCACCCGTCTACATTTTTGCAAAGTGATGTCATCTGTAGATAATGGTTTTTCCGTTGGTGGTGGAGCAGGAGTTCCAGATACAGTGCTTTGGGGGAGGGGCTCAAGAGAGCTGATTGTGTACCCCTCAGGCAAGGGGGACCAGGTGGACCCCTCCCCTCTGACAACCATATCTGAGTTGTAAGGCAAGGCACTGTCTCAGGCTTCCTGGACTTCGAAGCCTGGAATGGCCAAAATGGCAGGGGCCCCAGAGACAAGCCTCTCCTGCCTCCTTCTCATGCAGTTGGGAATCTGAGGCCCAGAAAGGGCAGAGCCTTGCCCAAGGTCACACAGCATCTACAGGCAAAACTTGGACTCACACTCTGACTCCTAACATCTGTGGCCACTTGCCCATGGTGGGGGGTTTTTCACCCTCAACACTGTTGACATTTTGGGCCAAGGAGTTTTGTTGTGGGGGCTGTCCTTTGCATGGTGAGATGTTTGGCAGCATCCCCGGCCTCGACCTCCTAGAGACCAGTAGCACCCCTCTCCAGTTCTCAAATCCAGACATTGCCAGGGTCTTTCACCTAAGTTGGGGTGGGAGAAAGTAACCCTCCAGCTCCTAAGATCTTATCCACTGCTGTAGGCAGGAGAGGGTTCTTGAATCCCAAAGGGTGCTTTGTCTGAGGCTCTGACTTCATGTCAGGCACCATCAGGATGGGAGGCAGGCCTGGAGGGGGTTTTGAGGGGCTGGAAGTGGTCCAGGCCCTCCTTCTGGTCAGGAACACTGCTTCCTCTGATCACTTTTCTTGGAGCAAAACTGCTGATTTATTTTCCTGGGGAAATAAAAATAAATGCTGGCTGTTGTAATCCCATCCCCGATCCCATCTGGAAAAAGCAAGCTCATGAATCTTGGCCGCCTGAGCTCGGAGGGCTGTTTCTGGTGGAACCTACAGTTACAATGGGCCTTCGAACATCGGAGCAGGCACGGCTGACATTTCCTTTCTCGTTACATGGCTCTTTGGAATGTTAGTCCCAGGGGGTAGTCCATGTGCAGGCGGAATTTGGTGGCAGGAAGCCCTGGATGGGCCAGAGGCCAGCCCAGCATCTGACTTGCTGTGTGACTTTGGGCTACTTTTCTGTTCCTTTCTGGGCCCTGATTTCTCCATCTGCAGAATGAGGGGAGCCATATTCAACAAGGGGTCCGTGGACCCCCTGCATCAGAACTATTTAGGGAATATGTTTATGCATATTCCTGGTATTTCTGATTCCTCTTCCAGATCTCCTAAAGTTTTTATGCACTTCTAAGTGATTTTGATGTATATAAGTTTTGGAACCCACGACACCAAGGACATTGAATTTTCCACCCAATCTCAAGTTTGAACATACCACAGCGTTTCACTCTTCTTTCCCCCCTCATAACTAAGCGTAGGGTAATGAAGCTAGAGGGTAAAATTATGGGGTGGGCTGCGACTGTGCGTTGCTCCTAACAATTATCTGCTTTCAAGCTTTTGGCAGGGTCTCTGGGGTCCTCAGTCCAACTGAAGTCACTGTTAAAGCACTTTATTCCTCCAGTGATGAAACCCGAGCTGCTAGTTACAGAGTTTGGTTTCAAAATTGTGCCATTTATTATTTTTGTTGGATTGGTTTATAAACCCTTGTATAGTCATACATCATTTATAGTGCATTATTCCACAAGAATGCATTTTCCAGATGAGATTTATTTTTTCTGTTAAAAAAACTGTTCTCTTTTTTTAAATGGAAGTTTTTCACCATATGTTACCTATTTTTACCACCTTAAATGAAGGTCAGGAAATATAATTTTACTCATTCTCAATGCTCCGGGGTTGTCATTGTGAGTTTTAACTACCATGTGCATCAATGTAAATTTTAGGGACTCCCAAACTCACCGTGCTTAAACTACAAATGTCCCCCAAGCGGCTTAACCCTTGTGTCTCCTTTTAAAGGTTATGCTTTGCATGCATATATATATGTAATTTTTTTTTTTTTTTTTTTTTTTTTTTTTTTTTGTTTTTTTTTTTTTTTTTTTTTTTTTTTTTTTTTGAGACGGAGTTTTACTCTTGTTGCCCAGGCTGGAGTGCAATGGTGTGATCTCGGCTCATCACAACCTCCATCTCCTGGGTTCAAGCGATTCTCCTGCCTCAGCCTCCAGAGTAGCTGGGATTACAGGCATGTGCCACCACGTGGGCCCAGCTAATTTTGTATTTTTAATAGGTACAGAGTTTCTCCACGTTGGTCAGGCTGGTCTTGAACTCCTGACCTCAGGTGATCTGCCCGCGTTGGCCTCCCAAAATGTTGGGATTACAGGCGTGAACCACTGTGCCCGGCCTGCTTCTATATTTTTAAAAATTTCTTCCTCATGAAATATCAGCAGTTACTTCTCGCCATGTTACCGTGACTCCTTCACGTGAAAAACCAACAACCCATGTGTATCAGAAATGTATGTAGTGTGAGAGTTCATAAACAATGAATGAGACAATTCTTTTTTTTTTTTTTTAACAAATCCTCCCTCATGCTTATTTGTACAAATAGCACAGGAGGACCCCAGCCCCATGCAGATGGCAGCCCTGGGGGGTCGCACCAGTCCTTCTGTCCTCACATTGGCAGACAGAGATATCTACTCTGAAGCCTTTGTAGGGGCCTGGGCGCCTTTGGGAGCCTGAGCTGGAACTGAAGCTGGAGCTGCAGCCTGGGCCTTGTTTTGATCCTTGGACTTGGCCTTGACTTTTGGCCGGCAGAGCCTGAGCCCCTTGGCAATGTGTGCACGAGCACGCTTCTCAAGCTTGGGGTGGGCAATATAGGCAAGTCGATCAAACTTGCGGCTGACACCCCCCTTTGGGGTCTTGGGCTTAACCTCTTTGGGCTTTACGAGAGCCTTGATGGCCTCGGCACGTGCACTCATGGCCTTGGCATTGTTGGCCTGCATCTTCTTTAGGCCCTTCTTGTTGTGCTTCTTGGCAAAGCGCATGTTCCTCAGGAACTTGGGGTCCACCCCCTTAAGAGATTCGTATCTTTGTGATCGGGGTTTCTTGATACCATTTCTGTGCCATTTTCGGGACTGGTTGTGTGTTGTGTGGTTCTTGGACTGGCCATGTCTGCACCTAAGCCACGGTTCCCGAAGCGCCTAGGACCGGAAGACTGAACGAGACAATTCTTTGATGAGTTAGGGCCATGGATTTTTGACGTTTATTTTGGCAGCTGAGAATAAGGGGTAGTTGTTTTTTTTTTTCTTTCTAATTTTCGGCCCAATGACAGATGCTTTCTGAGAGCTTCCTAGAAAAATGAGAAATGAGTGTAGATAGATTTTTCCATGTAACTAATTTACATTTTGGGTGAACTCGTTTTGCTTCTGACTTAGAGGTGCCTTCATTTCCTCCTCATCTGCAGCCTGTTCTTGGAGAAGCTGCTCCACCCCTAGCCCATGACACGTGACACATAACCCAGCCCACTGGCCCCCTGATGCCACCTGAGCTAGTCACATTTTCCGGTCAGGAAATTTGCAATTGGGATTCGGAGCTGGAAAGAGTCACTTGCTCTGAGGGGAGCTGTGCTTGCAGACCATGTGACTCGGAGGCTGAGGCCCTATGAGCCCTGGGGTGAATGTGGCCTAGCGTGAATGTGGAAGCCGGTCTTTGGGGGCTCCCTGAGCAGAGTCCGTGTATGTGTGTGTGTGTGTGTGTGCACGTGCGCATGTGTGCACGTGTGCATGTGCTGGAGGATGGGTGAGGACACAGGGTCCCAAGCCCATGAGGGAGGGGCTTCTCCTAATCAAGTCACAGAAATCAGGGCAGGGAGAGGATGAAAGAGTCCTGTTGCCCTCTCTCTGCATTTGGGAGATTCAGGCCCTGGGGCAAGGGGAGGCTGACCCATGATCATCCAGAGGAGACATGGTTAAACTGGTCCTGAGCTCTGCCATGCATGTTCTGTTTCCTACCCCCACAGCTGGCTCCGAGCATGGACAGGCCTTGTCTCTCTCCTCTCTCTGTCGGCTACATTCTTTCCTGTTGGGAATCTGAAGACTGGGTAGATGCAGTCAAGGCTCATGGCATGATTTGCTCCAAATATCTCACCAACAGCTGATCATGGCGCCTACAATTCTACCAGTAGACCTTCCATCTCCAAGAGTAGCCCTGGGCAGGTGTATACCACGTGTCTTGTTGAGAGTGGGGATTAATTAATAGTTCAAGGAGCCCAAGATAAAGAAACTCATATTTAATGAATCTCCAGGCAATTTATACCTACTACACAGTCTTAATGAAGATAGCTCAATCACATCCATTTTACAGAGGAGAAAACTGAAGTTCTGAGAGGTGAGCTGACATGCCCCCAAGGTCACATAGCAAGTCAGTAGTGGGGCCCACATCTTCATCCAGAGTCCAGGCTCTTTTTTCTAAGGCCAGCTCATCTGACCTGGGAGCTGGGGATAGGCTGAGAAGGAGAGCTGGTAACAAGATGAACTTGCCCATGGAGTCATTCAGTGGGAAAAGTTGCGGCTTGGGAATTAGGACCAAATGGCTCCTTAACCTTGGACATCATGGTGGGCCTCAATTTCCTCACCTCTGAAGGAGGGTAGGACTGGATGGTCCTCTGCAATCAATGGGCTGAGCCAGGAGGACCTACTGGCCATTGAAGACTGTCCACCCTGGTCAAGATTCCAAGTGACCAGGCAGAAAGAGCATGAACTGGCTGGGCACAGTGGCTTACACCTGTAATCCCAGAACTTTGGGAGGCTGAGGTAGGTGGATCACCTGAGGTCAGGAGTTCAGGACCAGCCTGGCCAATATGGCAAAACCCTGTCTTTACTTAAAATACAAAAATTAGCCAGATGTGGTGGTGTGTGCCTGTAATCCCAGCTACTGGGGAGGCTGAAGCAGGAGAATTGCTTGAACTTGGGAGGCGGAGGTTGCAGTGAGTCAAGATTGTGCCATTGCACTCCAGCTTGGGCAACAAGAGTGAGACTCCATCTCAAAAAAACAGAAACAAAAAAGACCATGGAATTTGGAGTTTGACTGCCTGGCTTTAAATCCCCTACTCTGCTCGCTACTGGGGCGTGGACTCAAGTAGGTGAATTAACTGCTCCAGCTTCAGTTTTCTCATCTATAAAATGGAGATAATAATAGTATCTACCTCATAGTAATGATTAAATAAGTTAATGCCTGTAAAGCCAGGACAGTGCCTGGTACCTAGGAAATGCTTAATGCATATTAATTATTACTGTCATTCCTGACAGCCGGTGATGTACCCCTTGGGGTTGAGAAGGTTTAACTGAACGTCTAGCTCTTCTCGGATGCAGTGGTAGTCCTGGGATCTGGCAGCAGGCCCCTGTGGGCTTGTTTCCTGGGCAGAGTGGGTCCATCATCACTCAGACATGACACATGGCCTGGCTGTTCCCACTGGGGCCGCAGGCAGCCTATCCTGGGCTAAAAATACTAGTTTCATGAATGGAGCCAAGGAGGCCATTCTGGGATCTGCAATTAGTATTTGTGTTAAAACCCATTCTCTGACTCTCCACCCCTGGGTGAGCCTTAGCACCACCCCTTCAGTGCTGCTGATTCCAGGGAGACTCATTCAGAGTTTGGGGGTTGGGAATGGAAAGGAAGGGGGAGTACACTTGATGAGTTCTTTAATAAGTAGGGAGGCAGCTGGTCACCCAATTCCCCTACTACCGAGTGGGGTAGGAATTAAAATCCCCCTTTACAGTGGACGTTTTCAGAGCTTGCAGCCTAGGGATATATAGTTAAGTCTGGGTTCTGGGCCGGTGCCCCCTCCAAAGTCTCTTCTCCCTCCACCTGGTGCCACCCAACAGCCCTTTGGGGGGGGTCCTGACTTGCGGGGTGGTAGCTGACTTCAGACATCTTTCATCTCTCCTGAGACTTGAGGTACAGTCATCCCATGGAGGATTAGAGCTGGAAAGTAGGGGCCCAGTTTAGGGAGCAGCAGAACCAGAGCGGAGGCTGAGTTGGAGTTATCCGGAAGGGTCACAAGGTGAAGGCTCAGGCCTGGGATGGGCAGTCAGACCAGCAGGTCCACAACAGCAGAAGCCAAGGCAGGCAGTAGCCTGGGAGATGTCCTCTGACCTATCATGGATTGAGGCCTCTAAGATGCTTCCTCCTGAGGCTAGAGCTGATGACTGGCATCCTTGGGATATAACCTGGGTGCAGCTGTCAAGTGGGGACGCCATGCAGGGCAAGAGCTCAGGCCCCCCAGAGGGAGTCACACCTGGCTGGGCCACTAACCTATGTACACCCTTTCCAGGACTCTTTTCTGCTTGCTTGTTTGTGGTCCCCACTAGACTATAAGCTCTCGAGGACAGAGCCATTGGGAATGAAATACAAGGTGAGTCTTGGGGCCTAGGACCCCAGACAGCAGCTGTCCTTACTGAGAGAAGGGTTAGGGCCCCTAGCGGCATGGAGAAAAATTAAGGCCCAACTTATTCCACTTGGGAACCACCCTGATCACAGAAAACACTGCCCCTTCCCTCACTCTCGGGGACAGCTGTGCCCAAAGGGAGGGCCCCAGCCTCTGGCCGGAGAAAAAGCAAATGGTGAAGATAGCGGCCCTATACTTTCACGCTTCTCAAGCCATATCCCTGCTAGGCTCACTGTGTATTTGGGACTTTTGGAATTTGTGAAGTTGAGGCCTATGAAAGTTTGAGAACCCGGGAAACTTCACAGCTTTCAGGATCTTTTGAAATCTTGGACATTTTAGAATCTGGAGAATCTTTAAACCTGGAGAACTTTAACAATCTTGAACTCTTTTGATGTGGAATTCGAGGGATTTCATTTTGGGGCTCTGTTGGTCTTAGAGTGGATGGTGTTCTCTTGGTGTAGAGGAGGAAATTCAGCAGCAGACCTGGCCCCTCTCCTCCCAGCAGCCTTCAGAGCCCAGTATTGAAAATATCTCAACTTTAAAAGTTTCAAACTTCAGATTTTGGAAATAAAATTGTGTTGGTTATCTTAAATGTTTGATGCTGTGTTTCTCAAACATCTGTCGGCCTACTGGGCTTCTAAGTTTCTGGCTTTTTCTTTTGTAAATGATTTTTTCTCTCATGGCATCTTCAACAAATATTCATGCTAGAATGGGATGCAGAAGGCACCTACTTTCAGAGATGGGGAAACTGAGACCCAGAGAGGGCATAGCCTTTTCTCGGGGGGCCTCTAGTGACTCAGAGTCAGATCTGTGCTTCTTGACTCCTGGATCTCTGAGCTGCACCCCTTGGCCCCTATTCCCACCCCCATACCCCTGTTCTCCCTGGCAGCCCCACCCTGAGGATTTCCTATGCCTTTCTACAGAGCTTTCTCCTTTTCCTAGATCCCTTTTCTGCAAAACGTGGCTGGGGATTCCTGAGCCAAGCCCAGGCCCACATGCCTGGAACCAGAGACAGCATAAGGAGCAGAGATGCTGCCAGGTCACTTGCCGCAGCCTCCATGGGGAAACGAGGAAAACAGAACCTCTGCTGTCGCCTAGCCAGGGCTCTCAGAGCCTAGAATGCTCTTTGGAGAAGTGGAGAGTTGTTCAGATCCAGGCCAATTTGTCAGCTGCAGCCCTTCTCTGGTGCTCAGCTCGCCTCTTCCTCTACCTGCCTCTGTAGCCTCCTGCGCCTTCACTTTTTGTCGCATGCCTTCCGCTTCCTGCAGCCTCTGCCTCCTTGTGGGTTTCTCTTGCTGTCCAGTTCTGGTGAGCTCATGGCTTCTGTAGCCCCAGTTTCTCTTTGCTTCCCTTTATGAATCTTTCCCGCTTTGGCTGTCACTCCCAACTTCTTAACTTACAGTCAGTGCCCCCAGAGGGAGGACTTGATTGGTTTGGAAGACCCCCACCAGGACAGGCCATGGATTAAGCAAGTTCTCACACGAGGTCTCTGATTCCCTAACTCCAGCTAGGTGTTGAATTATTCAGCTCAATTCTGACACTCCGGGAGTTCGTGTAGACCCCCAAGGTTTTGGCTTCAGCCCCATAGGGCTTCCGCCCTTCAGCTACAAGTCACGAGTCCAGGGACTATCTGTGCATCTGACCATCTGACTCTGAATTTCAGAGTTCCTATAACCTCCTCTTCTCGTTAGATAATTCACTAGAACAACTCACAAAACTCAGGAAAATGCTTTACTGACTATTGCCAGTGGATTAGAAGGATACTACTCAAGAACAGACTCACAGAAGAGATGCAGGGGACAAAACATGGGGGATTTGCACGAAGCTTCCACGTCCTCTGGCAAGTCCATGTGTTCACCAGCCCAGAGGCTCCCAAACCCTGTTGTTTAGGCATTTTCATTGCAGTTTCATTATCGTTGATTAAATCATTGGCCATTGGCAATTGGATTCAATCTCCAGCCCATCTTGTCCCCATGAAGGCTGGGGGTGTGGGGGTAAGCAGCCCTCATCAAGAAGCTCTCTAGGGCTCCTCCATAAGTAATCTCATTAGCATACGAAAGACAATACATTCAAGGGTTTTAGGAGCTCTGTGCCAGGAATTAGAGACCAAGACCAAATATTTATATTTTATGCCACACCAGACCACTTCTCACCCCACTGGCCAACTTCAAGATTGGCTGCTCTTAGGTCAAAATACCCACTTGGCCAGGGGTAGAGATCACTCAGTATCATGTGTGGTGTAAGCTGTTGAGATTGGGTGTGGATGCTGGCAGGTGACTGATGGGCTGGACAACTGACAGATAGATGCTCAACTTGGACAGTGTAGGCACAGACAGGGCAGGACCCCATTCCTTTAAGTGTTCAGTCTTCAGAAATCCCCTCTCCCCCACTTCTTCCTTCTCTTCATCCCTTCTTTGCCAAGACCCCCTGGGCACTCAGGTCTCTGTTAGTTTCTCAAGGGCTTTGCACATGCTGTTCCCTCTGTTTGGAATGCTGTTCCCCATCTCCCACCCCTGGCTGGCTTTTCCTGGCCACCCACTCTGAATGACTTGCTCCTCTCACATTTGCGCTCTGTATGTTTCCTTACTCATCAGCCTAATGATAGACTTATTTGCACAACTGTTTAATAAATCACGGAACTGTATGCTCTAGGTGGGCAGAGATTGGATCTGTTTGGTCTTGTTCAGCATTGCACAATAGAACCTAGAACAGGCCTGACTTCATAGATGGCTACCGAATAAATGAGTGAATGGATAAATGTTGTTGAATCAGAGATGATTATGAGACATAAGGCTTATATATATGAGTGAATTTGAAAAAATAGAAACAACTTGAATATTTAATAATAGCCAATTAAAAATATGGTAATTTACAATGCAATCTGCATGGACATTAAAATTGTAATTTAAAGGCATATTCTTTATTATCTTTAAGTTCTGGGATACATATGCAGAAAGTGCAGGTTTGTTACATAGGTATACATGCACCATGGTGGTTTGCTGCACTTATCAACCCATCATCTACATTAGGCATTCATCCTAATGTTATTCCTCCCCTAGACCCCCACCCCCCGACAGTCCCTGGTATGTGATGTTCTCCTCCCTATGTCCATGTGTTCTCATTGTTCAACTCTCACTTATAAATGAGAACATGTGCTGTTTGGTTTTCTGTTCTTGTGTTAGTTTGCTGAGAGTGATGGTTTCCAGCTTCTTCCATGCCCCTGCAAAGGACATGAACTCATCCTTTTTTATGGGTGCATGGTATTCCATGGTGTATATATGCCACGTTTTCTTTATCCAGTCTACCACTGATGGACATTTGGGTTGGTTTCAAGTCTTTGCTATTGTGAATAGTGCTGCAATAAACATATGTGGGCATGTGTCTTTATAGTAGAATGATTTATAATCCTTTGGGTATGTACCCAGTAATGGGATTGCTGGGTCAAATGGTATTTCTGGTTCTAGATCCTCGAGGAATCACCACACTGTCTTCTACAATGGTTGAACTAATTTACACACTCCCACCAATAGCGTAAAAGTGTTCCTATTTCTCCACATCATCTCCAGCATCTGTTGTTTTCTGACATGTTAATGATCGCCATTTTAACTGTCATGAGATGGTATCTCATTGTGGTTTTGATATGCATTTTTCTAATGACTAGTGATGATAAGCCTTTTTTCATGTGTTTGTTGGCTACATAAATGCTGTCTTTTGAGAAGTGTCTGTGCATATGCTTTGCCCCACTTTTTGATTTTTTTTTTTCTTGTAAATTTGTTTCAGTTCCTTGTAGATTCTGGATATTAGCCTTTTGTCAGATGGATAGATTACAAAATTTTTCTCCCACTCTGTAGGTTGCCTGTTGACTCCGGTTGGTGATAGTTTCTTTTGCTGTACAGAAGCTCTTTAGTTTAATTAGATCCCATTTGTCAATTTTGGCTTTTGTTGCCATTGCTTTCGATGTTTTAGTCATGAAGTCTTTGCTTATGCCTATGTCCTGAATGGTATTGCCTAGGTTTTCTTCTAGGATTTTTATGGTTTTAGGTCTTATGTTTAAGTCTTTAGTTCATCTTGAGTTAATTTTTGCATAAGGTGTAAGGAAGGGGTCCAGTGTCAGTTTTCTGCATGTGGCTAGCTAGTTTTCCCAACATCATTTATTAAATAGGGAATCCTTTCTTCATTGCTTGTTTTTGTCAGGTTTGTCAAAGATCAGATGGTTGTAGATGTGTGGTGTTATTTCTGAGGCCTCTGTTCTGTTCCATTGGTCTATATATCTGTTTTGGTATCAGCTCCATGCTTTTTTGATTACTGTTGACTTATAGTATAGTTTGAAGTCAGGTAGCTTGATGCCTCCATCTTTGTTCTTTTTGCTTAGGATTGTCTTGGCTATGTCTTGGCTCTTTTTTGGATCCATGTGAAATTTAAAGTACTTTTTTCTAATTCTGTGAAGAAAGTCAGTGGTAGCTTGATGGATATAGCATTGAATCTATAAATTACTTTGGGTAGTATGGCCATTTTCATGATAATGATTCTTCCTAATCATGAGCATGGAATGTTTTTCCATATTCATGACTAACAGCATTAGTCATTAGGGAAATGCAAATAAAAACCATGATGAATTGCCACTTTACACTCACTATAGCTTTACAAAAAGGGAAAATAACTGTTGTTGGTGAAGATGTGGAGAAACTGGAATCCTTATACATTGCAGGTGGGAATATAAAATGGTGCAACCACTGTGACAAACAGTCTAGCAGTTGCTCAAAAAACTAAACATAGATTTACCATAGGACCCAGCAATTTCACTCCTAGGTATAGATCCAAGAGAAGTGGAAATATGTTCATGCAAAAACCTGTAAATGAATGCTCATAGCACATGATTAATACTTTCCAAAGAGTAGAAAAAACGCAAATGTTGACCAGTTGATAAAGAGATACATAAAATGTGACCTATCTAAACAGTGGAGTATTATTTAGCCATAAAAAGGAATGAAGTACTGATTTATGCTACAATTTGAAATGTTTAACCTCGAAAATGTTATGCCAAATGAAAGAAGCCAGTTACAAATAGTCACATTGTAGAATTCCAATTATATAACCTATCCAGATGCCAAATCCAGACAGATAGAAAGCAGATTAGTTGCCAGGAGATGAGGGGAAGGGAAGTTGTGACTGGCTAGTTAGTATTAGGTCAGTGCAGAAGTAATCTCGGTTTATGCCACTTCAAATAAAAATGTCAAAAACTGCAATTATTTGTGCACCAACCTAATAATAGGTATAAGGTTTCTTTGGGGATGATAGAAATGTTCTAGAATTAGGTAGTGGTGATAGTTGTTCAATATAGTAAATATACTGCAAGCCACTGAATTGTACAATTTCTTTATTTTTATTTATTTTTTTTATTTTTTGAGACATTGTCTCACTCTGTTGCCCAGGCTGGAGTGCAGTGACACAATCTCAGTTCACTGCAACTTCCACCTCCCGGGTTCAAGTGATTCTCCTGCCTCAGCCTCCTGTGTAGCTAGGACTACAGGCATGTGTCACCACGCCCAGCTAATTTTTGTATTTTTAGTGGAGACGAGGTTTCACCATATTGGCCAGGATGGTCTCGATCTCTTGACCTCGTGATCTGCCTGCCTCAGCCCTGCAAAGTGCTGCGATTACAGATGTGAGCCACCACGCCCAGCCATTTACTTATTTATTTTTTCAGACAGAGTCTCACTCTGTTGCCCAGACTGGAGTGCAGTGGCACGATCTTGGCTCACTGCAAGCTCTGCCTCCTGGGTTTAAGTGATTTGCCTGCCTCAGCCTCCCGAATAGCTGGGATTAGAGGTGCCCGCCACTATGCCTGGCTAATGGCTATTTTTGTATTTTTAGTAGAGATGAGATTCCACCATGTTGGCCAGGCTGTTCTTGAACTCCTGACCTCAGGTGATTCACCTGCCTTGGCCTCCCAAAGTGCTGGGATTACAGGCATGAGCCACTGTTCCTGGCCTGAATTGTGCACTTTAAAGTAGTGAGTTTTATGTTATGTGAATTGTATCTCAAAAAATAAATTATAAGTATGTGTAATGAGAGAAGACAATGTTGATGGTTTATCAAAGGGAAAGCACAAGGTACATAACTTAGCTGCAATATCTATCATACTCATACATACCAGAATTCCTAAAAAGTAACAGTATTAGAATGTGTGTGTATATGTGTGTGTATATGTGTGTGCGCGTGCATAGCAGGTAGAGATGCAACCACAAACTCAGACATGTAAGAAATGTCTTGTTTGTCTGAATTTTGAAGTGACCTGAGAAAGGACTCTTCTGTGCACTCGCTTTAACCCTCTTTCTTCCTTACTATTCAACCCTTGGTGGGGTTGAAACTGCAGCCTGGAGAATGGGCTTGGAGATGAGATGAAGCTGACATTCTATTTCTGGACCAGAAGATTCTGCACATGTCTGGGCATTCTCATGATTGCCTTGGACTGTGTTTGCAATTTAAAAGAATTGTCATTACTAAGACAGCAAACAGTCCCCCCTACCCCCTTCCTGGAGTTGTCCCACTGACTATATTTTAAAGAGATAATGGAACACAAAAATAAAGTTGTGCTTTTGATTACATTACTAGTCTGGCTTGTTCAACCTGCTGCTTCTGATAGCATTATTTCTGTACCTGTTGCTAGCCAGGCATTCAGCTCCTACAAAAAAAGTTTGCCTCACTTAGCTTCAAAAACATCCTAGAGGCAGACCATACCCTCCAGATGATCCAGAAGGAGAAACTGAAGCCCAGGGTAGTTACATTACACGTCCTTGGTCACACAGCTAGTAGGTGGCAGTTCTGCCTTCCTGAGCTTCTATCTCCTCATCTGTGAAATGGGGATGCTGTAGTTGGTTACCTTGCAGGGTCACTATAAGGATTCACAGAGGTGAATGGCGGTGCTCTGTGCTCTCTAGTGGGTGCAGTTAAGGACCACACCCTCCTCCCTGAGTCTGCCTCCCTGTCTCCTGGCGCTGTCTCTCTGAATGAGACTAGAGCTGTGTTTGGCCTGGTAGGTCCTCACATCTGGAACGCATGGGCTTGCTGACACTTGGCTTTTGGGTTTTGGAAATCCCCTCTCCTGTCCCCTGACCTCCATCTCTGGGCAGCTGACAGCAGCTGACTGCCCACAGCCAGGCTGGAGGGGTCCCAGGCCCTGGGAAGAATTTCTGCCTCCCCAGAGAGGTCTGGCTGGCTCAGCCTTCTTGGGCAGCGCTCCGTGTTAACCTCACTTCGCGACAATGTTTCTGGTTTACTGGGAACCAGGCAGAATCTGCCGAGTCCTCAAAATATGAGAGGCTGAGGTTTTCTCTGCTGGTGTCTGTCTGGCATCCTGCTGATCCTTACCAAGGGATCGAGTGAATTGGGTTTGCAGAAATCTGGAGTGGGATGCAAGACAAGGCCCTTGTCCCCTGGCTCCCAGCCTAGTGGCAGGGCAACCTCAGCCTGTGTATTGGGAGAGAGGCTCTCACCCAGTCTGCCAGTCCTGTGTTCCATCCTCACCTGCTGTATGATCTCAGGCAGAGACCTTTGCCTCTCTAGGTCTCATGAACCTGTGTGTACAAAGAGAAGCTTGATTCTTAATCCAGAGTGTGTGTGTGTGTGTGTGTGTGTGTGTGTGTGTGTGTGTTCATGGGCTGTGCCTGAGTGTGCTTGTGTGAGAGATGGGGGAATTTGGAAATGAGGAGGCGTTTTTGGTTGTCACAAGGATGAAGGCAGGGTGTGGTTGGCATTTAGTGCCGAGAAGCCAGGGATTCTAAGTGTCCTGCAATGCACAGGATAGGCTCACATCATGAAGGCCACTTGTGCCTCATTGAGAAATTCTGTGTAGGATCATTTCCGAGGTCTGTGGCTTTTGATATTTTAAGATTGTTATTGGAAAAGGTCTCATTGCTACTTAGTCTGAGGAGGAATTTTTCTATGCTAACATAACTATCACTACTTGAGTCAGCAGGCACAGTGCCAAGGAATGAAGAAGCCCCTCAAAGACTGCCCTGTAAGAGGGTGGATCTGGCTCACTGGAAGGCCCCTTGAAAGGTGTGACTGTGGGAAGGTTTAGGATTAAGGGGTGGAGGGATCAGAATTCCTAGCCTTAACAGACGGAGAGAGCAAGCCTGAATGGGTGAAGGGGAAGGAGGCATGGGAAGAGAGGGGCTGGGTAGGACACTGGATCCCTGGAAGGTGGGGGCCATAAGAGGCAAAGTGAGCAGAAGAAGGTTCTTGGAGGTGTGGAGTTGGGCAGAAAAGGATATTGAAACCAGGGATGTCAGTTGTTCAGTGCAAAGTAATGTTCTGCAGTGTAGACATGCCTCCACATTCCATCATCAGTTCAGTCTACACCCGCCCATACGGATCTTGGGAATATGAGTTTTTCCTGGTAACTGAGGAAGGGGCCGAATGGTTTATCTTAGGAGATACACTGAGGAGCTGAGTTGGAGATCAAGGGGCCGCTGAGATGAGCCATTGCTGGTCTGACTCAGGGAGGCAGCAGTGAGGAGCAGAGAGACCATGAGAAGGCAAGAGCCCCCACAACAAAATCTCAGGGAGGGCTTTCAGCTTCCACAGGCCTGGAGTGAGGTACAGTGGTTAAAAAAGCAAGCTGCCAGTTCAGGGTACCCAGGCCCAAATCCGGGCCCTTCCATTTCTACCCATGTGACCTTGACAAGTAACACATATTTCTCTAAGTGTCAGTTTCCTCATCTGTGAAATGGGGGTAACGTTAGTGCTTCCTTAGATGTCATTGTGAAGATGAAATAGGAGGACCCATGAAGAGCACTGAGCCCAGCCCCTGACACGCTTCTCCATTGATTTTAGTTGATATTGATCATAGAGAATGGTCCCTATGCTCCATCATCTCGGGGGGCAGGGAGGAGGCAGCTGACATTTGGGTTTCATGTATGCTGTCTCATCTAATGCTCACACCAGGTCCACAAGGCAAATATTGAATCCTCATAGTACAGATAAAGAATCAGAAGTTCAGAGAGGGCAAATTGCTTGCCTGAGGTCACACAGCTACAAAGCACTGGAGCCAGGGCTTGAACTCAGGCCTCTCTGACTGCATAGCCCTACTTCTGCTCCTCCAGCCAGCCTCCCGAGTCATCCAACAGTGGAGTAAGATGCCTTGGGAGGTAATGAGGTCTCTGTCACTAGGATGACTAGAAGAGTACCCTGCTCTGGGCAGGAGCATGGATGGTCCCTGGCTCTAGGATTCAGCTCTGTGATACAGTTTTGGGCTTTGGGAAGGGTTGTGGGGATTACTGGTGAGCTTCCAGGACTAGGTCAAAGAGTTTGACACCAGGCATTGCTAAGAAATCTGGCAGATTCATGAGGCCCTCTTGCTGCCGTCAACATACGTGGAGGGGTGTGTGTGTCTGCACGCATGCATGTGTGTGTTAAGATGTGCTGAGTCGACACTGCTTTCTTTCCTTCACCACCCCATGAGGAACAGTCTGCACTCGAGGTCACAAATGTTGACACAGCACATAGGCACGAAATTCCAGGAGGACAGTAACAGGAGGGCTGGAAGCTTGGAGACCCCTGGAACCCTGACTTTCTTTATGCGAGAAAGCTTGACCCTCTGTTCTCTCAGACTGGCTAGAGGGGACCCTGCCTTAGGAGACGGTGGGGAGTGAGGGCCCTACAGGTGGACCCAGCTGCCTGGAAGCAGCAGACAGTGAGTCAGAAACCTGCTGTGCCACCAACGCACTGGGTGACCTTCTAGCTCCCCATCTATCCAAGAAGGGGCCTTGGCTAGGCTCCTTCCTGTGCAGTGGGAAGGGTCGTGGAAGTCTGATTTGAGTTCCTTGGAATTCCCCGAGCTTGGAAAACTCAGAGCATTTCCCTAAAAGGCCTGGTGGGTGAGGGACTGGCCCAAAGAGGCACTGCTGCATCAAAGAGAGGAAAGCAACACGGTGCAGAAATTTCCTGTAGGAAAGGTACGGGGGAGGTTCCTGGGTTGCTGGACGTGGGTGCTTTCTTCCTGCTTAGGACACAGATTCCCAGAGGAGAAAGAACAGCTGCTCCATACCTCTGACTGGATGTGAGAAAGTGGGCTGTAATGACAGAGGGATTACGGTTAGACACTTAGTTCAACCAGATAAAGGAGTCACTTGGATCCCTTTGCTCGGAGAGGGATTTGGCCTGAAGTTTTAAACAGGTTTAACAAGGCTTAGAGAAGTCTACACACTCTTAACAAAAAATGGAGAAGTAAGGGAAAGTGGAGGTTTCAGATCAACAAAGGAACTCTCTGTGGCGGCGTTGGCCATTCCTGGTACTGCACTGGGCATCTTGGCAGGGGCACATGGTTCCTTTATTCCAGAAATTTGTAGTACGTTGCTGGAAGAATCTGAAAACTAGAGAGTAAAAATCCAAAACAAAGGAAAAAAAAGGCAAAGTCCAAATCCAGAACACTAACCTTGAGCACATGCTGAGTGCCAAGTCCTTTTCCTGCCTGAGATCATGGAGAGTGTGGTGAAAAGTCAGTATCAATAGAGAGGCTGTGGCTCAGAGAGGTTGCATCCCTTGCCCAGGGCCACACAGCCATTAGCAGCAGATCTAGCTTTCCCTGCTGCGCCACAGACACCCACGCCAGGTGCCCAAGCTGGGGGCCTTTCTCATTCCTTCTCTGTGTCAGGTGGGGGACTATGGAACAGGACAAACCCCATTCTCATATAATTTTTTTTTTGAGACACAGTCTTACTCTATAGCCCAGGCTGGAGTCCAGTGGCGCAATCTCGGTTCACTGCAACCTCTGCCTCCCGGTTCAAGAGATTCTCCTGCCTCAGCTTCCCAAACAGCTGGAATTACAAGTGCATGCCACCATGCCCAGCTAATTTTTATATTTTTAGTAGAGATGGGGTTTCACCTTAATATCCAGGCTGGTTTCAAACTCCTGACCTCAGGTGATCCACCTGCCTCGGCCTCCCAAAGTGCTGGGAATACAAGAGTGAGCCACTGCACCTAACCTCATAGTTATATACTTTCTTTTCTTTCTTTCTTTTTTTTTTTTTTGAGACGGAATTTCGCTCTT